>NC_041222.1:43552202-43599199 GCF_002837175.3 Physeter macrocephalus | reverse complement strand
GCAGCAGAGGGAGGCCCGCATACCACAAAAAAAAAAAAAAAAAAAGATAACATCCAATATTCTTGAGGATTCATGCATATCTTGCTAATAATCTTTCTGATAGATTATTCCCAACTCCTTAAATTTGTGCATACACTTAAACACACAGAAACTCCTCTTGTAGGAATTTATTCCAAAGGGAAAAAACCATAACTATACACAAGAATGCTGCTATACTGGGTATAACAATGAAAAACAGGGGATCATCTAAACATTAAAATTGTTTAAATAAATTTTTGTATAAATACATTATACAACCATTAAAAATTATCTTGAGGAAGAATATTTAATAGCAAAGAGATAGTTACCACTTACTGTGAAGACTGAAAAAGCATGCTGCAAAATAGTATCATAACCTGACTTAATTTTTATACAAATATATACAAAGAAATATGATGCAAAGGCAACACATCAAATGTTAATGGTGGTTATCTGTCTATAGTGAAATTGAGTGATTTTTGTTTTCTCTTTTTGTTTCGCTACGATCTCCAAAATTTTTACAACAAGTATTCTAAAAAGAGTCCTTTAAGTTTGTTCAAGATAGAGAAAAAAAAATTCCAATGGGAATTGCCATGAAGAATGAAAAAGTGCAGTGTCCCAAATAGAAAACAAAAACCAAACGTAGTAAAATGGACCTTTCTATTTATTGTCCCTTCACAGATTTCTTTCAAACCTTCATATCCAGAAAGTACCTCTAATTATAACATTTAAAAGCATGAGAACAACTTGTTCTGAAATCTTTTATTTATTACCAGCAAAGTATAATCTTATTTGACTGCCCGGCAAACTTGGTTTTCTATTCAAGTTAGAACAGATGATGGATTAGCATCTAACTTTCTCTTAATTACTTTATACAAGTGAAGTTTTCTCTTTCTCAGCTACTGAAAATAGTATGCATACTGACATTACTCCAAAACACATCAGCACAAATTCAATGGCACACTTCCAGGAGCTGGATAAAACCCAACTTCCAAAGTCTTTCATCACTTATCCCACAGAACAGTAATTCTTACTGGAGTATAGGAGAGGTGAGGATATCAGAATTTCAAACTACCTGTGTGTTGTCACAGGTTCTCTGATGTTTCTCTAGTGAGATGTGTCCCTGATTGCAGACTCTCCCTAGCCAGCTCCCCAACACGTACACACATACAGGTTGCGAATTCCAGTGTGGGTAGATGCTTCTCATTAGAGGGTACTCTCCAGGTCATTGGCATGGAGACAAAAAGCTCAGGACAATGTCATAGGACATTTAATTAACCCAGGAGAGAAGGGCCTTTTTGACTAGAAGGCAAGCAAGTAATTTATTTCTTGGTCATAAATTGAAATGTGCCCTTTGAATCTGAGGCCAAATTTCCATTCATTAATACCCACACCCACCCACCCCAAGAATTCATCAGAATAGAAGTAAAAGGGCTCTATTCTTTGTGTTTAAAATGTAACTTTCTCCTTCAGTAGGTGAATGGATGAACCAACTATAGTAAATCCATGCAGTGGAATATTATTCAGCGAAGAAAGAAAGGAGCTATCAAGCCACGAAAAGACATGGAGAAAGAAGGCAAAACTGTGGAGACAGTAAAAAGATAAGTGGTTGCCAGGGAGGGATGACCAGATGGCACAGAGGGGATTTTTAGGGCAGTGAAACTATTCAGTATGACACTCCAGTGACAGATAAACGTCATTTTACATTTGTCAAAACCACAGAATGCAAACACAAAAAATAAGCCCTACTGTAAACTATGGACTTTAGTTAATAATAATGGATCAACACTGGCTCATCAATTGTACCAAATATGCCACACTTAAGTAAGACTCATCCAAGGAAGGATAAATTAGTCAGAGAAAGCTGCACGAAGACGATAGAAATTTGATATGATCTTTTATCCATGGGTAGGATTGGGTAGACAGATGAAAGAAGGGAGAGCATGCCCAGAGGGGAGACAGCAAGAGCAAAGGTGTGGAGAGAGGACTGAGTCAGTCATGTGGTGCAACAGTGAGGAATTGACGCAGGCTCAGAGAAAGGAAGAGGCTCCAGGAGTTAAGGGAAATACGTTTTAACAGATAGAGTTGGGCCAGATTATTAAAGCCCTTGAAAGGCAAGCAGGTGGTGTTTATATTTGATATAGTAGGAAATAGAGAGCCTTAGAAGGTGTTTGAGCGGGAGAGTGATACAAGATACAGTCAATGCTCATTATTCAGGGATTTTGCATTTGCAAATTTGCCTACTTGCTAAAATTTACTTGGAATCCCCAAAATCAATATTCATGGTCATTCAAGGACATAAAAACCTCACACACACAAAAAAACCCAATACATCAATAATAGGGGGAAATGTGTGTGGGAGGTAGTATATGAGAACTCTCAGTACTTCTTTCTAATCAATTTTCTTGTAAGCCTAAACTGTTCTAAAAAAAGTTTATTAATTTTTTTAAAAAAGTTATAAAAAGGTAACGATATAAAGTAAGTATATATGTAAAGAGGGAAAAAAATGAACTTACTTCCGATTCACAATTAGCCACTCCCGAATATAGGTCTGAACGCAGTCCCTGACGTGAGGGTCCAGTTCAACCCTAATGAGGTGGAAAACAACATAAAAATGTTATTACCAGGTAAACACAACAAAGCAATCCTTTATCATAACCAAGGAGAGCAGCATGATGTCAAATCCACATCAACTGAGAATGGGAAGGGCATTGTTATCCAATCCTTTCAAGTGTCTGAAGTATTCCTGAGGCAGTAACATTTTTACTTTGATGAGACAAACTTTGGCATTTTATGCTTTGTGGGTTTTCTTTATTACATAGAATCGTATTAGACCATTATCTATCCCTGAAGGCATTCCGACACAAGATAGGAAGAACTAGCTGTAATCACACACAAAACAAGAAGAAGAAGTATAAATACCAGTCTCTTCCGGGGTAATCTGGGCATATTTTTTGCTCACGTGTAACCTTGTTAGGACATACATGTTTTCCTTTTTGAAAGCCATGAAGAAGAGGAGTTGTACTTTGAGGAGCTGGCAGGCCCTGGCTTTGGTCGGTGATTATTAATTCGGGCAGCTCTTGTCTACTGCATAGAATGTGTCATGAGACAAACTCTTAGAGTGCTTCGGAGTCTGGAAATTTAGAAATCACGACTTCCCCACAGTAGCAAAGGTTATTTTTTGTTTGTTTTTTGTTTTTTGTTTTTTTTGCTGTTCTTCCAAATGTGTTGGTACTACAGATAAATAGGTCTAAGTGCTCTAAGTTTTAATTTTCTGGTTTGTAGAAAGAGGGTAAGAACAGTACCCACATTGTGGACTGGCTGTTAGTTGTAGATGGAATACTGTAGAAGTCAGACAAGTGGTCCCTGGGCCCTGACTACTCAAATCCCAGCCCCATTGCTTACGTGACCTTGGGCCAGTCACTCAACCCTTCTGTGCCTCAGTTTCCTCACCGTAAGTGGTGATAGTAATCGTGCAGTGCTCCCTTGGAGAGCTGTGATGAAGATGAAGTCAGTGTGTGAAGTGCTTAGAAAAGCGTCTGGCACATAATAAGACCTTACCTGTGATAATTCACACTTGTGTGCCATTCATTCTGCCCTAGGCACTGATGCAATCCCTCTACATGTATGAATTCAGTTAATGTCAATCAGCTCCATAGAACAGACGTTATTACTATTTTCATTTTGCAGAGGGATGAGATGAAAAGATCTTTCTCAAAGTCACTCAGCAAGTGGAAGAGCAGGGAACCGACCCCAGGCCACTCACCTGGGAGTGCAGGTTTATACCCACTACACTATCACAGCTCAACATCAAGTTCTCGGATAGGCACTGGGGTTCAACAGGAGTCAGCTGTCGTTTACTCTGATGATGATGATACCTTCCTAGGCTTTAATTATACACAAGACTTTTGGGCAACGATTGAAATAGTAGAGGGTATTTGAAAGCCATCAGACAGATAACGTGTTAGTTATCAATTCTGGTGACAAGGCAATATTATGCTCAAAAACTGATGTTAAGAAAAAAATTACCTCTTCTATCAAATTTCAAAAAAAAATCAAAATCCTCCTACCTGTAAACTTATTGTAAGTATTTTAAACAGGATTTTCCAAGATTCTGATCTCATCTGAAGACAATTAACCATATATTTTACACAAAGAAATTAAATTATTCTCTACCAAAGGTAACAATAATAGATGTTACCTATATGAAAGTCACATCTGAATAAATGGACTGACAATAGGGAAAAATGTTTCCCAAGAATCACCATGATTTTGTTTTCTGGGAAGTGAGTATCTTCAAAATGTTAGAGCAGAGCATATGGTGAGCTCTTCTATATGAATGAGAACTGTCTAAACAAAGAGCAAAGGGTCAAATAATACCCTATCACTGTCATCTAACCTTCTTAAACTGTGATGAAATAAAATCCAAAATAGAACTGGAATATCCCCGAGTAATGAGGGCAGAGGCCGTGTTTCATGATCTCATTTCCAGGACTTTTTGGGGAAGAGGAAAAGGTTGAAAGATTCACATCAGGAGGATGTGAATCTTAATTTGGTTTTGAAGATGAATGCAAATAAAAGTTCATCCTAAATCTCCAAAGAGACACTGCTTGTTATACTATGGAAATAACAGGAGTTTCATCTAAATATAATTCCATCATTTGATACTGAGGGCTAATGCTGACACCTGTAAACACATCGATTAACCCACTGTAGAAACTCAACCCTAAGCAGCTATTCACATATTCACACTACAGAGCTTTCCCCATTGTTTTGCCGCTTGACAAGACTTGCTTCAAAAGAAAGAACTTTGCCTTATTCATCTTTTTATCCCAGTTCTCAGCACATAGTAGATGCTCAAGAAATGTGGATTGGACTTACTTTTGTGACTTGATCCAGTCTCACATATGGAAACAATTAAAATGCTCCTGCATGGAGGCATTTTAATAATTATTATTTTTACAAACGGAAAAACTGAGGCCTCCTGAGGTCACATGACTCGCCCACAGTCACTGAGCTGACCCGGGCAGTCTGGGTCCAGAGCCTGCACTCTTCACCTCTTCTTAAGCAGTCGATTTTGTCCCACTGCAGCCCTTTAACTGGCTTAGTCCCCACATGGTTTTTCAAAGCCTCTGGTCAAACCAGTTCAAAATCTATCTACATGTAGGTGACAGTACCACAGTAGTACATCCTGCCCATCTTGATAGGTCTGAGTCATGTTACTTGTAAGAGAAGTCCAGAATTAGGGCATCTCTCCCTAACCAAGAACAGCCATGATCATCATAATCCCATCCACATTTTAAGAAAGCAATTTACCCTTCCTCCGGCAAAGAGGGTTGCAAAGTTCGACATTCCTTTGGCGTGAACACCACGTCCAAGTCGTCTTCGGAGAAGTCTCCCAGCTCTTGGACAAGCTCCACATCCAGGCTGTTCAGGTGTGTCATCAGAAGTCCTTCAAAGTCCACTGGCTCCACTGGGTCATAAAACTGAGGCTGGGGGCAGGGAAAGGAAAAAGAGGTTCCCACACGGTTTAGGGTAAAAGCACTAAGGTGACAGGAGATGTGTGCCCTGTCCTCCCTCTCCTCCCAGTAAGCACTTCGCTCTTCATGTACAACTAAGTGGGGCTGTCTTTAGAGAAGCTGTCAAACACAGAAGTGGTGATATGCAAAGGAAAAGAAACACAGCATGGAAAGTCAAGTCAGAACACAGTGAGTAATTAAAATCACACCCCAAGGTAGAATTTTTCTCTGCTTAATTGCATCTTGATGAGGATTCCTGAGAAGATCCAAAATGAGATCACAAGGCTTTGCTGCATTTTTATTTCTCATGCAAAAGCTCTCTGGGGCCACGTTTACCCAAATACAGTGAAGCAGCGAATCGGAGGCAATTTTCTAGAAATTCAGGCAAACTCGACAGTTCTTCTGTCTGAGTATTTAGGTACAGTGCTTTCTTTGGCCTGAGTTATCCTATACATTGATTCTTGAAGGCACTTCATTCGTAATCAAGGCCCACAGTGAACCAGGCTGGGTGGCTGGGACACTCCAAGGCAGTGATTTCCAAATGCTGCTGCACTGCCTGGTGCCGGTTGGGAAGAATTTTCAGTGACTGCAGTTAAATGAGCAAACTAAGGGCAACTGGCTGAGTTTTCATAAGGCTAAATGTACTTGCTTGAAAAGGACTGCCTTTTTTTTTTTAATCTCTTCAATTATATCCTTCCATAGTGGGGGTGTAAAAGAAATGATAGAAGTAGGTGGTAATAGAAGTAGGAAAAAATAGTTTTCCTCAGGTGATAAAAGAAAAAGCTGGCAATTCAACAAATATTTTTTTCTAGCTGTGAAATCCACTTAGACTCAGGAAACCACTGCCTTAAGGGAATAAAAGAATCACTTAGATCAAGTTGACATGTGTAGTAGTGGTAGTAGTAGTAGTAATAATAATAATAGTAGCTCTGTGGTGCTCATTTATGGCAGACTATTTGGAGTCATCAGTCCAACAAACACCCCAGATTCTTGACTTGTACTGCCTCGCTCTGAAACAAGGACAAATCCAAAGGAAATGCTGACAAAACCGGTTTTTCATCACCCTGAAACCATACACCAGGCTAGATGTAAGGCTCCAGGTTAGAGAAGAGGAACAAAGTGCCATGGAAGAGGCAAGAAGATTAGAGAAGGTAAGTGTGGCTTGCCCTGTCTCCTCCCACCTTTGTGTCCCTGGTGGTGGTGAAGACCTGAGTGACACGTGAAAGAGTGAGGACGAAGCTGAGAAGTGAGCAAACATGCCCTCCTTGTCTGAGATTCTTGAAGTGGCTGGCTTACATAATGCCCTATGCCAGCAGGACCAAAAGGGGCAGAAGAGAAGGCAGCAGGACATTCTTCAGTAGGAGAGAGCACAGACACTCCCCTGGTTCCCCAAGGCTCCCACAAAGTGTGACTGAAGACAAGGAAATTTCTTTCCCTGGGCTCTGACCGGGGACCTGGAAGTCAGCTAAGGAAAGGACCACAGTCCTTAGAGGGGCCTCTCAAAATGAAGCAGCTGGGACCATCAGGGGCTCAGAGAACTGCAGATCAGGCTATGCAGAAGCCAGGTGGGGACAGTTTGCAAAAAGACTGATTAACTGATTAACTAAGTGATACTAAACGTAAATTTATCATGAAGAATATCAATTATTCAAGCAGAGGCATTGAAAAGATATACTGAAAAATTATATTGAAGCACATTTGAAACAATGTGACACTAGCACTAATAACTATTGGGTTGGCCAAAAAGTGCCTTTGGGTTTTTCTGTAACATCTTAACGGAAAAAAATCCCAAAGGCACTTTTTGGCCAACCAATAGTAGGTAGAAGCTTCCACAGAGAAATGGCATTTGTGTGAAATCATCAGAGAGAAAAAAATTTAGGTCCAGCCAAAGTATTATCATGTCCCTAAAATTCAAAGCTACAAGGGATAAGAAAAACCTGGCTGCTACTGGCACCTGTTACCTACAGGACAGGCTGCCGAAGAGCCGGGGGGCAAACGATAGCTGAGTCCATTTTTGAACTTCATCAGCAAGTTCAATTACTTGCTGAACATCTACTAAATGCAAGTCACTGAGTTGGCCCTTAGGGATAAAGATGAATACAGGAAGCTACTCTCATGCCTCTTTCCCCAGACCTTGAGTCAACTGTGAGACGGGGAAACTTGCCACCTTCTCACATACAAAATAATGCTATCTTTGGAGGGGGGAGCTATGACAAAGAATACAGTGTCATCACTGAGCACTAACTGTGCGGCAATGTGCCAAAAGCAATAAACACAGTTGATGGGCTTCCCTGGTGGCGCAGTGGTTGAGGGTCCGCCTGCCGATGCCGGTCCGGGAAGATCCCACCTGCCGCGGAGCGGCTGGGCCCGTGAGCCATGGCCGCTGAGCCTGCGCGTCCGGAGCCTGTGCTCCGCGACGGGAGGGGCCACAGCAGTGAGAGGCCCGCGTACCACAAAAAAAAACAACAAAAAAAAACCCCAACAAAACCCCACAGTTGATCATAAAGTCATAAACTCTTACGGTCTGAATCTACTTCAGGACTGAATAGACGATAAGAATAAGCCATAATGATAGAATTCTTGAGTATCATTCTAGCACTACACATAAGCTGGCATTTAATAACGAGTCACCACTACCCTTTCTATGCTGAAACTAACAAGGGAGGAAACTGTTCATTCCAAAAGAGATGTAAACTAGTCCTGCTGTTGGCAAGTGGGTGGAGAGGCCAACTACTGTTACCTAGGCCTCCAAGCAAGTTCCTCTTGCATATTCAAATAACCAGGAACCAAAAGAGATTTCTGTTCTCTAAACTATCTGAAGTCAATCTCAAGAGTAGGTTTTATTATTAAGCAATTAACACATACATTTAGGGGTAAACAAATATTGAAGAGATTTACAGTGGTTTTGCATTTCACTGGGGGCTGAAGTTTGGGAATGGGGCTGGAGGGGGATGTTCTGAGGTCAGTCCCTTGGGCTCTTGGGAGCGTAAAAGCCAAATGTGAAAATTTACTCTTTCTGTTTTCTCTGCTACTGAGTTATATGTGGCCTCCTCCTAGTCAGTGGAGACTCAAGACTAGTTTAAATGGTATGATCCAAAGTAATGTCAAGGTCATCTTATACAAGGAATTATCACATCATGTCTATCATTTGTTAAAATAATAAAAGAAAAAACCCTAAATAATCAAAATAAAAACAAACAAAAAAACCCCTTTTTTAAAAACAAAACAACTTAAGACTGCAAATTATCCTATATCAGGCTTTGATTGTGATGGCTTTGTGATGTGTCAACTTGGCTCATTCCTCCAAATTCCCTTCCTAGTATTCTTTCAGTCGTGGTTGGCTACAGGGGTTTTCTCTTGTCAGAACTGGAGGACAGAAGGGAGACTGCAGCTATTCTGTAGCATACACACACCTACTGATACAATCAAACACTAATTTAGGTGCTGCTGTGAAGTGATATTACCAATGTAATTAAAGTCTCTAACCAGTTGACTTTAAGATAATCAAAAGGGAGATTAGCCTGGGTGGCCTGACTTAATCAGTTGGATGTCTTTTCAAAGAGAGTGGAGGCTCTCTGGAAGTTCAGGGCTCCAGGCTTCAGCTCATGCCCGTGGAGTTCCAGCTTGCTGTGATCTTGCCTTCCTGAATGCCCCGTGGACTCCAGGCTTGCTTAGCCACCACCAGTGGGTGAACCAATTCCCTGCAATCAATTCCTTAATACACATGAAGATGCATCTCCTACCAGTTCCACTGCTCTGGTTGAATCTAGAATAATACACCAACTTTCACTCATTCAGCAAATACTCGCTGGGGTCCTAAGCGGTCCAGCACTAGGACAAGGAGACACAGTCAATGCCCTCAATCAATTTTCAACACTCCTCTAGTGAAGATTCGTGCAGTCTTTCTTTGTAGCTATTTTCTTCAGATGTCTGATCAATAGAAGACTAGAAATACACAAAAAGTATAAATACTCTAAAAGCTTAAATTATTCAGAGACAAATATTCATTTTTAATGAAGAGGGTTCAAGTTTTTCCTTGTCCCCAAATGCACATCAAGGGCTAGTTCTCCTGACACGGGGTAGGATTCAATTTGTTTTGAAGCTGAAAATTTCTACAGCATCAGAACTATGTCTGTTTAAAATTAATCTATGTAGCCTTAGCACAGCATAGTATGCTGTCATCACACTGATAGATGATTAAAATAACAAATCTGGACAATATTTCACAAATAAGGATACTGAAAAACAGAGAAGTTAAATAACTTGGTCCAAATCACACAGGTAATCACAAAAGACCTGGGTCCTTTGTTACAACACTGGGGAAGCTTCCAAATGCCCTGGCCTTGTACCCTCATGCATGTTTATCCCTGTGGTGGGTGCTCCTCAAATCAACTTGGCTGTTCATGAGAGACGAGTCTTGGTCAAAGTCACCCAAGACTTCCATGTTGCCAAATTCTTTGGCTGTTGCTCATTCCTGGTTAATCTATAGCACTGGACAGTTAATCACTCCTTCCTTCTTGAAACACTTTCTTCACATGGAGAGGGACCAACTGTCCTAGTGTGTCCCAATCTCTGAAAGTCCATGTACCAGGAAACCCCGCAGTCCAGCAAACTGGAACAGACACTTGGTCACTCTACCTTTGGGACATGACTTTTCCTAGGTTCTCCTTCTCCTTTGCAGAGCCCTAGGGTTCAGTCCTAAAAGAGCTTCTCTCCCCAATCTGAATTTACTCCCATATGATCTCATCTATGCCCATGACTTTAAATACCTTCTTTTTCTTTCTTTTTAAAATTATAGCTATATATCTGTAGCCTCTACCTTTGCCCTGATATTCAGGTTGATTTTTCCAGTTACATCTCAGCATCGCACCTTGGTGATCTAACAGGACTCTCAAACCTAACAAATTCAAAATGACTTAACTTTCCTGCTGATCTGCTCTTCCCATATTTTCCAGGTCTGTGCATCTCAGCAAGTGGCGATTCCACTCCACCAGCTGCCCAGGGCAAAATCTTTGGAGTCAATGTTGATTTCTCTCTTTTTCTTACATTCTGCATATTATCTATCAGAAAATCCTATCCACTTTACTTCTGAAATATATCCAGAATCCAACCACTTCTCACCTTTCTACTGCCACCACCCTATTCCAAAGCACCACCATTGTTTTGTTGAGTTACTGTGACAATTTCCTAACTGCCCTCCCCACCCGGGTCTATTCTTCACTTAGCAGCCAGAGTGATCTTTATAAAAAGAACCCTCTAAGCAACCTTTATAATAAAAATTCAGATGGTGCTGAGCCTGTGCTTCCAGTGACTTCCCATCTTAATCCAAGTAAGAGCCAAAGTTCTTCCCTGGCCTCTGAGGCCTATGACCCAGGCTTGATTCCTCTTCGGTTCCATCTCTTCTTGCCCACTCTGCTCAGCTCACTGTCTGCATCCTTACTGTTTCTGGAGCATATGCCACATGCTCTTGCCCTGGGGACTTTGACCCTGCTGTTTCTTCTAAATCGAATATTCTTCCTTCAAATACCTGTTAAGTTCATTCAGAATTCTTCCCAAGTGTCTCCTTTCCAGACCTCCAAGCCTTCACAGACCACTCAATCTAAAATAGTGCGCTCGGGCTTCCCTGGTGGCGCAGCGGTTGACAGTTCGCCTGCCGATGCAGGGGACACGGGTTCGTGCCCCGGTCCGGGAGGATCCCACATGCCGCGGAGCGGCTGGGCCCGTGAGCCGTGGCCGCTGAGCCTGTGCTCCGCAACGGGAGGGGCAACAGCGGTGAGAGGCCCACGTACCGCAAAAAAATAAAAAAAAATAAAATAGTGCTCTCTGCTGTGTCACTCTCTATTCCCTATCCACGTTTCATTCTTCAAAGCACTTACTACCCCTTGAGATAGTCTACATTCACTTATTTGTCTATGTCTCTCATTCCAGAATGTAAGCAATGAAGATAGACACTTTGTTACATTCACTACTGTATCCCCAGCTCCTGGCACAGAGTGAGACCCAATACATGTTTCCTGAATATATGAATATGTAAAGCAATCCTCTTGGCTCTCTACTATCTTTAAGTAAACAGAGCAGAAGGCAGTAAAGCTCTTCTGGCTTCAATATTTCAAAGTACTTCATGGCTTAGATTAAGGAATATTTCCCTGTTTCCACCAATGGCAATCTTCCACTGATGCCACTGCATGGAAGATACTGACATGCCACAATGGACATCAATCTAATCTTACCAAGACTGATTTGATTCCTCTGCTTTACAGTGACAGTAATGACATTCATGCTCTGCTTGCAGGGTGGCACTCTTTCATTTTGCCTTCCACTATGAATTTGCATGAAAATTGTAATGAAATCTTCATTTTCCATCATGTCCCCTCCAGTGAAATCAATGAAACCTAAGGATAGTCCAACTTCTTTGAAAGATGAAGCACAAAGGAAAAATAAAAAAGACCACGTTTATCGAGTGAGCCACCATTTAGATCATCCTTAGTGGTTAAAAAAAAAGGTTGTTTTATTGCAGAGAAGCTTAAACACGAAACAAAAAAGAATGCTTTCTAAGGTATGAGACCTCCTTTTTTCTTTCCCCTGTAACTGTTATATACAAACATGTCGTGTAACCATAGTGTTTTGATTTATATCCAGGATGTGGCTTTCTACATCCTTCTCTTCAGCCAGAGCTGTTATGATCCAGCTGATTCATTCCATTTTACTTCAGAGTTTTTCCATTCTCACTTTTAAAAATAAGACTTTTCCTCTATAAAAATGTAAGTTAAGTTATTAACCATGCACACAGTATCTCAAATCCTTTCTAACTTAGGGCAAAGAAGACCTACCTTTCTTCTCTTGTATGCTTTACTCTCCTTTCTACTTTGAATAATCAGAAAAATAGTTTTACTATTTTACAGTTTCATCTTAATGAAGACAACTAATATATAGTTGTTTGCCTTTATAGATGATTGGCATCAGAGGGGGTCTGGCCAACCTATTCACATAGCTGTGGCAATGGAGAATTCCAAGGCCAATGGGTGATGCACAGGTGATTCTATTCACAAGCCCCTCTTTGGCACTGGCCACAAAGGACTCTGATGGGAGTATTAGGAGTGTCAAAAAGACCCAGGGGGGCTTCCCTGGTGGTGCAGTGGTTGAGAGTCCGCCTGCCGATGCAGGAGACAAGGGTTCGTGCCCCGGTCCGGGAAGATCCCATATGCCGCGGAGCGGCTGGGCCCGTGAGCCGTGGCCGCTGAGCCTGCGCGTCTGGACCCTGTGCCCCGCAACGGGAGAGGCCACAACAGTGAGAGTCCCGCGTACTGAAAAAAAAAAAAAGACCCAGGGCAAGTCTGTAATCATTGCATTTTGTTTTATAAAACCAACTCTAAATGGTGAATCCTCTTCATACTCAAAAATGCAAAATTTTAAAATATTTTCTCTACTTTGAAAATGCACGTTTACACAATCACCACAGCTAACATTTACAATTAGGGTTAAAAAAACAAAAACCCAGTAACACCACACATACACACATGCACACACACATACCCACAAAATCAAACGCAACCTTCCTCTCATTTGATTTATCAGATTTAGGACAGAATCCGCTATATTTATATAAAAATATATTCACAGGATTAGCAAGTAGTCCTCGCTTACTACATTTTCTGAAATTCACAGCAACCAGGACAACAAAAGAAACTTTACCTTTCTTATGTTCTTCCTCCTATTTGGACTACTTCTATCTATCAACGTATAGGTTCTTTAAATGATCCTCAACCTGGACCACATGTTAAAGTCCCATGGAACTTTAAAATACTGATACCTGGACCCCAACCCTAGGGATTTTGATGTAATTGTTCTATGATAGGCCACAGGTATGTTTCTAATGGTCTCAGGTGATTCTAATGAGAGCCAGGTCTGAGAACCTTCCTCTAAATCTTCTCAACCTCCCCCTTCAAGCCTTTACCTCCTCTTTTATCTTGGATCTTTCTCTCCTCTGAACACCTACCACACCCAAAGCCAGCATGGATTCTCCGTATTATCTGCCTTCCCGAATATATTATAAGGCCCTTAAGAGGCAAAACCATCTCCTATTCATCTTCTTGAAATCTCCCACAGTGCCTCCATAGTGCCGTATAAATAGACAGCAACATTAGCCTCTATGTACACAGCATCTACTTTATCATTCTTTATTAACCCTAATAGCGGTAGCATTACCATGCCCATAGCGCACATGAAGAAACTGAAGCCTTCATCAAGGTTACTTAACTTGCCCCAAATTATGTAACTAATAAGTGACAGTTATGCTCCACCCCAGATCCATCTGACTGCAAGTTCCAGCCTCTTGCAAAACAACAAGGTATAATTGATTGGGTTTTAAATAACTTGGTGCTGGTTTCCAAAAAGCAATGAAAAGATGCTCAACATTGCTAATTATTAGAAAAATTCAAATCAAAACTACAATGAGGTTTCACCTCACATTGGTCAGAAAGACCATCATCAAACGTCTACAAACAGTAAATGCTGGAGAGGGTGTGGAGAAAAGGGAACCCTCCTACACTGTTGTTGGGAATGTAAATTGATACAGCCACTTTGGAGAACAGTATGGAGGTTCCTTAAGAAACTAAAAATAGAATTACCATACGATCCAGCAATCCCACTCCTGGGCATATATCCAGAGAAAACCATACTTCAAAAAGATACATGCACCCCAATGTTCATTGCATCACAATTTACAATAACCAAGACATGGAAGCAACTTAAATGTCCATCAACAGATGAATGGATAAAGAAGATGTGGTACATATATACAATGGAATACTGTTCAGCCATAAAATGAATGAAATAATGCCATTTGCAGCAACATGGATGGACCCAGAGAATATCATACTAAGTGAAGTAAGTCAGAGAAAGGCAAATATCCTATGATATCACTTATATGTGGAATCTTAAAAAATGATACAAATGAACTTATTTACAAAACAGAAACAGACTCACGGACTTCAGAAACAAACTTATGGTTACTAAAGGGGAAAGGGGGTGGAGAGATAAATTAGGAGTTTGGGATTAACAGATACACGCTACTATATATGAAATAGAAAGTCAACAAGGACCTACTGTATACCACGGGAAACTCTACTCAATATGCTTTAATAACCTATATGGGAAAAGAATCTGAAAAAGAATGAATATATGTATATATGTAACGGAATCTCTTTGCTGTACACCTGAAACTAGCACAGCATTGTAAATCAACTCTACTCCAATATAAAATAAAAATTAAAATAAATAATGTGGTGCCAATTAAATACTTTTAAAAATTAAACATTTATATCAGCATGTGGGGTTGTTGAAATGGTGGTTCTATAAACAAAGGTAAGGGAAATAAAGGTCAAAACGGACTTAATCAAATTTTCCAATCGTCTAAAATCATACAATGAACAGTCTATGGCTTCTCATTTAAGAAAAGTTTTTTTTAAAGGTGCTTCAGGGTGAGAGTCTTTAGGTGATAAACTACTCCTCTGCCTTGCCAGAAATAAATCTTCCTGAAATGTCCCATTATCTTTCTATGAAAGAAAATAATTTTTTTCAGCAAAAGGGAAATCACCATGTAAGTGGATGATTTTTTGTTGGAGGAACCTTCATTCGGGAAGATGACTCAAGGGAAAGAACAGCCACTTCATTCTGACATTACAACAAGACCATCAGGTAAACATTAGTGTGCTGGGATTTCCTGAGAGTCCTTGCATTTAAAAAACAAAAGAGGAATCAAATGCAGACTTTTGCTCTCTCATTCCACCAGGTCTTCAGGCAGTTAACAAGAAGGAGCAGGGTCAGTACACTGTGCTGAAGCTGGGGTAGAGGTCTGGGGGAAAATATTCAGAAGACCAAACTGGAATTAACCAGGAGAAATACATTTTAAAGGCTATTTATTTGCAAATAGAACCGGGTAGAAATTATGACAGGACCACATGATTCAGGTATAGTTAAACATTTTTGCTATTTCTTTGACATATTCTATTAGAAGTTAAGCCACATGTTAACTCTACCACCTAGCTAATGAAGTAATTCAGCCAAATTCACTTTTGTCAAAACCTGATTATGCGGCATAACTACCAAAAGAGCGCCTGCAAAAATAAGAAACAAATTTTAAAATTTGTGACTTTAAATAAAAAAGATTTCTCCTGAAGGAATTTCAGGCTGCAGCTAGTGTGTAGCTAAGGGGTTAAAGCCTGAGTTAAACTTCCTTAAAGCCTCTTAATAGTGAGGTCCACACTATTTCTCAAGACAACTACTGCAGAAAGCTGCAGTCTGAATTTACAAAGAAGCAAAGCACCAAACCCCACCTCCCCCACCTTGTTTAAGATTTAAAAATGTATCCAGTCACTTTTTAACTGCATTTTGCATATTTTGGAAGACAATTTGAGTCAGAAATTTAAAAAAAAATTTTTTTTTTGGTTTTCAATGAAATCTATACCAGCACCACATGAAACCAAAAAGCATATCTAATTTATCTTGAATTAAAGCGTATCTAATACATCTGAAAGCACGGACATTATGCCCTTGGTGTGCTTTTATTATAATCTGTGACTCTGAAACAGACAGGAAAAGTACAAATAAAAAGGGCAGTTGAACAAGCCACCGAAGTCATAAGTAGATTTTTTAAAGAACTGTCATCGAAAGTTACCTCTTGCAGTAAAAGGTGCTATACATTTTTTAGTACTACTATTTCATCAGTGACACAACACACAAATTATCCTACAGAAAGAACCACAAATCACTCCAGTAAACATACCTTCAAAAGATACACAGTTACACGGCGTGGAAACTGTTACAGGAGGCAAAATGGCGGCTACAGGAAACTGAGTGCAAGGTTACAAAATTTCTAAGAGCAGAAGTGGTTTTGAAGTAATAAGTGAGAAAGAAAAAATAACCTAATCTCCTTAAGATAACCACGAGAACGAGCAAGAAAGTGGGGCTGTGCTGTGAGGGGAAGTGAGTACAGTGGAGGCTGTAGCTCTCTTAAAAAGGAAGTGAAGACTCACTTCTGGTTTTATAAACTATCTCATTTAAGTCAGATTTAACCCACCGGGCACACGCCTCGCATTTAGTCCTCAAATAACATAAAATATGTATACACACTCAACAATTGGCGTTAATATAAAAATGTAGACAATCTTCAACTTAAAAGGGGGAGTGTGTTTTAAAAATGAAGGTTTGTACGGTCTGATTCCACGGACATGAAGTTCCAGAGAAGGCAAAATTATGATGACAGAAGGGTATTGGCGATTGCCTAGGGCTGCTGGCTGAGGGTTGGGAGAGGAGACCCACTGCAAAGGGGCATGATGGGACTTTTTTAGGGTAAAGAAACAGTTCTATATCTTGACTGAGTACAGGTTAACTATAAATTGGCCAAATTCCTCAAACACCTACAAATGAGTGAAATTTTATTGTATGTAAATTACACTTCCAAAAAAATTATTTAAAAAGCTTAAGGTTCATAACTTGGCTTTTCAGATTTGGGAATACATTTTTTTCCAATAAAAGCATGTTACAAATGGTTTTAAGTTTCCAGGCTAATCCTTCCCCTCCCCAAAATATGAATCATAATTTGGGTGAAATCAAATAGCCTGGAAGTCCACTGAGTCCAGAGACTTCAGAATCATAGTCCCTGGAGATCCACTTTGTATTCCCAGCCCTAGTGGATGGAGGGAGAGAGGGGAATTGATGTCAAAAAGCAGTGCAGAGCCAGGAACTGGCGGTTGGTGATGTAAGGTATCGGTGGGAAAATCTAAGACTTAGGAAGCTAAAGTATACGCTGGGCACTTCTGCCCTTGACCATTCTCTAAGCAAACCTGTAACTCATACTTACTAGTTGAAGAGAGGGGAAGCCAGAGGTACTTATGCTTTGTCGATGGTACTGGCCAAGGTTTGGTGGGAGGGTAAACTGTTTCCTTATTTCCGCAGAAGAATACCTTGGGTTAAAACAGAAAAATCTAAATGAAGTGGTTATTTTAAAACATCATCACAATTATAGATACAATCTTTGATAGCATGTTATAAAACTTATTCCTTAGCCGGGTGACCAGCAGAACTGACTAAAATGTCCTCAGTGGCCTGTGGGTAGACACTAGAGCTTTTGGATGATAATATACACTCTTGAGAAGTTCACAGAAGCCAGGACGTCTGCAGTTATGGCTCTTGCCCAATACTGGAAGGATGACAGCATGAGGAGGAAGAAGAGTTTGCAACCCAAGGAAAAAATCCAGGGGACTTGGCTCTTTCTTCCCAAGCCATTCAAAGGCATTTTCTCCACATGAGGACATCTGGCCTCTGATGAGAGTCCTTTAAACCCCAAGCCGCCATCTTGAACCAGTCACTCTCCTTCAAGCAGTTGAGCCCTTATGGTCGCTGCCTGCTTTCACAGAAAATGCCAGCGACCTGTTATATGAACACTTCCACCTCCCCACAGGCACCTGAGATGCTACCTGGAATTCCAAGGACTGTATTTGTTTCAAACCACTCCTAGTGAGTCATCCTTTGAGTCAGCCTCAGTGACACTGCTGAGCCCTCAGACAACATCCCTGTAGCCGGGAACCGAGCAGAGGAGAGTCGCTCTCCACTGTCTACGCACACCTGCTGGCAGGGGTTACCGACAAGTGATATCCCGGATTATGAGCAGGTTGACTTTTGTGCACTCACTTGTTGGTCATCTGTTTGTAACTCAGAACACATTTTCTCATTAAGTCAGTCTTTGGTATCTGGATTCTTAGCCTAGTTCACAAAAGTGTACTTAAACCACCATGAGGCCACTATAGAAAATAACTAGAAACTGGCATTACTGAGGATCAAATGAGACCCTATTTGAAACATGCTGCATGTCCAACAAAGAGATATACACATTTTAAAAATTATAACTTAAAATAAAATATTTAAATATTATAAATAAATCTTATATTTTCTCCATTATAAAGTATGCTAGGGCATAATTATTCATTTTTCTGCATGATGAGGTTTCTGACATGACCTGCTTGGCTCCCAATCTTAGTAATGTGGTGCATCCAGAGAGGCAGGAAACCTGTCCTGGCCGCACCTGTGGCATCCGTTCTCCCAACCCAAGAGCACCTCAATCTCCTTTCAGGATTGGCACACTCATGTTGTACAGGTAAAACCACAAATCAAAGGGATGGGCACATAACCCAACGTAAGACAATTCTCTCTCCTTTCCAGGATCCTTAATGATGAATGGATATAAGGAAGAAAATGGCGGGAGCACATTCTTGTCAGCAGCGGCCCCTTACACTATGATGCAACGAGATGTGAACCCCCAGAGAAGTTATAGCAGCCCGTAGTAATTGTACTCCTTCATTTCCCGAAGTATTTTCTTCCTCTATTTTTTTAAAGTATGAGAAAATACTAGGATAAGGAGTAAGCAGTCTATTATCCATCAAGGAAATGCAAATCAAAATCACAATGAGATACCACTTCACAACCACTAAGGTGGATAAACCAAAAAAAGATGGGCAGTAATGAGTATTGGTGAGGACATGAAGAAATCGAAGCAGTCATACATTGTTGGTGGAAATGTAAAATTGTGTTCCTGCTTTGGAAAACAGTCTGGCAGTTCCTCAAAAAGCTAAACATAGAGCTCCCATATATCCCAGCAAACCCACTCCTAGGTTTATATCCAAGAAAAAGGAAAACATACTTCCACACAAAGCTTATACATAAATGCTCATAGCAGCATTATTTATAGTAGCCAAAATGTGGAAACAACCTAAATGTCCATCAACTGATGAATGGATAAACAAAATGCAGTATTAATGAGTATTGGTGAGGACATGAAGAAATCGAAGCAGTCATACATTGTTGGTGGAAATGTAAAATTGTGTTCCTGCTTTGGAAAACAGTCTGGCAGTTCCTCAAAAAGCTAAACATAGAGCTCCCATATATCCCAGCAAACCCACTCCTAGGTTTATATCCAAGAAAAAGGAAAACATACTTCCACACAAAGCTTATACATAAATGCTCATAGCAGCATTATTTATAGTAGCCAAAATGTGGAAACAACCTAAATGTCCATCAACTGATGAATGGATAAACAAAATGTGGTATGTCATACATGGACTATTATTCAGCAATAAAAAAGTGAAAGAAGTACTGATACATACCACAACATGGATGAACCTTGAAAACATTACATTCAGTCGAAGAAGCTAAACCAAGAGACCACATATTGTATAATTCCTTACATGAAATGTCCAGAATAAGCAAATCTATAGAGTAATGGGACTGAAGTTTCTTTTAGGGGTAATGAAAATGTTCTAAAATTAATTGTGGTGATGGATGCACAACTCTGTGAATATACTAAAAAACACTGAATTGTGTATATGTGTGAATTGTGTGGTATCTGAATTATTTCTAAATAAAGCTGATAGAGATATAAATGTGTGCTGTGTATACGTCTGTGTGTGTGTGTGTGTGTGTGTGTGTGTGTGTGTGTGTGTAAGTATTCTACAGAGACAAGAGTGAAGGCAAGAATTTAGCATGACCAAGAATGGAGGAAAACTTTCAGATTTTGATCCCCAGTGCTCGAGGCTCATTTTCATTACAAGTTTGGCAGTCACGATTTCTAAAAAAATCAACAGCCTAGACAACTATCCAAAACAAAACGCCCATCTTGCATAAACCCCATTGTATCTTGTTTCTGGCATCACAGGAACCCAAGCCAGCAGAGCAATCACTTATTTGCTTATTTCAGAAGGTGACCATAGTCACAAAGGGCAGAGACATCCAAGCAAAGGTCCTTTTCTGTGACTGAGCTGACTTTTCACAGATAAGACTGACTGCTCCTGTGATTTCTGCTTCCAGGTCTTCCCCCCAGGGCCTCTCAAACAATGAGTTTTGGGGCTTCCCTGGTGGCGCAGTGGTTGCGCGTCCGCCTGCCGGTGCAGGGGAGCCGGGTTACCACAAAAAAAAAAAAAAAAAAACAAAAAAAAACAATGAGTTTTAGTTTTCTGGCCATTCTCAAGCCTTTCCTGTCATAGACCAGAGGGGTCTACCTGAATTGGGAATATCTGAAAACGTTCATGAAAGTGAACATGCCGACATGAAGTGGCATCGTGAGAGAATCATAGAATGGCAGGAGGTACAGGTTCTTGTTTTCATTTTGAAGTAAAATTGGCTGTCTAACAAAGCTGCAATACTTTTCATCATGCCATCAGAATGTTCCTGCCCCCCAACCCTTCACAAACAGCTGGAGTTCCTGTTTCAATCCTTCACATAAGCTTCCTGATTCAGAGCTATATAATTCATCTTTTTCCCTGACATGTCAAGCCTGCCCCAAGCCTATTTCCTATCCCTACAGAATCAATCCTACAAAAGGCAAGTAAACCTGTCCCTTCAAAACCGTCAAATAAGGAGATGAATTGTTTGTCCTTAAAATGAAAACAATGAATCGTCACACGTGGAATGAATTGCTTTGTATTCACTTAAAGAACTTCAAAATAAAATAGCTCTGGAGAGGCCCTACGTACATTTAACCTAGCAAAAATAGGCTGGAATGATAAAATTACATGTTGGTCAAGCTGTGGGAAAACCCCTGTGGGGTTGTATATTGGTGTCGTGTCTTTGGAAAATAATACTGTAACATGTGACAAGAACTCTAAAACTGTTGTTACTCTTTCATGGGAATATACCCCATGGAATTTATACAGACAAAAATATAATTTGAACAAAAATGAACATAAGAACTCTGTATATGATAGCAAATAACTGAAAATAACCAAGGCATCCAACATTAGAGAGAACACTAAGTACATAACCGCATAAAATACATGAAATATGATTTTACCATTTAAATATTTGTATGGAAATGTACATAAAGAAAGAAGTTACAAGTAAAAAGTAATATGAGGAACTGAATACAAATATTCAACAATATATGTATAAATAAATATACCAGAAGGTTCATAAATGTTTCTGGTAGTTATATAGAGGGAGTTAAATAACTACCCCAATTCAGCTCTTTCTCCTATAAAGTTGCTTAAAGTCATCATTTAAAAAAATAGTGTGTACCTATAAAGTGCCATGCAGGCATAGATGCACTACTGGGGATTTTTAAAAATTATGTAAATATCAGCTATTAGATTTACTGATACGGAACACAAATAAGAGAACCCAACCAGGGAAAGAGCTCCTATAGGTGTGGTGTCCATGCAGGTATTACATGGGGGTTTTATTTCCTCTGCATTTGAGTCTCAGGTCAAATTCAACATGTCTAAGATAATTTTTATGATGCTAGATTTATATCATATTTCCCTGATGAGCTAAGATAGCCTTCTTCTAATAACTTGAAATGCTTTATAAATATTATCTTCTTTATTTCTGCAAACGTCGATACCCCTACTCTGGGGTCAGAATGGTAGAATGGGGTGGGTAGCAAAGCTCTATGTTTTTATTCAGATGGACAGATTGTTGTGATATATACAGTTGGAACTAAGTATCAGTGGAATTAATGATTGGGCAGAGCTTGCTAAGTGTGGCCTATGGACCATTTGCATCAAATCATCAGCTGCTTAGTAAAAAGGCAGATTCTTAGAACCTGCCCCACTCCTGTGGTGTGGCCTGGAAAAAATGCATTTTTAACCAGCACCTCCAGGTGATTTTTATGTCCAAGAAAGCATAAGATTCACTGATGGGGCAAGTCTATGAGAGAGTGGTTGGTTGATTCATTCATTCATAAAAACAATGAGGGCACACACAGTGCCAGACTCTCTGCCAAGTGCTAGGGACTGAAGTCCAAGAAGACACTGCTGCTGTTCCTGGAAGTTCAGTCCAGTAGGTGGCAGGGCGGAGGGCAGATGGATAATTGAATAATTATAATACAATATGATAAGCATGTATTATACACAGGAATGTGCACAGTGCCTTGTGAGCAAAGAGGAGGGAGTTACTAACTCAGTCTCGGAATGCTTAGGAGGCTTCCAGGAAAAGGGGACTTTGGAACCATATTTTGGAAAAAAAAAAAAAAAAAATCAGTAGGAACAGGCCTGATTGGAAAAAAAAATGCATTTCAAGCATTTTTTTTAACCATTTCATGATATCCAGACATTAGGTTTCTATACTCCTACTTCAAGTATTTTAACCCTGCATTTTAACAGGGCAGTATTTGGGCTGCCCTGTTTCTTTACAACAGACATAGCTAGAAGAGCAAAGTAAAAGAGTGTGAACTCAGTGACTTAGTCCTGAGCTTTGCCATTTGCCAGCTGTTTTGAATTCAAGTACATCAGTTGACCAAGCTGGGTTTTAGTTTCATTACATGTAAAATGAAGGGGCTGGGCTATACGATCTCCTGGGCACCTTTCCAGATCTAACTGGCAAAGATGCTTAAGCCTCTCCAAGTGGAACATTCGGCACTGTCATCTACACCAGCAGCTCTGCTAGGAAACCGAACAGCCCCAGAAGGCTTCTCTCTGGCTTTCATCCCTAAAAGAAAATTCTTTCACACTGTATGCTGGTATGGCCAGCAGCCAAAATGTTTGGGAGGATTTTAAAACTGATTCAAGAAAAAAACCTCGTCTATAAGTGTTTAAAGAGGTTTAGGGTCTTCCTGAATCTGACATGTTTTAAACAATAGCGAAAGGAGTGGAATAAAGAAAAGCAAACATATAATTTACTCTTAGTTTACATATAGTTACTCTTAGTAACTAACAACTGACTATTAAACCCTCAACAACTACAAAGTGTAAAGTACACAACTGGTAATAAATAATAAGTAGAGGCATTTGTGGGTGGCATATATATGGATGTAGCCACAAGCACATTATATAATTAAACCTTGCCAAAGAGGCACTGTTCAGAACTAGAAATGATTTACAAGTAAATGGTGAAAGAATGTTAGCCCCCAAACTTCCTGAATTATAAGTTTAGGGCAGTGCTGTATAAAAACAATAATAAAGCTTTTAAAATTTGCTGTATGTATGTAGAAAAACTAGCTCTGAATGATGTAAATAACACAGTTGGATCACAGTTTGGGGCATGGATAACGTCTGAAAACACAGAGCTGGCTCAAGACTGAGTAGTTCCTGGAGTTGACCATATAAAAATGATCTAAGGCTTTTTCTGAGATGCCTCCTCAGATACTTTTAGTGAAGTACATCTTTAAATTTAAAAGGCTACAAAATGAATTTCTGTGGCAAAATCTATATGTATATAATATATAATGTTATATAATATACAGCTATAGATATATTATACATATTATATATGTATTAATAATATACATTATTTATATAGCTATAAATAATATTATATATTATTTATATATCTATATCTATCTATCTCCATCCTTGCATATACATACATGCATACGTTTTCAACAATGAATTCCTCAGAAGTTCATCATGCTGAGGTTTCAAAATAAAAATTTCAAGTTTTAAGAGTTTCTCATATTTTCCATCTCTTCTCATAAACAGACATGCCATAAATGTACAACTTCTGTAAAGATGACTCAACAGGTGGAAACATGACTACAAACAGAAGTTTGCCCCTAATAACAAGCTGTGGAACTTGTTTCTCCCTCACAGGGGCGTCCCAGATCTCTTTCACTTGGAAAATTCCTCTGCATACAAAAGAATATTTATTAGATGACTGCAGTGTTTGAGGATTCCTGCAGCAAGCCTAGAGAAGAAGCATTTCTTAGTGTCTTCAGTGATTCTCTAAGGGATCTCCTCCCCCCAGCCCCCAGATATCACCTTGTAAGTTAGTTTTTCTCCTGCCATTATCACCACCTACTACTGAGGCAGCATAATCACCTAAAAGAACACCTGTAAATACTGAGTGCTTTTTATTTGTAACTGGTTGTTAAAAAGGGGTTCTCCATGGGCTTCCCTGGTGGCGCAGTGGTTGAGAGTCCGCCTGCCAATGCAGGGGACACGGGTTCGTGCCCCGGTCTCGGAGGATCCCACATGCCACAGAGCGGCTGGGCCCGTCAGCCATGGCCGCTGGGCCTGCGCGTCCGGAGCCTGTGCTCCGCAACGGAAGAGGCCACAGCAGTGAGAGGCCCGCGTACCACAAAAAAAAAAAAAGGGGTTCTCCAGAAAAATGTGTTGAGACATAAAGAAACAGATCTAACATATGTAAACTGAAGTCCCAAAAGAAGAAGAGAAACATAACAGGAGCAGAAGTGACATTTAAAGAAAACTTGCTGACAAAAATAACCAAGATGTACATTTGTACAGCTCTACAAACCCCAATCAGAATCAATACAGAAAAAAACAGAAACTAACACACCATTGTAAAGCAATTATACTCCAATAAGATGTTTAAAAAAAACAATCAATACAGAGAAAATCAAACCTAGACCCATCATAGTAAAACTGCTGAAAATCAAAGAGAAATTTTAATTAACTAATTTATTTATTTATTTATTTATTTTTGGCTGTGTTGGGTCTTCTATGCTGTGTGTGGGCTTTCTTCACTTGCAGCAAGTGGAGGATACTCTTCATTGTGGTGCGTGGGCTTCTCATTGCAGTGGCTTCTCTTGTTGCAGAGCACGGGCTCTAGGTGCACAGGCTTCAGTAGTTGCAGCAAGCGGGCTCAGTTGTTGTGGCAAACGGGCCCTAGAGCATGCGGACTTCAGTAGTGGTGCCACGTGGGCTCAGTAGTTGTGGCTCGCAGGCTCAGTAGTTGCAGAACACGGGCCCTAGAGTACATGGGCTTCAGTAGCTGTGGCACATGGGCTCACTAGCTGTGGCTCGCGGGCTCAGTAGTTTGGCTCGCAGGCTCTAGAGTGCAGGCTCAGTAGTTGTGCTGCATGGGTTTAGTTGCTCTGTGGCATGTGGGATCTTCCCAGACCGGGGCTCGAACCCATGTCTCCTGCATTGGCAGGTGGATTCTTTAATGACTGTGCCACCAGGGAAATCCCCCAAAGAGAAATTTTAATACTCTTAAAAAACATTTGGGGAAAAGACACACTACCTTGGAAGTGGAACAGTAAGAGTAATAACTGAATTCTCAACTGAAAAAGTAAAGTCCAAAACCAATGCAATGTCAATCTTTAAAGTGTTGAAAGAAAACAACTACCAATATAGAATTTTCTACCCAGTGAAAATATCCTTCATAAATAAAGGATAAAGATTTCATCAGATAAACAAAAACTGAGAGAATTTATTACCAACAGAGCCATACTAAAAGAAATAGTAAAGAGAGTTCTTCAGGCAGAAGGAAAGTGATCCCAGTTGGAAGCACAGAAGTGCTGAAAGCAATGAAGTGCATCAAAAGGGTAAATATGTGAGTAAATCTAAATGATAATGACTGTAAAAAATAATGATAATAATGTGGAATTTAAAATATACATCAACGATTATATAAAAGGTGGGAGGGGTAAATGGAGTTCATATATTCTAAAGTTCCTGCATTGTCTATGAAATGATAAAAAACACTAATATTAGAATTTTAATAAGTCAAGTATGTATTGTAACCTCTATGGAAACAAGAGACAGATTGAAAAATAGAAAAAAAATAAAGTAGAAGCGTACATTTAAACTCAAATAAAGACTTGAACATAGGACCTGAAACCATAAAAGTCCTGAAGAAAACACAGGTAATAAGCTCCTGGACATAGGTCTTGGCAATGATTTTTTTAATCTGACTCCCAAAGCCTAAGCAACAAAAGCAAAAATAAACAATGGGACTACATCAAACCAAAAAGCTTTTGAACAGTAAAGGAAACTATGAACAAAATGAAAAGGCAACCTGATGAATGGGAGAAAATATTTGCAAATCATATATCTGATAAGGGGCTAATATCCAAAAATATATAAAGAACTTATACAACTCAACAGCAAAAAAAACCAAATAATCTGATTTTAAAATGGGCAGAAGATCTGAATAGACATTTTCCGAAAAAAAGAAAGGTACATGAAAAGATGTTCAACATCCTTAGTCATCAGGGAAATGCATATCAAAACCACAATGAGATAGCACCTCACATCTGTTAGAATGGCTGTTATCAAAAAGACAACAAATAACAAGTGTTGTCAAGGATGTGGAGAAAAGAGAACCCTTGTGCACTGTTGGTAAGAATGAAAATTTGTGCAGCCACTATGGAAAGCAGTATGGAGTTTCCTCAAAAAATCATGAATAGAGGGGCCATATGACCTAGCAATTCTACTTCTGGATATTTATCCAAAGAAAATGAAAACACTACTTCAAAAGGATATATGCAATCCCATTTTCACCACAGCAGTATTTACAATAGCCAAGATATGGAAACAACCTAAGTGCCTATCAACGACTGAATGGATAAAGCAATTATACAGATACCCAGAACTGCACCCTGAAAGCATATCAGATATTCTTTATTCAGGTGATAAAACTGAAATTCAGAATTATTTAACAACTATCCTAAGTCACACAGCCTTGTGGCTGACAGGGTCTTGTTGCTCCGGCCTGGTGTCAGGCCTGAGCCTCCGAGGTGGGAGAGCCATGTTCAGGACATTGGACCACCAGAGACATCCCGGCCCCACGTAATATCAATCAGCATGAGCTCTCCCAGAGATCTCCATCTCAACACTAAGACCCAGCTCCACCCAACGGCCTGCAAGCTCCAGTGCTGGACACCCCATGCCAAACAAAGAGCAAGACAGGAACACAGCCAAATCCACTAGCAGAGAGGCTGCCTAAAATCATACTAAGTTCACAGACACCCCAAAACACATCACCAGATGCGGTCCTGCCCACCAGAAAGTCAAGATCCAGCCCCAACCACCAGAACACAGGCATTGGTCCCCTCCACCAGAAAGCCTACCCAAGACACTGAACAAACCTCACCCACTGGGGGCAGACATGAGAAATGGGAACTACAAACCTAGAGCCTGCGAAAAGGAGACCCCAAACACAGTAAGTTAAACAAAATGAGAAAACAGAGAAATATGCAGCAGATGAAGGAGCAAGGTAAAACCCCACCAGACCAAACAAATGAAGAGGAAAGAGGCAGTCTACATGAAAAAGAATTCACAGTAATGATAGTAAAGATGATCCAAAACCTTGGAGATAGAATGGAGAAAATACGAGAAACATTTAACAGGGACCTAGAAGAACTAAAGACCAAACAAACAATGATGAACAGCACAATAAATGAAATTAATAATTGTCTAGAAGGAATCAATAGCAGAATAACTGAGGCAGAAGAACAGATACGTGACCTGGAAGACGAAAGAGTGGAAATAACTACCGTAGAGCGCAATAAAGAAAAACGAATGAAAAGAATTGGGACAGTCTCAGAGAACTCTGGTACAACATTAAATGTACCAACATTCGAATTATAGGGGTCCCAGAAGAAAAGGAGTAAAAGAAAGAGACTGAGAAAATATTTGAAAAGATTATAGTTGAAAACTTCCCTAACATGGGAAAGGAAATAGTTAATCAAGTCCAGGAAGTGCAGAGAGTCCCATACACGATAAATCCAAGAAGAAACACGCCAAGACACATATTAATCAAACTATCAAAAATTAAATACAAAGAAAAAATATTAAAAGCAGCAAGGGAAAAGCGACAAATAACATACAAGGGAATCCCCATAAGGTTAACAGCTGATCAGCAGAAACCCTGCAAGCCAGAAGAGAGTGGCAGGACATATTTAAAGTGATGAAAGGGAGAAACCTACAACCAAGATTGCTCTACCCAGCAAGAATCTAGTTCAGATTCGATGGAGATATTAAAACCTTTACAGGCAAGCAAAAGTTAAGAGAATACAGCAGCACCAAACCAGCTTTACAACAAATGCTAAAGGAACTCTTCTAGGCAGGAAACACAAGAGAAGGAAAAGACCTACAAAAACAAACCCAAAACAATTAAGAAAATGGTAATAGGAACATACATATCTATAATTACCTTAAATATAAATGGATTAAATGCTCCAACCAAAAGACATAGACTGCCTGAATGGATACAAAAACAAGACCCGTATATATGCTGCCTGCAAGAGACCCACTTCAGACCTAGGGAAACATACACACTGAAAGTGACGGGATGCAAAAAGATATTCCATGCAAATGAAATCAAAATAAAGCTAGAGTAGCAATTCTCATATCAGACAAGAGACTTTAAAATAAAGACTATTACAAGAGACAAAGAAGGACACTACATAGTGATCAAGGGATCAATCCAAGAAGAAGATATAACAATTGTAAATACAGATGCACCCAACATAGGAGCTCCTCAATACGTAAGGCAAATGCTAACAGCCATAAAAGGGGAAATTGACAGTAACACAATCATAGTAGGGGACTTTAACACCCCACTTTCACCAATGGACAGATCATCCAAAAATGAAACCAAATAAGGAAACAAAGCTTTAAATGATACAATAAAGTCTGCACATAGGCTGAATAAATGGATTTTTCAAAACTGATTTAAAACTAAAAAAAAAAAAGAGAAAAATTATATATAATACCTAGACATAGCAATAGTTATAAACTATTCTATTTTTATTTTGAGTATGTAATATTTTTGTATTTTTAAATATAAAAAGTATTAAAAAAGAACACTGTAAAATGTCTCCCTCATAATTTTGTCTGCCAGTTATGCAGGTGCCCTCCCCATAGACAATCCACATAACAGTTTCTTGTGTACCTTTTGTGCATATAGAGTATACACACAAATACATGTATATATTCTTTCCTCCATTTTCTTTACACAAATGAGAACACAATACTTGAGATTCATCTATGTTGTAGTGTGGACCAATAGTTCATCCTTTTTTTTATGGAGTATTACATTGTGTATGGATATACCACAATCTGTTTATCCATTCATGGTTAATCCATTCATACCACAATCTGTTTGTTTATCCATCATCTGTTTATCATCCACTGGTGATCTGCATTTGCCTTTTTTCACTTAATAGGCAAGGACATAAGAATGCCTCATTCTTTCTACAGTTGCATATGTATTCTATTATATAGATTGGCAATAATTTCTCAACTAGTCTCGTTTACATATTTTTGTTGTTTCCAATTTTTTAAATTGAGGTATAATTGTCATATAAAATTATATTAGTTTCGGGTATACAACATAATGATTCAATATTTGTATATATTGCAAAATGATCACCACAATAAGTCTAGTTAACATCTGTCACCATACGTAGTTACAAAAAAGTTTTTTCTTGTGATGAGAACTTTTAAGATCTACTCTCTTAGCAACTTTCAAATATGCAACACAGCATTATTAACTATAGTCACCATACTGTACATTATATCCCCATGACTTATTTATTTTATAACTGGAAGTTTGTACTTTTGGACCTACTTCACCAGTTTTGCTCACTCCCCACCCACTGCCTCTGACAATCACCAATCTGTTCTCTGTATCTATGGTTTGTTTTGTTTTGTTTAGATTGCGCATATAGGTGAGATCATATGGTATCTGTCTTTCTCTGACTTATTTCACCTAACATAATGCCCTCGAGACCTATCTATGTAGTCGCAAATGGCAACATTTAAAACATTTTTGAGGGACTTCCATACTGTGCTCCAAATTGGTCACACCAATTTACATTCCTGTGTTGTTCCTATATTTTTGCCAACACAAATGACGTTCAGTAAATTGCACGTGTTAATTCATACATTTATAAATATAACTGTGGAATATAGTCCTAGAAGTGGAGTTGCTGGGTCAAAGGGTTTGTGTGTTTGTCCTTCATAGTATTTTACCAATTAATACTCTAGCCAGCAATATAAGAGAACGTACAGAATGGTTCCATCAAATTTAAGGAATTAATGAATGAATTGGCTATTCTGCCTATTGTTATCTGCAACTATCCTGTAGAGTCAAGATCTGTTTATGTGATAAACAAAACCAAGGTCTTCAATGAGGAGCTTTTTTGCCTTTTGTGGACAGGAAGGTGTCATCTAACAAAGTTAATCCCTTGGTTTACAGGGCAACTGTAAAACTCAGGACTATATGGTTGGTTACCTTCCATCAGGCTCAAGATTTGGTTTAGATATACTGAGTTTGTGGTCCCAAGGAAAAGGACTCCAAGTGGAGGTCAAGTTGGCAGCTGGATAATCAGGTTGGAGGAGAAATGATAGGTCAGGTTGCAGATGTAAATTTGGCCAGGTTTGAGCTAGGGGTTGTTTTTCCAGTAGGAGTGAGAGATCTATACCTCTCCACCTACGGTTTCTCACCCATCTCCCTAGCAACCCATCACTTAGATGGCTGTATGTGGTACCTGCAATGGTGTGGTCAGAATCTGTGGTCCTGGAGCGAAGCCACACAACCTAGCTAAAGAGCAACTGAACCAACCTCTCAGTTCAAGTACAAACAGTCATCCTTATGTTTTAGCTTTGAGTCCTCTTTGATGACTCTACTCTTTGAGAAAACCCAGGTAATAAGGGCTCTCAACAAGCTGTTCACAAAGGATCCTCAAAGCAGTGTCTGAACCACAGAAGAATTTATGGAATAAAATTTTGCCAAACTCATGAAATAAAAATAGATATGGTTCTAAATGTTGAGAAAAACTTCCCAGTTATTAGGACTGTGGAAAGTTGACACAGCCTTTTAGTGAGAACAGAAAACCATGCCACTATTTATCAAGTGTCTGCACGATGCCTGGCCCTGTGCTGAGAGCACTGATGCATACCATCCCATTGAATCCACACAGCAACACTCTAAGCTGAATTTATCTTCTCAAATTTAACAAACGCAAAACTCAGGGCTGGAAATGTCTGGAGTCAGGATTTGAAACCAAGGCTATCTGACTGCAAAGACTGTGCTCTTAGTCACTATGATTATGTAAGCTCAAAAAGTGTATTTAAATTTAAGTGCACTATTAAAAAACATACAGAAGGAAAACCACTAGAAGGAAATACTATTTGCAGTTGCGTTAGAGAGGCAGGATAATAAAGGTTTTTCCCCTCTATTCTCTTTTCTTTTTCCAAAGTGTCTGTACTGTGGTTGCCATAATCTTACAACAAATCATGTACACACACACACATTTTTAACCTCCCATGTGTCAACTTACTGAGTAATGTAAATTCTTCTGCTGAGACACATAAGAATGAGCCTGAATATCTTAAGAGTCTCTTGAGGGCCCCCTTCTCCATTATTATTTTGTTTCTAAGACTCCTGCAATTTATAAATAAAACTGTGTTCTCAGTACACTTTGTTTAAGCCCTTGTATCCACTTTCTGATCTATCTGGATTCAATTAAACTCAACAAACCTTTCTGGGTGCCACTGGTTAAAAAAGCACCTCATTTCTCCACTCTGATCTGTGATTTATCTAAGTTATTTGTTCCAGTCCCTTCAGAAAGATCCTGAGAGCCCCTTGGCCTCCGCTACCCAAGGTAATTGCAGCTGTGAAGTTCAAACGCCTTTTACCATAAGATAAAATGGGGCGATTTTAACTCCCTCCATTTTTGTGAGTTTCCTACGTTAAGTGGAATTTAATTTATTGAGGTGACTGAGAGAGAAAGTTTTGGTTTGCCTTTGAACACAGCCTCAACCTGTGCTGGACAAACGGACTGTTAAGATTGGTTGTATCTTCTTGTGTGCCCTATATTGAAATGGTTCTCAAAGTGTGGTCCCCAGACCAAAAACATTCCCCTGGGAATTTGTTAGAAATGCAAATTCTTGGACCTCATCCCAGACCTACTGAATCCTAAACTCCGGGGTGGGGCCCAGCAATCTGTGTTTTAACAAGCCCTCCAGGTGATTCTGATGCACTCTCAGGTCTGAGAACCGCAGGTCTCTTGTAGCAGACAAATCCCAGCCCTACCTGCCAGCCTTCCCTTGCCTTGTACGCATCCTCCCAAAGTCCAAAGACTTTGGACTTTGCCATCTGATCACCCTTCCTCAGTCTAACTAACTCTGCCTAGCTAGTTAATTTGAAGATCAAGATTCTAACAGACATGCATTTAACGATGCTTAAATTCCTACATATCCAGATTTAACTAAAACACGCCACTTTATACAAATTGTTAATGCACCCCAAAATAATCACCTTCCCCAGTCCCTTCTTCCCCAGTCCCAAACCACCTCCTCAAAATTTATTTTAGATTGGAGGATGGGAACAGTGTTTCTTAAACCAAAGAAACTGCACCATTTCTAAGTTATTAAGCTATTAATAGTGAACTATTGTTTACTTTAGGAAAAAGCTCTGAATCGAGGGGCAGTGGAGACTAGAAGGGGGAATGTTTTGGAGAAAGAGCAAGGTGAGGAAAGATGCAGAATGGAGAGAATCTCTTAGTTGAGAAGAGTAGAAAGGAAAGATCAGATGTAAGCCCAGAAGTCCGACATTGATTTATTCTTTCAACAAATATTTATTGAGCACCCGCCTGTTCAAGGTTCTACAGTGAGGGAAGCAGACAAAAGTCCCTGCCCTTAAGAAGCTGATATTTGAATGTGCAGTGATATCTGAGCATCTGCACCATTAGTGGGTACCAAGAATTGCCCTGTTCAGTGATTTTTCAGCTCATGGGTTTCATGACAGTAGGTGTCTGAGGCAAGGGAATCTTTGGGTGCCTTCATGGGAGGGAAGGAGATGGCCAAAATGAGGGGAAATTGTTCAAAAAGGGAAGGCAACCAGTCTCATCTCAACTAAGCAAATTTAGCCACTCAGAAAGCAAAGGAGGCTTCTAAATTTTATTTCTCTATAAGTTCCTAGTATCATGTATAGTCTATAAAGCCAAATCCATCCTCATAACACGTCTCCCATGGGATAAGTAATACCCCCTTTTTACAGAAAAGGACACTGAAATAGAGAAGAATTGGGTGACTGGGTCAAGTTCTGATGCAGAGCCTGTTCTGACCTAAAAAGTCAAGTCTTCCTCTCCCAGGTTTTTTTTTTTTCTTGCTGAATGGGCATATTTACACTCACTTAGCTTTAGCAGTCATCCTATTCCGGAAGCAAGGCCCAGTCTTCTGCCATCATTTTCCAGGAAACCACCATGCCCTTTATCAATTTGCAAATATTCTTTCCTGCTGGCCTCAGGTAGAAAGAGCCTCGTTCTTGTGTTCCATCCACTATTTGCCATAAAAATCCTGAGCCTGTATCCTTAATAAAATTTCTATGTAGTTAGAAAAATAAGTTTTTATTCATCCCTTACTAAAGTGTTGGTCATGTTAGTGTGATATATGCAGAAGTAAAAGTCCCTTAAATTACTTCCTAATTGGGGATATTTGTATATGTATAGCTGATTCGCTTTGTTATAAAGCAGAAGCTAACACACCATTGTAAAGCAATTATACTCCAATAAAGATGTTAAAAAAACTTATTACAAAAATAAATAAATATTCGTATTCACCCTCAAAAAAAAATTACTTCCTAATAATTGCAAGCATATTCTGTGCACTAAACAGTTATTTAAGATGACAATTATTAGAGTATTTGCTTTGTCAAAATTGCAAAGCCTGAGTTATGGACCAAGAAGTATTTTAAGTCAAGAATACTGGCTAAAAACACTAGCTCATCTAATTTTGGGGGGAAGAGATTTCTTTTATTTTTTTGGCCACGCTATGCGGCATGCAGGATCTTAGTTCCCCAACCAGGAATCATGGAGTCCTAACCACTGGACAGCCAGGGAATTCCTGGGAAGAGGTTTCTTATGTGGTATTTCCCCCATGTGCAATATTAGAACAATGATACTATAATTACTGTATAAAAGTACAGCAAAATTTATACCACTGGGTATATTCTTAATACTGAGAAATAAGAAGAGACTAGGGGACATGCATGGTAAAGTTACATGAACTTTTTTTAAAGAGACAAATGGCAAAAGTAAGGATTGTATATAAAGAAATTTCTTTCTTCCTCCATTAATTGATGATTCTTTCTTATTACTTGTCTTAAAATCAAAACAGTCCAAAGAGTCTCAAAATAATAAGGATGACCTAAAGACATTCTGTTTAGACACCTAGAAAATTATGCAAAATATTTATAATTGGGCACATATGTGACAATCTTTCCTTTTATGTATTGAGACTTTTTTTTTTCTGTTTTTAGAAAACTTTAATAAAAAATCTTCTGGTATTCAAGTTAATAACATAAAAACAAGGCTAACTTGACCAAACTGAACACCTCCTTTGCTGCCTCTGTCCTGGAATCCTTTTTCTTCCAGCTGTGAGCCTCAAACTTAAGTGTACATAAGAATCAGCTAGGAAACTGGTAAACAATGCAGGTGTCCGGGCCCCACCTCCAGAGATGCCGATTCATGAGTCTGAGCAACGCCAGAATCTGCACTTTCAACAGTCGCAGGGGTTCAGATGCTGTCCCTCTAGGCACACTTTGAGAACAGGAAGGACTGCCTCATGACCTCAAAGCCAATGGAAAACCTGACAGAGAAGCTTAGCTTGCTATTAGACCAACCACTAAATCTCAGGTAATAATACATACTTGGTGCTCACTCAGACAGAACCAGGAGAATGTGTGTCTCTGTGGTCCAATCTGTAATTTCCCACTTCCTCCAGCAGGGGAATGATTTATCCACAAGGCAGTAAGGTCAAGGTTCCCAGGATAACCTAAGTAAATATTTTCCTCCTCACTTTATGTAAACAAGTTCAGGGCTTTAGATTACAAAAGTTAAGAAAGAGAAAAGAGAAAGGAGGAACGAGGGAAAAGGAGGATTTTTTATAGGAAAAAAAATAACAGAAAGGTTATATGGTTCACATAAGTGCGATGGACTGCAGTGTAAATGCTGCATAATTACAGGGTCTGCTTCAGAAGGCATGTACTCATCTAAGCCAGAATATTGGCCAGTAACCAAATAGTAAGAGTTGGGAATTATTCATTTTCTGGCCTCATATTTTCTGCAGAGTCCATGAGCATTTAAAAGGATGATCTTGCTCAGAAATCTCAATCCATACCAAGTGATGGCATGGAATTGCATGTCTCAGTGAGATTCCTGATAACCAAATTCTTCTTCAGTCACCCCTATGTCTACCAAGGGTTTGCAAATTCTACTCTGGGTCTGGCTATTACATTAAGAAGTATCTTACTGTTGATGCCATGGTTCCTATTAAACTGCTCTCCTATGCAGTTCCCAGGGATTAAACACACAAGAAAAAGCATGTTCCTGAAAATAGCTTTATTTTTGAACTTTGACAAAGGACTAACGCTTAGCTTTAACTTCCTACAGTTCTAGAACACTTCGTATTTTAAAAGTCTCTTGCGGGCTTCCCTGGTGGCGCAGTGGTTAAGCATCTGCCTGCCAATGCAGGGGACACGGGTTCGAGCCCTAGTCCGGGAAGATCCCACATGCCGTGGAGCAACTAAGCCCGTGCGCCACAACTACTGAGCCTGCGCTCTAGAGTCCATGAGCCACAACTACTGAGCCCGCGTGCCACAACTACTGAAGCCCACGCACCTCGAGCCTGTGCTCTGCAACAAGAGAAGCCACCGCAAGGAGAAGCCTGTGCACTGCAACAAAGAGTAGCCCTCGCTCGCCGCAACTAGAGAAAGCCCGCGCACAGCAACGAAGGCCCAACGCAGCCAAAAAAAAGTCTCTTGCATTTGAACACATCTCAAAATCTTGGCCACACCCACCCTCTTTGCTCAAAGCATGAGTATGCAGTTATAATTCCTGAAAGTGTTCAAATGCCTTTGTACTAGGTGACTGCACAAAACATGGTGGGGGGGAAGTTACTACATGGTAATTAACATGAATGAGATTTCGGAAACAAAAAATCTAAAACTAGTTTCTGACATGAAGCCACTGCACCTAGGGGAGAGGCCACGTGATGGGCGCAGAGCGAAATTCACACAGCCCATCTTGTAACATCCCTTTTGGTCAAGGGCAAGGTGTTCCCACAAGAAGGCTGCTGAACATGTCTCCAGCTCTGCTAGTATCTTATTTTGGCACAACTTTTAAAGCATTACTAAGGCTCACCTTCCCTGTCCGAAGCCTCACGGCCTATAGGCACGGCCAGTCAACAACACTCAAGGAGTTAAGGGACAAGTCAGCAAGCAGTGAGGTTAATCCACTGGCTAAAGCTAACAAGCCTTGCAAGCAGCAAAGCTGGGATGAGAAGTCAGTTCTCTTAGTGCTCAAGAAAGTCAGCTGTGGTCTTTTTCTTCTTAAGAAAGTTGCTTTAAGGAGGCACAATGGGCATACATCAATGTGTCATGATTTAAAAGGGGCAAAAATACCTGACCAACCGTAACTTGCTGTACTTGTAATTTCCACCACTTCTAACGCTTTATAGGAAGTGTTTCATTGGGTTGAATTGATTAGTGACTTGAGAGAATAATATATAAATGAAACCTACTATTATGTCAGGTTCCCATATTGGCTTAATCTATTTCCTCTACTCTCATACAGGGACACTGAGGAAATGGAGCCCAGACCATCCCACGGGGGCCTAGGGCAGGGGTCCCCAACCCCAGGGCCATTAGGAACCGGCTGTTAGGAACCGGGCTGCACAGCAGGAGTCGGGCAGCAGGCGAGCCAGCGAAGCTTCATCTGCCATTCCCCAGCGCTCCCCATCACTCGCATGACCACCTGAACTATCGCTCGCATTCCCGCCTGAACCATCTTCCCCCCTACCTCCCGTCTGCGGAAAAACTGTCTTCTGGGAAACCAGTCCCTGGTGCCAAAAAGGTTGGGGAATGTCCTCTTCCAGGAGGGATGGAGAGTAAAGAAGGTAAAAATCAGGTTTACAAGGCTAGTCTCAGACTAATGCATTTTAAATCAAACCCTTGTCGCAGGGACAGAACAAAGCTCACTGGGACACTCTAAGACCTTGGGGGCACTCTAGGATCAACTTTGTCCATTTTCCAGTTTTCCTTAGATTAGGAAATAACAAGGTAGTTTAAATGCATGTTGGCTAGGAATAAAAGTCAACGATAAGCCTTGCCCTAATTTTTGCAAGGAAGTCTACATAGGATTTTTTTTTAATAAAAACATCGAATAAGAAATTTACCTTCAATATCCTCATGCTAACTTATATAGTAATCATTTTCTAACAAGTGATAACCTTGGATCAAATCCTGCTGCATCACCTATTAATTGTGTGATTTGGGGCAATTTAGCTGACCTTCTAAACATGGTGGTGTAGGCAGAGGTATAGAGACAAAGAGGAGGCCAAAAGCAGAAATTGTAAAGCAGTAGAAGCCATAGGTGAGCAGAAGCCATGAAATGAAAAGATGTCAATGGTTCTAGTAGAGGAGGAAGGAGGAACGGATAAAGAAGGAAAGAGGGATACCCTGAGTCCCAAATCTGTCAGGCTATGAGAAATGCCATTTGTAGGTTCTAAGAATTCAGCCCCTATTTGGCTCCATAGCTTGGGTGCCTTGTGCAGTGAGCAACCTGAACAGCCTTACATGGAGGCCCTGGGCCCATAACTAGTAGTAGGGATTGGCACTAACCTTGGCAAACCTGAGATCACAGACCCATCTGGAGAAGTGAGGGACTACTTTGCTTCAGGCCATCATTGGAGTAACATGCCTAGTGTTACTGGAAATCTGAATTTTCATATGAAATCTACAGTTTGTAAGTATTGGCAAGAGAAAAAACAAAAATAAAAACATTTCCCTTGGATCTGCCGACCTAATGTGCTAAGTAGTTTCTTGTTCTCCTTACTTTGTGTCGTACCCTTAAAATAATTCACTATTAACAGGTAACTTGGTCATTCACCATTACCAGAGGTAATTAGTATCCATAATCCTCGTAACCTAGAAAAGCCTATAATCGCTACAATTATAATGCTAGCTCACACTTCTTGAGTGCTTACTGTTTGACAGGAACTGCTTTAATTAGCCCACTTAATCCTCACAACAACCCTATGAGATAGGTATTATTTTCACCTTACAAATTAGAAAACTGAGGCCAACAAAGGTTAAGAAACTTGCATAACATAATTGCTCTAAGAGTTAAATTTCTGGCATTTTCCTGTTCCAGTAGCTTAGCAATGGAAAGCCCAGCATGTGAAAGCTTTCTGAAGAAGGGATATTAAACCTTACACCTGACTACTGAAGAGAACAGGTTTTAGCTTGTCATTGAGACTTTGAACCCAGCTCCAACATCATTAATCCTTCCACAGTAAGTAGTCTTGGAATACGTTCCAAATGTAATTCAAATACATTTAGCAATGGTAAAAGATTTAAGAGCAACTACTGAAGGTTGATTTTTCATCAACTATGATTCTCTTTTTTTGTGTAGAGTTTTGTATCTTCATGTTTCACCAAGGAACAAATCTCAAGCACATGAAAAGTGAAGCCCTTTGAAATCCAAAATCTGTTAATGCACTAAATATTTTGGGGGGATGTGGAATGGAGAAGGCAGAAAAGGTACCTGGAACAGAGATGTTATTCAAGATCTTTCCTCATCAATGATTCATATACGATCTTAACCAGCACTCTCCATCTCCCGACTCCTCACTACTTCCTAGAAACTTGCTCAACTCAGTTCCATCAGAAAAGAAAACCTTCCCTTCATCCTCAAGCTCCCTATCTCTCCCCTTCCACTGACCACCCAGCCTCCCCTTCCGCCACCACCTCCCATCCTTAATCCAGTGCTCTCAGGCTTCCGTGCAGAATCTGCCCTCGATACACTGGGCAGCCAGTGACCTCTTTCCAGTCCTGTTCTAATTTGACCTTTCTGTTGCATCACACACTGTTGACCTTCTCCATCCTTCATGAAACCCCTCCCTGGAATTATACACATACTACCAACTCTCTGAGCCAAATGTCCTTAGTTTTTTAAACTGGTTTTCTTCCCCCTTTCTGTCCTTTAGATGTTGTTAATTCCCAACTGGTAGTACTTGAATAAATTTGGGATTGAGAGGAAAAGGATCAGCTGATCCAGGTAAGTAAATCTTATTCCTCAAATATGGGGAAGCATTAAATTGAAGAAAAACAGGGGAGAATCCCAGCAATGAAAACCCCAATGTTATGTGGTATTAGAGGGTCCTGTTGTGATGAGTCTATTGTGAATATTTTCTGCAGAGTAGATAGATTATACTAAATGGTCTTTTCTCAAAGAAAATCAGTTAATTGTTTCATCCTTCAAGAGCCAATGTCAAAGTTGTTGAGCTCAAAATTGCCCAGTTTGATCGTTTGGCCCACATGGAAAATTTTTCCCTAAAAAATGTAGAAAGGAATTTCTATAAAGCAATCAATTTATCCTCTTTTGCCCAACTGAAAGCAGTAGCGCATGAGCCTTGACTGTTTCCTGTCAGTTTAATAATAAACAACCCAGCCCTCTCTTGCCCTCTCATCTTGAACCGCACATGCTCCTAAAGATATGGTAAATGCTTGTGTCAGGACATAATGACAACTTAAAAGATCCTTAGTATGTGGAATACAGTCAGGAAGATCAGATGGTCACAAGCTGTGGCTCCTCCTTACAAAGTCCATGTTCTAAAATAAGAGAGAGGGCCTTTGGGCCAATGGCAAATTTATCAAGCTTTCAGGGTGTTATGAATTGTTTTGATGCTATAATTAAAAGTAATAGAATATACTTAGAAAGGCCAAAAATGGCATGGCAGATGTGATACACTCTAACCAGCCAGGAACAGAGAAGAAAGGTTTGATGTTATATATTGTTTTTGAAGGGACGTTTATTGAGGCTGTCAGATTGGTGCTGACAGTATATAAAACATCACTGACTGCTCTTTTTTCATTTACCTGCGTGGAAAAATAGACGGCAGTCAGAGGCAGGCTAAGACTTGGATGGTGACTTATCTTGGTACTGCTTTAAAGAGGCTACTGTCGGAGAGTAAAACTCAGCGTGACAAATTTGGGATGTGAATACTCTGGTGTAGGCAGTTCTATCCCCCAAAGTCATGCCATAGGGCTATTTCTGGACATGAAAGCTTGCCATTTCCTGGCACTGGCCCAAGATCCTGGGCAACTTCCCAGCAGTCCTTTGCCTCCACCTTCACCCCATCCTGTGAGGTCCCAGGTAAGGGAAGTGTATACAGCAGTGACAACAGTTACAAACACAACCAGGTACAAAGAGAGAAATGAGAAGATGGGGCATTGGGTCCAACCTGGGAAGGCATGACCTCCCTGCTACCTGCCTAGAGTGGAGGTATAAACTGCATTCAGTTCTGCCCTCACCTCATTCTGTCTTTTAGAAGGAAGTAAGAGTATCAGGCCACAAATGCCCATCCATAAGATTATGATGTTTCTGGAAAGTCCCATTTTCCAGAGTTAGTTCTGCTTTCCCAGGCAGTGACCCTGCATTTGGTAATAACTTTACCTCAATAAAAATCCAACTAGCTCCATGAGCAATAACCCACTGCATGCTTACCAGCTACAAACCAATTCACATTGAAGGACGGATCAGGTAAGGGGAGGTTTTGAAGGTGGCTGTGGGAGAAGAAGAAAGACAGGTACAGATAGAGAAAGCTCTTGCAGACCATGTCTGGATCAGAATCTCAGAACATGCTAGAAGTGGGTGGAGCCAGGGAGGGATGGAATAGGAAGGTGGAGAATCTAAACCAACATCACTAATGTCTCAATTTTCCTCAGGCCCTGATAACTGAATCAGAGAAAAGGGGAAAAAAAGAGCACCCGATGTAAGCGAATGGTATTTCTTTGAAAGGAAGAAATATAAAATTGACCAAGTAAATCTGGTAATGAGTCAGGCCATAAGATGATAGAAAGGGCAATGTTAGTGTTTTGTATAAAAGGCACAGGTCAAGGAAAGCATGGGGAAAAATAGCCAAGCAAGAGAACCAAGGGCTCCCTTCTGGGGCTCTAGGGACACAAGCCCAGGGGGAAGAGTGAGTGCAGCAGCATGTAACACCTCAGTGTCAGTGTCCCCCAGAAAAGCCACCTCACGTGAGGCCCCACCCCACCAGATTACTATACCAAACACAAGACTCTTTTTCTTGAAGGTATGGAAGAACTTCAACACAAAGTTTGCACAGATTGCTTGTTCAACTCTGTTTCTTTTTTTTTTTTTAATTTATAGAGGAACAGAAAAGAACTTTTTAATATACTTTACATAGAAGTGACAGAATGGAATTAGAAATATTTTAGTTTATTTATAAACAATAATACTATCAACAGAAGTTAAACTTGGAAATATTTATTTCCCCAGAGACGGCCACACTTTTGAAACAAAGATTTCTCTGCCATAAAACAAGTTTGAATATTTTAAAAATGACAAATAGGCACCATAAAAGATCTCCTGTCAAAAACACCCTTCTTGGGCTTCCCTGGTGGCGCAGTGGTTAAGAATCCGCCTGCCAGTGCAGGGGACACGGGTTCGAGCCCTGGTCCGGGAAGATCCCACATGCCGCGCAGCAACGAAGCACATGCGCCATAACTACCGAGCCTGCGCTCTAGAGCCCACAAGGCGCAACTACTGAGCCCCTGTGCCACACTACTGAAGCCCACGTGCCTAGAGCCCGAGCTCCGAAACAAGAGAAGTCACCGCAATGAGAAGCCCACGCACTGCAACGAAGAGTAGCCCCAGCTCGCTGCAACTAGAGAAACCCCGCGCGTAGCAACGGAGAACCAAAGCAGCCAAAAATAAATAAATAAAATAAATTAAAAAAAAAATACCCTTCTTGATTAAAAGATTAGAAAATTCATGTAAATTCTACAGGCTCATTAACTTGCCGTATTTGATTAATTTTCAAATTGTGGAAACAGTGAAAAGATATAAAATAGCAATTCATAATCTGTTTCTCCAGCTGACAAAGAGACATTACAAAACAAACAGCATAGCCAGGACATGGAAGCAACCCAAGTGTCCACCGACAGATGAATGGATAAAGAAGATGTGGCACATATATACAATGGAATATTACTCAGCCATAAAAAGAAACGAAATTGAGTTATTTGTAGTGAGGTGGATGGACCTAGAGTCTGTCATACAGAGTGAAGTAAGTCAGAAAGAGAAAAACAAATACCATATGCTAACACATACATATCGAATCTAAAAAAAACCAAAATGGTCATGAAGAACGGGAATAAAGATGCAGATCTACTAGAGAATGGACTTGAGGACATGGGGAGTGGTAAGGGTAAGCTGGGACAAAGTGAGAGAATGGCATGTACATATATACACTACCAAATGTAAAACTGATAGCTAGTGGGTGGCAGCTGCATAGCACAGGGAGATCAGCTTTGTGACCACCTAAAGGGGTGGGATAGGGAGGGTGGGAGGGAGGGAGACGCAAGAGGGAAGAGATATGGGGATATATGTATATATATATAGCTGATTTACTTTGTTATAAAGCAGAAACTAACATACCATTGTAAAGCAGGGACATATATGCACTACCAAATGTAAATTAGATAGCTAGTGGGAAGCTGCCGCATAGCACAGGGAGATCACCTCTGTGCTTTGTGACCATGAGAGGGGTGGGATAGGGAGGGTGGGAGGGAGGGAGACGCAAGAGGGAAGAGATATGGGAACATATGTATATGTATAACTGATTCACTTTGTTGTAAAGGAGAAACTAACACACTATTGTAAAACAGTTATACTCCAATAAAGATGTTAAAAAAAAAAAGATGTTAAAAAGAAAGAAAGAAAGAAAGAAAATAAAAAACAAACAGCAAATTCAAATTAATAGTATGATAAATAAGAAAATGTACTTCTTTCTATACATCAGGTGTGAATGACAATTAATTTATGCAGTATTATATTCTATTTTGGTTGTAAGTATAAAAATATTTTTATTAAGCATCAAAAGGAAAATATTCAGGTCATATAAAACTTTTTAAATACTCAGTATTCACATGTGATCTTCAATGCCAATTAGGAGACACTAAATTGAATGCTCAAAGAGAAAAAATACTGGTAAATTTCATTTTTCTCTGTGGCACCTCCATCTAGTTTATCTAACTTACTTGGACTTGTTGAAGGTCTTATTTTAAAACTGGTAAATTACCTGTGAATTACATGTCCACAATCTCGGGATTCAACAGCAAGACCACTTAGAAAAGTGGAATCATTTTATAGGTATATTCTAAAGGTTTCAAATACATATTTGTCCTTCCTTCCACCATAAGAAAGAATCCCTTAAGTATTCCTACAGTCCATTTCCTCTGCCTCTCCTGCCTCTGTCAGATAAAAATTAGGTCAAAAAAACCACATTTTTTTGTGTGCCCTTTTTAGTTGTTTTGTTTGCTTGCCTAAATTGTCTGAAAAATCATCTCAAAGTCCCATATCCCTTGGTCTAGTGAGTTTGAAATTTTAACATCCGCATCTTGGTGCTAGCCAACGAATGTTGGCTTCTCTGCCAATGACCTGGAATTGTGTAAGTATCAGAGATATTTGGGAAAATGCCTGATACTTTGCACAGAGTAGACGCTTCAAGATATCAGTTTCTTTCTTTAGTTACAGCAATACAGCAAATGGAGCCAACCTATGGTAGGGAGTAGGGTAGGGTCAGCCTCACTGGGGTCCTATGGAGAGAACCCTTCAGTTTCTTCACTGTTTTTCAAGATGCCTAATGATTTCATCATTAGAGATGTATTATAAATACTTTGAGAGCTGCCTTTTTTAAAAAAGCAAGTACCCTGGAAGGCTAAAGTACCCATGCTGTTAGCTGAAGATGGCCTACTACGCTGTACACAGCAGGCTGAGTGAGGCCTTAGGGGCCTAGGACCTGAAGTCAGCAATCAGCAAAGCAGCCTTAGAAGGTGGGTGACCTAGAATGATAATCTGATGTGGGCAAAACAAATGGCCAGCAGTCAGAAAACCCAGGTGTCTTATGACTTGGATCCAGAGGTCTGCCCTGCCCCTGGACAGCCCTTCCATCAGCTCCCTTGGAGGGAGGCACCTGCCCCCAAGAACTCAGTGAGGCAGCAGCCAGCCATCTTCAAAATTCACTGGCCCACCTGTCATAAGCGACCATAGACGGACTAGGAGGAAAACACGAGTAGGGCCTTCAGGGGCTATGGTGGGGAAGCACTTCCAATAATATTGAACTTCAAACCTCCACAGCTGGGAGCTAACATTAGACTTGAGAGGAGTGATGAGATTCTATGGAGGAACCCTGAAGACCTGGGGAAGGCTGGCCACATAAATTAGTTTATTAATTCTTTAATAAATATGTATTAAACATCTACTATATGCTAGGAGTTATGCTAAGCTCTAAACATTGGAAAGTTAGCAAAACCTACCCTTCTGGAGCCTCCAGTCTACTAGGGGCAGGTGGGGCGGCAGGGGCATGAAATAAACAATCATACAAATTTAGGATTACAAATTGTGATACATGCTAGAAAGGAGAAGAGAGTGTTCTGTGTGTATGAAAGGGGGAGACTGTGATGTACCGTGTATTTCTTTCCGTGGATGGTGGTGAAAAAACTTTGAAAGCTAATATTAAAGACCAAGTTAAGATTCTGGAGTAGTAGGTACCACAGATCATCTTTGAGGATGGATGATGGAGTTGTGGAGAGAAAGGGGGACTTGTGGACCAAGCAGTCCCTTTCACTGACATACTCTTCCAGAGGGTAGGATGGAAAATACTTCTGCTGTCAGAGTCATCTAGATTTGGGCAATGAGATAAATGAAATAACTCCACCCCTCTCCCCCCACTCCCTCCACACACCCCATTTCATCTGGAGCCACTTGAGGCCTCGGGGGGAAGGGTAGGGAAGAAAGAAAAACAGCTCTGCAGTTGGGAACACAGCTGGTGTTCAAACTAGGGCACCTTGAGAATCTTGACATTAAACAAAGCACGCATCAACTAGTAAATATTGAACTGTCAGGGGATCAATCAGATCTTTCTTCTTTGTATCTGAAACTTGAATTTCAGTGGTAGTAGAGACTAGAACCCAAGTCTGATCGCCAGGGTGGCATCTCTTTCTCCACACTATGACATCTTCCCAGAGAATGAACACAGCAGTTGGCTCTCCATCTGTGGGTGTGGTACAGTTCATAACGTCAGCAGCACTCGGGGATGGGAATGGGCACTGGTTTGAAGGGGCCAGATGGGAATGGAACTGTGTTTGTCACACCAAAACATAAAGAGGTCTCCCCACACCTCCCAACACCCCAAACATTCTCTCCTCCATCTAAAACTCAAGTTTCATCCATTATACCACTGAGCTAATTAAGCCCCTGAGGCTGGGCAGTGCTTTTAGTGGATTGTTTCTAGTTTTGATAACGTGGAGAAGGAAAAAAAAGACTCTTCAGTGTGAAAATGCACCTTTGTTCAAAGCTAATTTCAGAGAAAAAAAATCAAGTCTGTTTTGGTCCACTCTAATGGAAAGACAGAAAAAAGTCCATAAAATCATATTCAAGTTGTGACGAAGAGACGCCAGCACAGGATTTTCAAATGCTGTAAGGCTACTACCTCTAGTTGTGTTTGTAGTGGACACAGTCCGTCTCTCTTGGAAGTTAATCCTCTGACTCGTCTGAGGCGAAACGAAACATATTATGGCATATGGAAAAAACAACCTTGACAAATTCCATGGCAAGGTCACGATGAAAACTTATTTCAGCAAGAAAGTTGGCTTGCTGGCAGCAATGCCTGGCAGTAACAAGAAGCAAGCGGTGAAGAACATGGGTTTGGTCTCAGCTAGACCTGTGTTTCCACCACAGCTTTACTATTTATATCCTTGGGAAAACTGTATAACCTCACAGCCTCAGTTTCCAAATCTACATCCTTGGGATAATAAGAACACCCTTAACCTTTTAGGCTGTTACGAGAATTATACAAGGTAACACATGTGAAGGACATGGTAAAAGTGCTCAAAAAATGCAAGAATTCATTTTTAAAAATAATAGTCATTGATCATATTGTGTCTATCTCTTGCCTTCCGACGTGACAAGAAATATACCACTGATTTCTCAGTTTCTCATTGACAGTCTTCCTCTGTCAGTGAAGACAAATTATACAGTTGACCTGTCTCCTTCTCAGTAAAACAGAATTTTGAAAAAAGTCAAAGTTAAGTTGCTGTCATTTGTTATTGGCTTGGGTCCCAAATTTCTTCTCAAGGACAGGCTGGGACCTGGCATTCATCATTCATCCTTTTGAGTGGATCTAGTGGGGGAAGCATTTATAAACAAACAAAGTCATGTTAGCTCTGAAAGGGATTTTAGAAATCATCTATTATAACTCCATCTTGAAGAAACTGAGACCCAGAAAGTTGAAATGTATGAATTCTTCTAAGGCCGTGCGGGGGATGTGTAGCAGCCCAGGACAGCTGTGTTCAGGCAAAAGAAAACCTGAATCATCAGGACCACTTGATATGAAGGGTCAGGCTGCCTTTCTCTGCAGAGGAGCAGCTGCTACTTAAGTTTGCTCAGAAAACAAAACAAAACAAACTTTTTTTAATGTTAAAAAATTTTTTTTTAATGCAGAGGAGCAGTTGCTATTTAACTTTGCTCAGAAAACAAAACAATTCCTTTAATATGGAATAAATAATTTGCTTTTTTTTTTTTTTTTTGCGGTACGCAGGCCTCTCACTGTTGTGGCCTCTCCCGTTGCGGAGCACAGGCTCCGGACGCGCAGGCTCAGCGGCCATGGCTCACGGGCCCAGCCGCTCCGTGGCATG
>NC_041222.1:43543498-43552070 GCF_002837175.3 Physeter macrocephalus | reverse complement strand
GGGCCTCCCACTGTTGTGGCCTCTCCCGTTGCGGAGCACAGGCTCCGGACGCGCAGGCTCAGCGGCCATGGCTCACGGGCCCAGCCGCTCCGTGGCATGTGGGATCTTCCCGGACCGGGGCACGAACCCGTATCCCCTGCATTGGCAGGCGGATTCTCAACCAATGCGCCACCAGGGAAGCCCAATTTGCTTATTTCTTAATCGCAAATGAGAATTCAACTATTTATACCAAATCACTTTCCTTTTCCAAAGGAGAAGAGTTAGAGAAATGAACATTTATCAAACACCTATATGGTAATTTCTGCATAGTCTCATTTAATTCTCATAACAACCCTATAGGATAGTACATTATCTTCCTTTGTAACAGATAAGTTGAGGCCCAGAGAAGTTAAGTAGCTTGCTCACAGCTAGTTAGGAAGTGGTAAAATGGGCATTTGGAGCCTGGTGTGACTCAAATATTCAGGTTCGTTTCAAAATGACTTAGTGTCTTCATAAACCCTTACCTGTGTTATTCTTCTTAACAGCAATTAACACCACCTGACGTTATATTATGTATTGATCTGAGCATTTATTATCTGTTTCCACCATTAGAACCTAAGTTCTATGAGGGTAGGGTCTTTCAACAGCCCCAAAGTCTAAAATAGAGCCTGGCACACAGTAAGTGCTCAAGAAATATTTGTCAGATGAATGGATGGATGAATGAATGAATTAGTTACTAATGACTTGATAAGGGGACACAATAGAAAATTAAATAGATAAATGTAAATAGTACATAACTGGCAATAAGAAAGAATTTGTACGTAATAAATTAATAGTTTTTCTAGGTGAACTTACACTTCTATATAGCTTTACTCTCTTTGAGAAAATATACACTTAACTGCCTTAAAGGGGATAGTTTATAGATTCCTGGTTATAGCTGGAAATGTTGGTAATTATTATTAGGAGATCCTCAAAGAGGACTAAGATTAACCAGAAAAGCATTTATTTTTAAAAACTGAGGCCACAAGGAAACCTAATGAATTAATAGTATTTGTCCAAATCAGATTTACCTTCAGGTTCACTGCCTCAACCATAATAATGGCTTCAGTTCAATCTTTCGAGGTTGATTTTTTTTAATGTCATCTATAAAAGACTGACCTTACCAGTTATACTTATTTGAAAACAAACCATCTTTCAATAACTTTCCCCACGAATTAAGGCAAAGTTCAGGGATGCTATGTTTTTCAAATATTTTTAAACTTCATTTTAAAGACAGATGTCACACAAAATCTTCCAGAAGAACAACAATATAAAGGAAATATTTCTCTCTCCCTCTCTCTCTCCCCCTCTCTCTCCCCCTCTCTCCCCCTCTCTCTTCTCTCTCTCTCTCTCTCTCTCTCTCTCTCTATATATATATATATATATATATACAAAACGGATACCTGTGAGTCTGTGATTTGATTGCTAGCATTTATCCTGAGGAATAATTAAAGATGTAAGTAAATTTGAATGCATAAATTTATTTAGTGAAGTGCTGTCTCTAGTGGTGAATAACTGGAAATAAATGTAGATCAAAAGAGAATTAGTTAAATAAATTATGGTGCTTCCCTGGTGGCGCAGTGGTTGAGAGTCCGCCTGCTGATGCAGGGGACACGGGATCATTTGAATTGATAGCCCTATAACCACATGGTTTTTGACATGTGCGTTCTTCATGGAACATTATGCTGTGAGTTCCTATTAATTAAATTTAACCCAAACAACACTAATCACCCCACCACCTTCACTCTCCCCCACCAAGGAAGAGAAAAAAAAAAAAAAAAAAAAATTATGAACTAGCCTCACAATGGAATGTTATACATTCATTTAGAAGTGTAATGCAAAAATATTTAGTGACATGAAAAGTTGTTCATTATATATTTTTAAATAAAAAAGCAGTATATAAGCATGCTTCCAATTCCGTAAAAAAGATGCATGTATTTGTGTGTATCTGAAAACGATATATATCAAGCTATTAAAAGTGATTAACTTTAGATTAAAAAACTAGAAATAATTTTCATTTAAGAATTGTTTGCTATGTGCACTTCTGCTTTTTCCATAATTCACATATATAGCTTTTGTAATAAAAAGCCATTTTTCATTTTAGGAAAGGATAGGAAACATGTCTGTAGGTCTCCAGTCTCTAACTACAGTTGCTGCTCTTCAGGATGAATCACTTCTCCTCAATGGTTCTGTTTTTTCAACATTTTATTTCTTTCCCATCTCTCATATAAACACTCCTGGTGATCACATGACATGCTTTACTTAAGTGACTCTACCAAATTCCCTCTATAGTCTTATACAACTTCCAAGAGTTTCTATAAAAAGTTACTTTTTGGGGAAAAAGTACATATATATGCACGTGTGTTTTAGGGGGACAGGATATGTAAATGAGTTGAACCCTTATTTTATGTTGTTGTGGCTGTTTTTAACATTTCTCCATCTCTCGTTTCCAGTGTATTTTACTTCATCCATATGTGTTTTATTTTTCTTTTCTGAGACCCTGTGTGACCAAGTGCGAGACCCTGTGCCAGGTGTATAACATAGGTCACCTCATTGACTGATCACAGAAACACGGCACCTATTCCCATTTTACAGATGTTTTATTAAAATGTGTGCAGTGCTCTCTGATTTATGTGGCGTTTTCTCAGATACTATTTCATTTGACCCTGTTGATGTTGGTATTATTAATATTTCTGTCTTACAGATGAGAAAACTAAGACTCGGGGAAGTTAAAGAACTTCTGAAAAATGCTCCTGTCGGGAATCAGTGGGGTTGGGACAGGAATCTGACTTGTTTGCCTCCTCCTATCCTGACTCAAAGGTTTAACCTGTTTTCTCTCTGTGGTGAGAGCTCTGTGGGTTGTTGTTATTATTATTACTACAACTGTTAACATGAATAAGGAAGACTGATTTCACAGATTATTAAAACGATTAAAAGGCAAATAAACAAGAGAATTCAACCGACCCAAAGGGAACCAGTCACGAAAAGTAAAGTGACTCAGATTCTCATCAAAGTTCTCCTGTCACAGAGGGGAGACTGGACTATGACATTGTTACTCCTCAGTGGGAATGAAAAGTTTTAGAATGCTTCTTTCTCTAACATCCGAAACATCTTATCTCCTGTCAAATGAAATATTAATTCTAAGTTTATCACTCAAAAGCTTTAAAAATATCTTCATCTTGTGGTTTTTCCTAAAATGTGTTAAAACTGATTGTTCTCAGGAAAAAAAAAATGGCTGAGCAACTTGGCTCCTTGTCAATCTGCAGAGTTTCCAATAAGTGTTCAGCTGTACATAGCACTTCTGGTGTCCCTGACTGCAATTAGATTTAAAATAAATTTTTTTAAACTATCAGTCACCTGCCTTAAAAGGATAATTATGCCTTGTTTTCTTATTATCTCCTCCTAGAATCTCAGGTGCTTTCAGCATTTGCTTTTCATGTTTGCTTCCATTACAGCCTCCACTCTCTTACTGTTGTGACTGAGACCACGTGGCTTTTATCTAACCACCAAACACACAGCAAACCAGGCCTACACATACATTTATTGATATTTTGTTAATGGCTCCTCCTTTGTGATTGGGACCCTGTAACAGAGATGGCTAGTGGACCCCCCAAGATTCATGCTCCCCTTTTGCAGTGAAGATTTGTTGCTGGAAAGTAGCTGCTGGACAAGAACTATCTTCCCCAGCCTTCCTTGCACATCAATGGACTTGTAAGTAGTCCTTATCAATGGGATGTGAGTGGAAGTGATGTGTACCACTTTTGAGTTGAGGTATTTAAGAACTGGAGGCGCAATCTTTCACTCTCTTTTCCTCCTGGCCAACAGCTGAATGTTATCAGAAAAACCTCAAAGTCTTTCTGATGTCAGAGCCATAAGGTGGAAGCAGCCTGGGTCCCTGAGTCACTGCTTGGAGGAGAGCCACCTGACCTGCATCAGACTGTGACATGAATATGAAATAAGATTTTGTTGGGTTAATCCACTGAGATCTTGGGATTATTTGTTACAACAGCTAATTTAATACTAGACCTATAAAGCTGCATATCCCTCCTCATTAGGCCAGGGTCCTGGAATTAGATGAGCTTGAATCTGCTACAAGTATTAACGGGATGGAAGCACCATGTTGCCACAATGGAAGTTCCGTCACTAATTTGTCCCCAGAGCAACTGTTGGGAGCAATGGCAAAGACCATTAAGTTGCCCATCAATAGACATTTTCCCCTTCCTTCTAACTCAACCCTAGTTTTGTTGGAGGTGGCAATGTGCTGGGCTAATAAAAACTACATTTGCCAACCTCTCTTATAGGTAGAGTAACAGATCTGATCAATGAGGTATATAGCAAATGTCACTGTGGGAGTTTCTGGGAAAGTTCCTGAAAAGAGAGCAAAGTTAGTTGACATGCCTCTTTGGCTTTTCCTCTTCTTCCTGTCTTCAATATTCTTTCAATGCATAGAATTTCAAGAGCCATCTTCTGTCCATGAGGATGACAGCCACACACTAAAGATGGTGGAACACAAAGACACAAGGAACCTGGGTCTCCAGTGGTATTTTGGACTATCACACCAAGCCTAGACTGCCAACCACTGGAATTCTTCCTACTCAAGAAAAATAAGTAAACCCCTGATTTATTTAAGCCACTGTTTAGTGCGATTGTCTGTTCCTTGCAGCAGCTAAAAGCAATCCTAACTCATAAAAGGGTGAACCTTCTAAGACAGACCACAGCACATACCTTCCTAACAGGTTGATCTCTCTGCTTCTCTGCACCATTCTTTTCTTCTACTCTCATTAATTCTTCCCAGCCCAGAACATACACTGGACCAGAGCAGTCACTGAATTTCTAAGCCCATTTGGTAACTCTTGAGGATAAAGAGCTCACTGGCCCTTTTCCTAGTCATTTTATTTAGCTTCAAATCCTGCTCCTTTGAATGACGCATAGCAATTTTCAAGCACCTTCTTTCTCTGATATCCTCAAACTGCTGCTTCATCTCTGGACTAGAGAGCTCTGCAATTTGGGCTCCATCAACGTAGTTATGGGATTTAAGAGAAACCCAAGAAGTTATTGTTTATTCACTTGCCTCCAGGCAGGACTGTGATTAGCTCTTCAGGATACATAGCTGTCTTCCATGGGCCAAAGAAGTCTCTCACGAAGCATGACTCATTGGTAACTTGGAAGGAATTGATTTAATCTGTTCTCAGTTTCTCTGCCAGTGAAATGGGTATTGTGATTTGAACAGAGAATGACAAGACCTTTGGCTTAAACATGTGCAGTTTGAAATGGGATATGATCACTTTTTTTGTTGGGGGCTGTAATAGATTAAAATGGACAAATATTTTGCAGCTCCTCCCATCAACAGACTTAGTCTACTGCCCTATCCTTTGAAGCTGGGTTGCCTTGTGACTTGCTTTGACCAAGGAATGTGGTGTAAGTAATGTTGTAGGAGCTCTAGACTAAGCCTCAAGGAGCCTTGCAGCTTCCACCTTCATCCTCTTAGAATGTCCTCTCTACCATGTAAGGAATATGGAGCTGACTTCTGAAGGAAAAGAGACCATGTGCAGAGAGACAGCCAGCCCCCCAGGGCCCTGGACTTGTGAGTAAGGCCATCTTAGATGCTCCAGCTTCAGTCCAGCCACCAGGGAATTGCAGCCACATGATGCCCACAGCAGGACCAGCAGAACCAAACTGCTGAGCCCAATCCAAACTGCCAACCCACAGAATCATGAGAAACACTAAACTGCTGTTGTTTTAAGTGAATAAACTTTGAGGTACTCTATTTGTTTCCTAGGGATGCCATAACAAATTGTCATGAGCCTGGTGGCCTAAAACAACAGAAATTTATTCTCATGCTGTTCTGGAAGCCAGAGGTCCAAAATCAAGGTGTCAGCAGGACCTGCTCCCTCTAAAGGCTCTAGGGAAGAATCTTTCCTTGCCTCTTCTAGCTTCTGGTGGTTGCTGGCAGACCTTGGTGTTCCTTGGCTTGTGGAGACATAACTCCAATCTCTGCATGTCTTCACATGGCCTCCTCTCTGTGTGGCTCTGTGTCTCTTCTCATAAGGACACCAGTGATTGGATTTAGGGTCCACCCTAATCCAGTGTGACCTCATCTTAACTTGATTACATCTGCAAAAACCTTATTTCCAAAATAAGATGACGTTCACAAAGACTTAGGAATCTTTTAGGGGGGACACAACTCAATGCACAACACGTTTGTTTGTTTAACATGGAGCTAATATTCGCACTCTTTCCTATAATTTTTGTACTTCAAACATGAAGATAAATGTAAAGAAAATAAAACAGAAAGGATAACCATGTTCTTAAAGATAATATATGACAGTGCCACTGAGTTTCAAAATCTCCCAGGAAGAAAATATCTAAGTTGACTATTTTAATTACTGTTAGTGACAAGCAAAATTTATGATATATTAGACAGTATCAGGTATTTTAAATATCTTTAGTCACATGTAAGACTTATTTTATAGGGGAAAAAAAAAACCTGCGTGCTTTTTCTCTAAGATGAAAGAATCCTCTGTTAGCATTGCGTGTGATATTTGTGTGAAAGTGAAAGCCTTGTTAGAGCCTCTGGTTACCGCTGCCCCACTTCTCCTCTGCCTGATCCAAACTTTTGAAAGGAGTGGTCTCTACCAGCTTCCTCCATTTCCTCTGCATTGACTCCCTTCATAACCTGTGAAATCTGACTTCCTTCCCCACAGCTCCACTAAAACTGCTGTCTCAGAGGTTCACACTGATCACCATCAAGTCAAATCTGATGCCTCTTTCTTTGTCCTCATAATTTTGCATCTGACCTGTTTAACTGCCCTGTTACCTCCCTTTTCTGATACCACCCCAGTCTGCCACATCTTAGTCAAATTCTTCCTCCTCTCTGTATAGCTCTTCTCTTGCACCAACTAGCAGTGACCCTCTAGGCCCATCCCTTTTCTCTTCCCAGTCTACGTCCCTACTTAGAAAATGTGTCCATTCTTCATTCCCAGCCCCATCTTATCGATGACTTCCTAATCAATATTCTCCATCCTGACCTATCATTCAAGCCGCAAGCTTGTATCTCAAACTGCCCATTAGAAATGTTGTATATTTTATGCTCATCTGTACTAGTCAGGGTAGGCTTGGTTTTGCTGTGATAACAAATAATCCAAAAATCTTAGTGGCTTATAAAAACAAAGACTTCCAGAGAGCAATTGTGGCTCTGCTCTAACTGTCTCTACTCTAGGACACAGGTTGACAGATCAGCCTCTGTCTGGAACATTGCTGGTTGTGTAGAATAGGAAGCAATGATACAACAAAGGGCAGGCCAGCTCTGAAAGCGCACCTCAAAGTGACCACATCACTTTCAACAAGGTGAAAAGTACATTCCTCTGACAGGGAGGGAGAGCAAATATATGGAAATGTGAAATCTGCTATATTCTCTTAAACAAAACTCTACAAGAGAAGTACAAAATCATCCTCCTTAAACCAACTCAAGGTCCTAATTTTCATAATTTCTCATTGGCATCCTCTTTATTCAATTTCCCCAGGATGAAAATCTTAGTGTTACCTCTTTTATAAACTTTAGTTTTCCCAATTACAAAAACACTCTTTGAAGAAAACTTGTCAAATATACATGCACGCACGTCGCATACAAGGAAACAAAAATCACCAATAATCCTAACACCCAGGTGTTATCCAACACTTATCGCATGTTAGCACATGTCCTTCTGGTCACCTCCCTATCATATGTATCAATCTATTTAATCTCTGTAGGGAGACACACACATATTTACTTTTCCATAAAAAAGATATCATACTCTACATATAGCTTTGTGGCTGTTAAAAAAACTTACCAAGATAACTCTAATATTTTCTTTCTCCCCATTATTTTAAAATATCCTCTATATGGTAATGATGTGCAAATTTAAATATCAGCTTTGACCTCTCCCCTGAGCCCCAGATTCCCGAATAAAACTAAGTAGTAGGTAACTCCAGTTGAATTTCTAATATGCATCTTAGTATGTCCCCAGTTAAACTCTTGATTCAGCCTGAAAGCCTATTCTTCATCCAGTCTATTTTAATCTGTTAAAAGCATCAACATCCACACATAACTCTAACCTGAGAGACATTTTGATTCCTCTTTTTCTCTCATTGTCCTCCATGCCACATCTAATCCATCAACCCAGTTTCCAAAATACATCTCAGAGCTGACGGCTTCTCTCCCTCTATTCTCAGCTCTCCAGTCCTGCCACCATCACCTCTCCCCTGGACCCTGTACTAGCTCTCATCTCGCCTTGCTTCTGCTCTTTTCTTCTCCATTGGGGAGCCAGAGTGATCTTCTAAACACAGAGGTCAGTCACATCGTGCCTCCGCTCCCAAAACCTTCCCAGTGCACTTGGAATAACATTTGAACATCTTCCTCGGCTTCTAAGGACTTTTTTTTTTTTTTTTGTGGTACGCAGGCCTCTCACTGTCGCGGCCCTCCCATTGCGGAGCACAGGCTCCGGACGCGCAGGCCCAGCGGCCATGGCTCACGGGCCCAGCCGCTCCGCGGCATGTGGGATCTTCCCGGACCGGG
>NC_041222.1:43507170-43543333 GCF_002837175.3 Physeter macrocephalus | reverse complement strand
TGTGGGATCTTCCCGGACCGGGGCACGAACCCGCGTCCCCCACATCGGCAGGCGGACTCCCAACCACTGCGCCACCAGGGAAGCCCCTAAGGACTTTTTATGATTTCGTTTCTACTTTTCTCTTCATCTCTACCACTCCCCCCCCTCCCCCACTCTATCCAGACACACTGGCTCTCTTTTCTTCCAACACATCAGCCTTACTTTTGCCCTGGGTATGGCACTTGCTAACTAACTCCCCTGCCCGGTCCTGGCCGGAGCTAATCTCCTTAGGGATGCCTTCCTTGACCATTCCATCTTAAGGTATCCACACACCTGACATGGCCCTTTTTACGTTCTCTAAATACAGAGCACCGTATTTTACCTGATATTTCCTTTTCATTTCCTGGTTTATTTCTTTATTGTCTTCCCATTGGAAAAATGACTTCTTTCAGGACAAGAACCTTGTCTGCTTATTCACTGCTCTATCCTCACCTCTTAGAACACACACTGCCAGGCACATAGTCGACTACAATCAATATTCATGAAATGAGCCAATGAATAAATATTTAGTTGTTTATCAAGTCCAGCTGATTCCCCTTGAAGTATCTGTTGACGCAGACCCTTTTCTTTCCATGCTGATTACGCCAGCCTAATCCCAGACATCACCTCACATCGGAATGACTGCAACTGCCTCCTTACCCCTCTCACGGAGCCCCCTCCAACCCATTCTTCGCACTATACCAGTTTCATCTGTCAATCACCTCCCTGTCCTTCAGGCCTGGCTGAAGCCTCACCCCCTCACCCTCTAGGGCTGCTACTCCTTCCTTCCCCTCTGAGTTATGTCAACATTTCATTTCTGCCCTTAACTCTCACCTGGCCATGCAACCAAACACCATCTCTTGTGTTCACTTATGTGAATCTGCTCACTCCAGCTGAATTCTGGGGGCATAAACTTGTTGTTTTGGGAGTTTGGGTTTTTTTTGTTTGTTTGTTTCTCATAATGCCTAGACAAAATCATAGGCAATCAAAAAATTCATGTGAGTTGAATGAAATTATTGGGTAGAGAACAAGATACAATAGGCAAATTGGAGACATATACACACTACTATATATAAAATAGATAACTAATAATAACCTATTGCAGAACATAGGGAACTCTTCTCAATACTCTGTAACAGCCTATATGGCAAAAGAGTCCAAAAAAGGGTGGATATATGTATATGTATAACTGATTCACTTTGGCCATGCAACCAAACACCATCTCTTGTGTTCACTTATGTGAATCTGCTCACTCCAGCTGAATTCTGGGGGCATAAACTTGTTGTTTTGGGAGTTTGGGTTTTTTTTGTTTGTTTGTTTCTCATAATGCCTAGACAAAATCATAGGCAATCAAAAAATTCATGTGAGTTGAATGAAATTATTGGGTAGAGAACAAGATACAATAGGCAAATTGGAGACATATACACACTACTATATATAAAATAGATAACTAATAATAACCTATTGCAGAACATAGGGAACTCTTCTCAATACTCTGTAACAGCCTATATGGCAAAAGAGTCCAAAAAAGGGTGGATATATGTATATGTATAACTGATTCACTTTGCTGTACAGCAGAAACTAACACAACATTGTAAATCAACTATATTCTAATAAAGATTAATTTTAAAAAATAGGCAAATTGGATACCCCTTCTAAAGGGATACTGTGAGAACACGTAGTGATTTAGAATGAAAGAGTAAAATACCAGTACGTAAAGCAAACCAGAGGCAATCCTGTTCCCACAGAGAACAGATGGCCAGCATTGCCTTGAAACAACATTTATGGTAAATAGCAGGATAAAGTGCATTTTTAGTGGACTTTGAACCCAAGTTTTTCTACTAGCCAAAGGGAAAGGGGATGGTCATTCTGCTGTAAATTACTGCATGAGGCCTAGCACCCCTTAGGCAACTCTAGTTTGCCTCCCTAACAACCCAGGGCCTCAGGTGGGTAACTTCTTGATGAGACCCCAAGTTCTCCTGAGCGTTCAGAGTACACAGCAGAGAACTGACTACTGAGAACTCAAACAGTTCCAACAAAGATGTCTGCTGTGTGCTGAGTATTGCCCTGTGAAGAAACAAGGCAAAGCAGAGATTTGGGGAAAAACATTTCTATCCATGGCCATTCTTCCTAGTTTGTCTAATTTGAGGTATGGTACAATAGAGGAACTACATCTCCCTGATCAAACAGGGGAGAATCAGCCCAACCATTCAGTTTTACCAAGCCCCAAGTATCCCCATAAGGATTTTACGTTTGGTAGTATATATATTGCACAACTATTTTAATTCCTAAAGAATGACTTCAGAGGTCATACAGGGATCTGGGAGAGAAGCTGAATAGGAAGAGGTAAGAGACATTGAAGAGAAGGGGTCAAGATTTCTAATAAAGTTTTAAAAGAATGATAAAACCAGGCGGGGGTGTGAATGTGAGGGAATGAGAACTTGTAGGGCCACTGGCAGGAGTGTAAATAGGTATAACTTTTCTGGGAAACAACTTGGCCATGTGTAGCAAAAGCTTTAAAAATGTTTCTTTCCTTTAAGCAAGCAATTCCACTTCTAGAAATTTTAAGGGAGTATTTGCACTAACACATAAAGATATATGCATAAAACTGTTCATCAAGCTCCGTTCATTACTATAAAAAATTAGAAACTATCTTAAGGCCCAATCATAGAGAATTAATTCAATAAATCACTGTATATCTCATCAACACAATTTTATACAGCCTATGTAAATTATAATGTAGCTCTATGTGGATGAACATGGAGAGTTCATATTTTTAAATTTTAAAAATACAGCATAAAACATGTGCAATGTGATCTCATTTTTCTAAAAATGGAAAGATGTACATCCAAATATTAAGAGCTATAACTTATGGGTAATAGAAATTTTTGCTTGTTGTACTTTCCTACTTTTAATGATGAACATGGATGAAAGAATAGAATGTGGATGAAACACTGGTTCTGCCATTGCCATTTCTGCTTTTCTAATCCTGCATCTGATCTAAACACAGTGGGACATAATATAATGGTCTTATACCCTAGGCCAACTTTGCCAATTTGTTTGATTTCACTGCACCCTGCATACAGATGCCTTCCTATATACTTTCAGAGATATCATTCTGGTTTTTTTTTTTTGTTTTTTTTTTTGCGGTACGCAGGCCTCTCACTGCTGTGGCCTCTCCCGCCGCGGAGCACAGCCTCCGGATGCGCGGGCCCAGCGGCCATGGCCCACGGGCCCAGCCGCTCCGTGGCATGAGGGATCCTCCCTGACTGGGGCACAAACCCGTGTCCCCTGCATCGGCAGGAGGACTCTCAACCACTGCGCCACCAGGGAAGCCCATCATTCTGTTTTTATTCTGCGTATCCCCAAGTTGTCAATATAGCAAACTATACTACTAAAGTGCAAACTCTAGAAGCACAGGGACCACACTTAACCGCAACTGCATAAACTCTGTTGTAATTTCCTAGAGCCTAGAGAACGTTTATAGCTGCTGCTTGGTAATAAATTAGACTGAACATTCGTGGGAAAAGGAATAGCACATTCCTGTTGCTTTAGCCACTGATTATTGACCAAAACATGAATAAGCACCGGGTGTTCACCACTGAAAAGAACTAAGTACTCTTTTTTCTTAGCTTCCTCCAGCAAGAAGTCTGAATAGTCACATCCCTGTCTGTTACAGAGGATGGAAGGTTGAGGTGTTTTTAACATCATCTCATTCCATCACTAGCTCTGTGTGGGTAGTGGAGATGTGAGACCTGGTCCCCTGAGCTCTTCCTCTCTCCCTAGATAACCACGACATAATTATATTTTCTTTGCCATGTAGAAGTAAACACTGACTTTACACATACATGTGAATTGTCAGAGCTCAAAGAACTCCAATTGCAAAGCTCACCCTGGCAGAAGGTTCTTTCAATTGTACTAGATGCCTGAAGTTCAAGTGGAGCTTTTCCAAGAATCCAAAAATAAAATGATTCTGAATGTGAAAGACCAAAATTCTGAGTTCAATTGCCTGAAGCCTCTTCTCGTGGTTTTTGGTCTAGAACACGTCCGACAAATGAAGCAATTTCTGAAAGCAACCACACCCTGCTCTGCCATCACTACGAAAGAATAGCACTCTTTCACTGCAGATGTGCATTTAGACATATGAATACATATATTTTCTGCTTGCATCATTTTTGAGACAAAATCAGCAAACACTTCTCAGGAACAGCTCAGTGCCTTCTTCTTGTTCTGGTCTTTATGCCGAAAATTATTGGGATTGTTCTTTTTTTATTGAAGTATACTTGATTTACAATGTCATGTTATGATCTCATTACATTGTCAATGTCAATGTCACTTTGTACAGCAAAGTGATTCAGTTTTATATATGTGTGTGTGTGTGTATATATATGTATATATATGTGTATATATATACATATATATATACTTTTTCAGATTCTTTTCCCTTGTAGATTACAAAAAATGGAGTATAGTTGCCTGTGCTATACAGTAGGTCCTTGTCAGTTACCTACTTTGTATATAGTAGTGTGTATATGTTAATCCCAACCCCCCAAATTATCCCTCCCCACCTTTCCCCTTTGGTAACCATAAGTTTATTTTCTATGTCTGTGGGTCTATCTCTGTTTTGTACACAAGTTCATTTGTATCTTTTTTTCTAAGACTATTGGGATTGTTCTTAAATGCAATCTGTCTTCTTGGACCCTTGTTTTTTATCTTACACAAAATCACTCTCTAATGATAATTATTATGCAACACATTTTGTTCCTTTTCTACAATGATGAAATGAAGGTATGTAAAGTTCTCAACACAATACTAGGCACATAGTAAGTAGTCAATAAATATTACTTATTTTATTATTATTTTAAAAGAAAATTGGACTTCCCTGGTGGTCCAGTGGTTAAGACTCCATGCTTCCACTGCAAGGGACACAGGTTCCATCCCTGGTCAGGGAACTAAGATCCCACATGCTACTCAGTGCAGAAAAAAATTTTTAAAAATAAATAAATATAATAAAACTGAGACAGTAGCATGGTGTATAGTGGTTTAGGGAGAGGATTCTGGAGCAAGGCTGCCTGCATTTGAATTCCAGCTCTGGCCTTAGCTGTTTGTGACTTTGGACAATTTTCTTAAGTCCTTGGTGCCCAGTTTTTCCATCTGTAAAATGGAGATAGTACTTGTTCCTACATCACAGGGGTGAATGAGTTATGATATGCATAGACCCATACCCGCCATACAGTAAGAATTATACAAGCATAAGTCATTATTATTTACCCCCTTTCAATCCTTAATGTCCAGAAGATCATTAATATTTTTTCTACATTGTGCATTTTTCCTCTCTTTACCCAAGGTCCTTACATTACTTTAATATTTGATCTAGTTCTATATCCTATGTTTGAAAGAAACTAAGATTTTGTTTAACGAATTTTCAGAATAGTAATAATAATTTTTATAATCCATGAAAGCCCAAAATGCTACTAAGAAAGAAAGGTAGTTGATAAGACTTGGCGCTCATACAAGGAATGTATTATGACACTTAATGCAGCAGTGCCTGAATTCCCCAATGCAAACATAATTATGAACTGCTTAATTCAGATGTAGTCTTTCCTTTGTGCACAGGAAGTTAGTGACAATTAAACTGAAACGAAGACAAATATCTAACACTTATAAGAAATTAAATTTTACTCTTACAGCTTAGAAAAATTCAGTGGTAGATCTTTTCTCTTGTATCTCTCCAAGCCGTGGGTTCTAGAGAGATGTTCAACTGTAACACATCATACGATCACATCATACAATTACACTTGGTGCTCAAAATGAAACAAAAAAAAATCCTGTGATGATTTCCAACACATGGAAATTTAGGCTTCATAAGAATATGAAAGAGCCAGGGCAATCATGGGAGAATGGGCACTGGTGGGCATTCCCAGGTTCCTCCTTCACTTTGGTCCTGCCCCTAGACTGGGCAATGCCACTTGCAGGAAGTCAAAGGATTTGGGAACAATGAGGAACATTCTTTTCCTACTGTGAGGTAGTCTGCTCACCCTTTCTTTAGACTGGTATGGGCAGAACTCAGCTTTTTATAAGTAAAATTTTTAATATATCAGATATGAGTATTTCCTTTATAGGAAGCACATTGATTTAACCCCACAAACATTTTTTAATGATAGTTTGTATCATTCAGGGTAGAAAGGTGAAAAAATATGAACCCATGCTGAATGTACTGATAGCCGTATTTCAACATTGCCTTACTTTTGTAAGTTGATCTATTTAAAAAAAAGAATAGTACATAGGCATATGCAAGGGAAAATATTTTCTTTTCCAACTTCAAAATTGCAAAACATCACACTTAGTTTGTTTACATGTTAAACACTGATCAGAACAATTTGCAATGCTGCTACTGAAATGATGTTTTCTTTTTAATTAATTACTTACTTGCTTTTAAAGGAAATTCTTAAGAAATGGGGATCAAAATAGCACATGCCCAATTAAGAACACAGTCTTTGGAGCAGTTTGTAATCCCAGCTCTGCCTCTGATGTTTGCATGGCCTTGAACAAATTACACGGCCTGTGCAACTACATCGCCAACCTTCATTTTCTTCTTCTGTATGAGACGTCAGGTGAGTCTCATAGGGTTTTTGTAAGAATCTAACAATATAATCCGTTAAGCACATAACACAGTGTCTGGGACATAGTAAATGATCAATAAATGGTGCATTTTAATATTATGTTAATACTAGGTATGCCCTTATTAATCCATTCCTTTGAACAATAATTTCTGCCAAGCTCCTCTGCATAACTCTCTACCCAGTAAACAAAATGCTTCCAAAGGGAAAATAGAACCCCCTTAACAGGAATATCCAATCCTTATTTTTGCCTGAGGATTAGGGAACCTTTTAAATTTTATTTAACTTGAGTGGGGCCTTTCTTGGTCAGATTGCATCATGCATTCTGTTCCACTGGGTTTGTCTGGTATCCTCAGCACAGAGATGGAAGACATATGAGCAGGAACATCAACCCCAAGGGGGCTCCAACCTGCTAGACTGTGAAGAGGTTTCAGCCACGGGGAATTAGAAGCCCGGAATAATAAGGTGGTAAGGTATTGCAGAGGGCATATTGAGCTTTATGTTCCCAGCCCAAACTGGTCTCTGCACAGGAAGTTCTCCAGCTTCAGCTTTCCTTCCTACCTTTCTTTCTTAGAATCTTCAAGTTGGTGGCAATGGAGATGATGACCACAATGATGAAGCAGATAGTAATGTGGATGAAGCCAGCTAGCATTTATTTAACATTTATTCTGAGCCAGGCACTATAAGCACTTTGTATATATTATTTCACTTAATCCTCTCAACAGTCATACAAGGTAGGTATTTATACGATGAATATCCCCATTCAACATATAAAAACTCAAAGTTTAGAGAGGTTAAATAGCATGCCCAGTGTCACACAGTTAGTCTGGTGCAGAGAGCCAATAGGTAAGCAGATGTGATTCCAGCCAGGGCCTTTATTCTTTTTTTTTTTTAGAATCTTTGTTTTTATTTCAGTTTTGATTATCTTGTTTCGTTGGATTAATAGACTAGTATTTGTCATGGTTACACAGGTATTATTGGTTTTCTAAATTAATTTTTATTGGAGTATAGTTGCTTTACAATGTTGTGTTAGTTTCCACTGTACTGCAAAATGAATCAGCCATACATATACATATATGCCCTCCCTTTTGGACTTCCTTCCCATCCAGGTCACCACAGAGCATTGAGTAGAGTTCCCTGTGCTGTACAGTATGTTCTCATTAGTTATCCATTTTATACATAGTATCAACAGCGTATATGTGTCAATCCCAATCTCCCAATTCTCCTCCCACCCTCCCATTTACCCCTCGGTATCCATACATTTGTTCCCTATGTGTCTCTATTTCTGCTTTGCAAATAGGATCATCTATACCATTTTAAGTAAGTCAGAAAGGGCCTTTATTCTGAACCCCCAGGCTACACCCACCCCACTGCTGCTTTCAAGACTGCCTTATAGGGATTAGTGCAGGTCCTACTACTCTCCTCAGATTAATTCCACCCAACCCCAAGTCTCCAACATATTTCTGTCAAGAGTCATACCACCTGACCTGAAATTCACAGAGACAGAAGAGCAGCAGCTATGACAAGTGGTACATCCATCAGGAACTTCAGTTTGATTTCCCTCAGCCCCCAAACGAACTGCCCCTCCTGCATGGTGGCAACAGGCATGAAACCCGATGCAGAAAAAAATCCCCAGAGGGAAATCCCTGATATACTTTATATGCCTTTTGACTACTACCTTTCGGCTTCCGACATTAATACACAGTACACAATAATAATTAAACTCATTTTAAAGATGAAATAGTAAGATTAGAGAAATGGTTTGCTCACAGCTACACAACAGGTGGAAATAAAATGGCCAGTAAAGCTCAATATGCCCTCTGCAAGACCTTACCACCTTATTATTCCGGGCTTCTAATTCCCCGTGGCTGAAACCTCTTTACAGTCTAGCAGCACAAAAATGGACTGCGGAATTAGCCTTTCACAGGCTCAGCTAAAAGAAGACTAACTAATCCTAGAGCAATGAGGGCAGTAAAATAATAAGTTGACCCTTCAGGATGAATTTCATATTATCTTTTAACCAGACAGTCTAGATTTCTCAGGGCACGACAAAAATGTCTCCAACACTTGTCAGCAGTTTTCAGTGGAAGAAAAACTGCAGTTAAAGCACCTTTAGTGAGAGCTTTGAGCAGTAGATGTGCTTACATTTAGTTTGTGCAATTTTGATTATGAATTGGATGGTGGGTTGGATCTATGTCCTTAGTTCTTTGCTGGAGTGCTAGAAATGTAAAAATGTCAGGCACAGGCCATTCCTTTTTGTTTATTTAAACGGAGAATTTAAAAAATCACTTTTTCCACTTCATGGCTCCTTTGGACCAGAGAATAAAAACAGCGATGTCAGTAGGAGCCAAACATTTTTCTGGAAAAATAAAACGAGAGGGGAAAGCGTCCTCCTCACAACAACCGAAGTCTTGAAGCAGCTGCCTCAAAGCAAAACTCTCCTCATTTCAACCACTTTTCTCGCCCCTTCTCGGAGCAGCCTCAAAGCAAGACGCAGTTTATGAGAAACTCCGTGGCGTGCCCAGCACTGCTAACCGGGCGTCCTTCCCACTACCCGGGCCCGGCCACCTGTCAACCCCGAGGGCGGCGCGGGCGAGGCGGGGCTGGGGACGTGGCTCCGGGAAGAGGCACTGGTGACAGGACCATCAGGAGGACTGGGATTCTCGTGGAGGAGGTGGCTGAGGCCAGCCCTCGGGCCATCCCGCGCTCAACTGCCCCATCGCAGCCGCCTCGGGGCCCCGGGCCCCCCGCCGTGTCTCGGGCGCCCCCCCCCCACCCTCCCCGCAGACTCCCTGGGACTCTGGCGGCCGCAACCTCCACCCCCACCCCTCGGAGCGGCCCAGGCGCCGCACTCCACCAGCTGGGGCGGTGCGGCCGCGAGTCCGCCGCGGGGCGCCTCTTACCTGTTGATCTTGAGCGCGAACGCGCGGCGCTCTGCGCTCGGCAGCGTGGCCATGGCGCGCGCCGGCGGCTCGTCGACCTCTAGGGTCTCGGGAGGCGCCCAGCGGGGGCCCGGCGCGCCGCAGGGTTGCAGCAGCAAGTGCCGAGCGGGACGCGACCCTCATCTGTCAGTCGCAGCTGGAAACTTCCGCATTTCCACCTTCAGCGCTGAAATCACCCCGGGGGAGGGCCCAACCTCAGAGCTGCTGCTGCCGGCCCTGCCACCCGGCGCCCGACCCGGCGCGCAGGGAGCGGCGCGCGAGGAGGGTGTGGACCCACCGCGGAATTGCCCTCCGGATGCTCGGACCGCCGGCGCGCTTCTTCCCGGGGCCCTGACCTCAGGCAGAAAGGAGCTCGGGCGGATGACCCGGCGACCACTGAGCGAGGCCGGAAACTCCATCTGCCCGAAGCTGCGAGGCTGCCAGGACCTGTGGGCAAGAGCTGGGAACGCGCGCCTTCCGCCCGCCCTGCACAGCTGGCGAGGTCGGGAAACCAACCCTGGAATTCTTTGCTCTAGGCCTTGTTAAGTGTTCGCACCATGCCCTGGAGCAGGCAGCTTAAATTTAACAAGAAGAAGAAAAAAAAAACGTTGGTGGAAACTTCAGGAGACATACCAACTTTCGCAAACGGTATGTCCGTCATCCTTATTGGGGTGACTTTAAATAAATACAACGAGTACATGCAAGTAATAAACAATTTTTTAAAACCTGGAGATAAATGCTTTTCTCTGGAGAAACAGTGCACAGCACTTTCCTGTGATTCAAGCATATGCTGCAACCCTGTTTATTTCAGCTTCAGACCGAGAAGTGTACGAAGAAGTCCAGCCCCAAACTCAAGAAAAAAATCAGAAAAGTCCCATTGCTCTCACTGGCGTGGAAAAGTCTGTGTTTACCGACTTGCTCTAAGTTTTAGTCTGCTAGAGCACCCCGTATGTAATGCCTCTGTTTGTCAACTGACCCTTAAAAAAAATACGAAATCGAGATACGTTTGGTTCAAAGCTGAACTACTGTCCAGTAGGTAGCCACTACCCACATGTGACTATGGACCACTTGAAATTATAGTTAGTCTGAATTGAGATGTGCTGTGTAAAATACGCACCGAACTTTGAACACAGTGCAGAAAAAATGATGCAAAATAGCCTGTCAATGATTTTTTATGTTGATCGTGTTAAAACGATACTTTGCATACGTTAGGTAAATATTAAAATGAATTTCACCTGTTTGTTTTTCCTCTTCAGTATGTGGCTCTCATTAAAGAAGATTTAAAATTACAAATGTAGCTCACATTATCTTCCTGTTAGATAGTGCTGGTTCAATAGAACCTAGTTTGCGACCTAATATTAAAGTGCCTGAGAACTGAATTCTGTCTCTTGCCCACTGCCTTTCTTTCTCTGGTTTCAGCTAGCTCAGGTAGTTTAGTAATTCTTCAGAGCCGGTTAGGTAACTCTCCTCCCCCTCCCCACTTCAAATATCAATGGCTTTAAGCATAGTATAAGACACAGGTCATAAGTGTAACATTACATAGACTATGAAACGAGATCCAAAGAAAAGAAAACTTTTTGAAATGTGGAGTTTCTGACTTTCAAAATTCTCCCAGGTATGTTTACTACACTGGAATTTATAAGCAAAGATTTACATAGAAAAATATTAAGAGAACAATTCAATAATAACAATTCAATACTTCTTCAAACTGGGAACAAATAGATGATTTGTAGAAAATTGTTTTACACTAGAATCTTCAGTCTACCGTGTACTAAGTCAGCCTTTCGGATGGGCTTTTCTTAGTTTTTGAATGATGGTGACATACATTTTCATACAGAGCAAAATATATTGTTGTCCACACAAACATAAATAAAATGTAACGAGAGTATCTCAAATTTTCAGAATTTGCAATTAAGGAAAACTTTTGTGTTGGGGGGGAGAGGGGGAGGAATCTTAAAATCTCCCGTCTTAGTCAGTTCATGCTGCATTCAACTCATTCACCTTAGCATTTGGTACCTAACTATGAAAGTAAGGCCAGCATCATTATCCTCCATCCCATCAATTCCTTAGTTAGAAATGATGGTTAGAAATGACTCCAGATTTCCTTAATAGCCTTTTGGTAATTCACCATGAGTGTGTTATCCACTAAATTAGGCAAATGCCTATTTAAAAATATTCTATCTGCTCTTGGGTACAGTCACAGATCTCTGGCAAACTTCAAAAATAGCTAAGTGCCTTGTTTCATTTCTCACTCCCTCCTATTTCCCTCTAGGGCTTCTTTCCTAATTGCCACTCTGTCCAAAGCCCACTCTGGAAGGCTTCCTTCTTTCCACACCATGTGGCATCTCTAGGCCTTCCTCTTTCTCTGCATCTTTGTGTCATTTGATTTTGTTTCTCACCTTTATAAAATTCCTCCCTTCTATGACAGACCTTATATCAATTATCCCAAATTCTCCTGTAGTTTTCTCCATATCTTCTTACCTCCTCAGAAAGCCAATCTCTTTCTTTACATTGCATCTTACTTATTTTTTACAACAGACAATTAAATAACACTAGGGCCTGTATCAAGCCCTTTTCAAATATTAATTAATTAATAACAACGCTTAAGTAATAACGTTATCCTCTCTTTGCAGCTGGGGAAACCAAGGCTCAGAGAGGTTAAGTGACTGGCCCGAGATCACAGACTAGTACGGGGCATTTCCAATCCCCCAGATATTTCCACTTCAAACTCCACAAAAATAAAACTGAAACTCTCCATCTCCTCTACCCAATTGTATAAGCTTGGTATCCCTCCATAATCACTCATTTCTGTTGGTGGCACTATTTCCCACTTGCCAGTTAAAAGCTTTGGAATCATTTAATGGAGGGGAAAGCAGGAAATCTGGGTTCTGGCTTCAGGTTTTCACTAACTATGTGATCCTGAGCGAGTCACACCCTGTTTGGACCACAGAATTCTCAGTCATAGAATGACCCCATCTGCTCTTCTCTTTATAATGTGTCAGCTCTGACTTCTTCCCTTCTTTACCCTTCAGATCTAATCGGCTAACAAGGCCTGTCATTTATTCTATATAAACATCACTCCTTTATAAATATCACTGTTCTCACTGCTTCCATTCTGACCCAGCCCTTATAAATTAATGTCTGGATGACAAAAATAAGATTTTAAATGGCTCCCTGTCTATAGCTTCTCCTTATTCCAATCCAGTCTGACTCTACCACTGTTATTAATTTTGCTAAAATACCGTTTCATCATGTTACTTCCCTGCTCAATTAACTTTGGTGGCTTCTTGTAGCCTCTATGACCAAGTGTGACTTTCTCCAACTGGCTTATAGTGGCTTCTCCATGTCATGTAACTAACTCTATCCCTTACCTCTTTGTTGAAGCAAGGAAGATCTTCAGCTAGAGAAATCGGTGTTCTTCCTGCCTGGGGCCTCCTTTGCTTATGTCATTCTTCCTGCCATCCTCACCAGACATCACATCCTTTAAAGTTTGAGTCAAGTTGTCAATTTCCACCTCTACCTAAAGGAGTGTCTCATTCAGTCTGACAGCACCCTTTGTTTAGTTAAATAGGTCGTTACCAGTAAACACAGCCTAGTGGAATGCAAGGTCCATAGGACTATAGAGAAAAGGGTGACATTTGTGCATTTCCTTCCTTATTTTGCAAGCCATTCAAGACCTCCATCAGCTTTCACTCAAATGTCACCTTCCATGACCATCTACTTAACATTGCAATGCCCCTTTCCCTAATCCTGAACCTCCCCAGCTCCTTTTCCAACTTTCATAGCATAGTTTTTCTCCATAGCACTTGTCACTATCTGACATACTACATATTTTATTTATTTGCAAGTTTATTATCGCTCATGCTTCTAGAATATATAAGTTCCATGAGTGCAGGGATTTTTGTTTTCTTCCTTTCTCTATCTCTATTACCTAGAGTAATGCCTGGTACAAAGTAAGTGTTCAATAAGTTCTTGTTGAATAAATGAATGAAAAGCTGATTCGGTATTGAATACAAAGCAGACACTCAATAAATATTTGTTAAATTGAACTTGAATGGGAGTGGCCAAGTTCATGTGTCTTTCAGAAGGAAGTTAGAGCCTTTCTTACTCTCTTGAGTTTTTCAGTTGTGCCTTTTTATGAATATCTTCCAGCTCTGTTTTGTATTTATGTCTTGGGTTGAGAAATCAAACTAGCACATAGATTATTACTAGCAAGTAGATCTCTTTATTATCATCTCGTAATTGAGGACAGATATAGAAAGATTTGTGTGCTAGTATTTAAATCCAGCCATAGCTCAGATATTAGAATTTGGAGTTTCTAATTTTCTCCACTTCATTCCTCGTAGTGTCACAAGAGATCTGTAAATATGAAAAGAATAAAACTAAGAAACTTTCCCTTAATATGTATATATTAGTCCCCCTTATTCATGGTTTCACTTTCCACGGTTTCAGTTACCCTTGGTCAACCACAGTCTGAAAATATGAAATGAAAAATTCAAGAAATAAACATAAGTTGTAAAATGCACACTGTTCTGAGGAGCGTGATGAAATCTCCCTCTGTCCTGCTCCTTCCCACCACAGACATGAATCATCCCTTTGTCCAGTGTATCTGCCCAGTAGTCAGTTATATATATGCATATATATGACCGTCTTGGTTATATATGCAGTATGACAGTGCTTGTGTTCAAGCAATGTTTTTTACTTCATAATGGCCACAAAGTGTAACAGTAGTGACCTGGAATCCGGATATGCCAAAGAGAAGCTGTAAAGTGCTTCTTTTAAGGGAAAAGGTGAAAGTTCCTAAATTAATAAGGAAAGAAAAAATATCATATGTTGAGTTTGCTAAGATCTATGGTAAGAGTGAATCTTCTCTCCATGAAATGGTGAAGAAGGACCAAGAAATTCATACTAGTTTTGCTATCACACTTCAGACTGCAAAAGTTATGACCATGGTATGTGATATGTGCTTATTAATATGGAAAAGGCATTGAATTTGTGCAATAAGATATTTAGAGAGAGAGAGACTGCATTCACATAACTTATTACAGTATATTGTTATAATTGTTCTATTTTATCGTTAGTCATTGTTAATCTCTTACTGTGCCTAATTTATAAATTAAGCTGTACCATAGGTATGTATGTTTAGGAAAAATAGTATGTATATGGTTCAATACTATCCACAGTTTCAGGCATCCGCTGAGGGTCTTGGAACATATCCCCTTTGGATAACGGGGTACTACTGTATACACACATATTATATACATGTATCTTATGTGGTTACTTTACTATGTATATTAGTATTTTTAATGTAGGAGTTAGGCCATATTCTAATGTACAATGCTATTTCATATTCAATAGGAATATTCATATTATAGCATTTTATACCTAGAAGGACCTTGGATTAATTCATGAATGAATGAATAAATTATCTCATTATCATTTATGTGCCTTCCATTAATTCCCCAAACGTTTACCAAGTGGTTCCCATATGTCAGGTTCTGAACTAAATGATACTAGAGGCAAAATCATTAACAACACTTCTTCCCTGACTTCCCAGGACTCACGATCTAGGAACAAGATACACATTACCAAGGAAAGAAGAGACTTATTCCATGGGACAATGCAGGAATGTTTTCCTGCACAGAAGTCCGTGAGAGTGAGGAAGCACAGACAGGAAATGATTTATTCTTGTGGAGAGGGTGTTGGCGGAGAAATTGACGCGGAGGAAGAATGACTTTACTGACCCAGTGACATGGAAACTGGTCTTAAATGACAAGTAAGCATTCACCAGGCAGAGAAGAGCGCATTCAGGATATTCCAGGCAGAAGGGGCACTACATGCAAAGGCAGGGAGCCAGGAGACACCAGTGTCCATCCCAGGACTCAAAAGTATGATGGAGTCCAGGTGTGCAGAGAGAAGTGGCGAGAAATGAAGCTTGGAAGGTGGGCAGGACCTGAACGTGAGGGTCCTGTTAAAGAATTCAGACTTTATCCCAAAGGCTATGAAAACCACCAAAAAGGGACTGGTGTTTCTATAAAGGTCATTGCCACCTGGCAATCCATGATAAGGACTGTCCCGTAGAGTAACGACACAGGGTGGTAAGGATTATGTCTCCCAGATCTGGCATTGCCATCCCCATCGTCCTCAACCTGAGCACACATACACTGGACACTAATGAAGAAATAAATTGTTCTTTACAGCAGGATTTAGGCAATTTTCCCAAAGTCATATCACATGGAGAGAGGGAGGATTTATGGGGGACAGAAAGTCATGTGCTGTTCCTCTGGTCCGGTTACCCCTGCCCCTCATTGGGGTGCCCCACATGAATATGGTCACTGCTTCTTTATTTATCCACTTTCCCATCAACCTACCATCTTCTCCCTAAAGAATCAGTTACCCATCCCTTGGTTTGTTGTTATGTCTGGGCAATTTCCCAGGCATCCACTAAATGTTGCACTTTCTCCTTCCCCTAGTTTCCACTGTCCCTGCAGGGGGAAAAGTTGGGTTCTGATTCACGCCTGGGGGGATTTAGTGGTGGGCTTCTATTCTAGGCTGCAGCTGACATTTTTCATGTGTAAAATGTGGTTAAGAGCGGTACCAATTCCAGGATTGTTACAAAGATTAAATAATGTAAAACTCTCATAGTAAGTGACATATAATTATTCCTATGATTATCACTATTTGAAATGTCTACAGAAGCAGATTACTAAAAGTCTAAATAAAAGTAGTTTAATCTTTAAGTTTATTACCCTAGTAAACCGGAGGAAGGAACTAGGTCAGCAACTCAACAACACCATCAAGCGCCCAGGTTCTTTCCATCTCTCCACTCTGCCATACTCAGTCCATTGGCCATGCTGGTTATCTCTCTTATGACCTCATGGCTACAAGCTGGACTTGTAGCCATGAGGTCAGGACTCCGATCAGCCACAGCACACACCAGCACCCCAAGAAGAGAGAAAGAAAGAGGCTAAGGCTTTCTCCATGAGAAACTCTGCCTTTCCCAGAAGTCCGCCAGGAAACCTGCCATGAGAACTCACTAGCCAGAGATGGGTCAGATGCTGCTCCTTGGCTGCATGGGAAGCGGGGAAAGAGTATCTAGAAACAGAAGTGGGTGATTATGTTTGGCTTAGAATTACTCTGATTCATTCTCTTGAGCTGTAAAAACAGAAGAGGGACAAAGGGGAGAGTAGCTGTTGGATAGGCAGTGAACAGAGGCTGCCAGACTCATTTCATTGAGATTAAATAAGACGAAGCACATAAACGACAGAACATACTGCTGGTTATCGAGTATGCACTCTCAGAACATGTGGGCTGTGATTTTGTTATTATTTGACATTTGTATTGCTTTGGAGCCATATAAATTGGGGTTTTCCCCCAGTTTTATTGCAAGGTAATTGACATACAGAACTATATACATTCAAGGGGTACAACATAATGATTTGACTTACACACATCACAAAATGATTACCGGAACAGGTTTAGCGGATGGAGGACATCCATCATCTCATGTAGATACAACATTAAAATTTTTACAATTGTTTTTTACATATTTACTATTATTTCCTCATAATACATTCCCAGAAGTGGAAATTGTTAGGTCCAAAGTTATAATCTCATGCCAAAAATGCCTGCATGTAATCATGAGGAAATAGTAGACAAACTTAAATTGAGGGACATTCTGCTGAACAACTGCCAATCTTTCAAAAAAATTTCAGTGCCATGAAAGACAAAGAAAGGCTGAGGAACTGGCACAGCTTAAAAGCAACTAAACAGCCCGAGCAACTAAAGGCAATGAGGGATGCTGGAGTGGATCGTGGATCAAGAAAAGAACACCATAAAGAAAATTACTGAGGCAATTGGCAAGATGTGCCAATTGACTCTATATTTGACTCTGTATCAAAATTACATTTTCTAAATTTGATACTTACACCGTGGTTGCATAAGAAAATAAAGACAATAGCTTTATTCTTAGGAGATGTACACTGAACTATTTATGCTAAAGGGCAGAATGGTATGATGTCTGCAACTTACTCTCAGATGGTCATCAATGATGACAATGATAATAATGTTTATAATACTAAAATAAAGTTGTAAATAATAATAAATTAACTAAATCAATCTAGATGAAGAGTATGTAGAAGTTTCTGCTCTGTAAATTTGAAAAATTTTCAAAATAAAAAGTTAAAGATAAAAAAATAAAAATTACAAACATAATTTTGGCTTTTGTAAGTGTGTGGCAACTTACAAGCAATGTATAAGAGGCTCTTTCATTATACGCTCACTAACACTGGCATTCATTTTTAATTTTCACAAGTTTACTCAACTAAAAATAAATTTTAAATTATGTGTTTATTAGTTAAATGAGTTGAATATTTTTCCATGTTATTTCATTATAGAGTTGTATTTTTCTTGTGTGTCTATTTGTATCTTGTCCCACTTGCCTATTAAAGCCTTAGAGTTTTTCTTGTTGATTTGTGTCCACCCTTTTGAGTAATATGTTACCAGTATAGGTTATCTCGCTTTAAGGAACTATGATCCCTAAATACCTTGAGCTATTTGGAGAAAAATGGAAACCAGACAAGTTTACAGAATTTTAGAAATTTTGTTGGCCCTGGATGACTGTCAACACGAGACCGAATTTAATACGCATTTTTGAAATGCTTTTTTCCCATTTCAGCGTTCTTCAATATCCTCCCAGGTCACTTCACTCCACCCTATAGCCCCACATATTACCGTAAGGATTCAGGTAGCATGACAAGCACCAGGTCACTTTCAAAAGATGGAAAAGCAGGCTGCATGGTGATTCTTTGTCCAAATTTGCCTGACTCAGTGTCCCCTGGTCCTCACACACCACTGACTGGGCAGGACCACAGATTGGATGTCATGCTATGGCACAATTCAACCATGTGATCTTTGCAATTCTTATAACAGTGTAGCAGCACGGTGCTGGTGGAGAGTAATATGTAGAATATGGATGTTAAATTCAGGTGCTCTGTCTGCCATGCCCCCAAACCTATGTCCCAACCACTAACAATCTGTGTCTTTTAAGACAAAAGTTCTCAAACTTTGAGAAGATTAGAATTACCTAGAGAGCTAAGAACAAACACAGAGGCCCAGACTCATTGAAATAGGATGAAGCATAGACCTCCATAAGTCTGCCAAGGTCTCCAGATGATTCTGTTACATACCAAAGCTGCTTGAGACTTACCAAATAAAATGAAAATATTCTCAAAGGGTATAAGATTAAAAACTATTATCAGATGAAGTTTTAGCTTGGATTATTTTAACATAGTTGAGAGGGATAGCTTGAAGAAACATCAGTTAGTATAGGCAACCTGTAAGAGCAGGCATAATGTGAATTTAGAATCCTGACATGGTTCTCTGTCCAGGACCAGATCATCATTCAGCAATAAACTTTTAAAAAATTCAGTACACTTTAAAAAATTGTGAATTCACAATTTAAAAAATTGTGAATCACAATATACTAATGTAAATGTCCATGTAACCCATCCAGTGAATATATGACTGATAAATGGAAACAAAACACATCTTTATTATGGTTTCCCACTGCCTCTTCAAAAGTGCATTTCAGCAGGGATAATCCTTGCCAATCCCATATGGGAATGTGGGCAGGTCCCATGACTTTTCTCTTACTCTTAGGTCAAAGTTCTTGGTTGCAAACATAGTTTCAAGTCTGAGATGACAATGTCCAGCCCAAGATACTGATCAAAACTCCACCTTATGTTTAATGGCAAATATTCCCCCAGCTGGGGAATGCTTGAGCCTTGCAGCCTGCAGAGGCAAAGGAGGGGAAGAATGCATGGTTGGCTTCTTCCCTCCACTTTGTACTATTTTTCCTTTCTTTTCTTCTCCCACCACAGCTGGCTAGCTAGTTTCTGACCTCTTGGGGTTGGAGGAATGGTGAGTATAAGAAAGCTCTTATTATTCAAAGCTGACTCTTTCCTTGGATCCTTTTAGGTCTTTTGGAAGATTGTTTTCCTAGAGACTTCTCTCCTATAAGTCATTTTACTTGGTTTGCTCATTTCTATGCCTCCTGTTTACTTGTGACTCCTTTGCAGCTCCCCTCCAATTTCCTGCTGCTAGGGTCCTCCACTCTCTAAGTGACCCTACTTGATGGGACCCCAAATGACCCTTGGTTGGATCTTTTCCATGTGGCCCACATCCGATTCATTGAAACTGCTCATCAACTCCTTGGCTTGACAATCCTGGCTGATCCCAACACAGCCTCTACCTTTGTGCCCCAGGCCACTTTAACATCCTTGGTCAGGCATCAGGCAGCATACTTGTGTCTCCCAGCTGCAATAAAATTGTCATTTCAAGCTCTAAAATGTGTCTTGGAAGCCTTGGAAGGAAGCGGCAGCCCTCCCTCATTTATGTCTCCTGTCCCCACAGGCAGAAATGGGAACTTTCCTTGGCAAAATCTTCTCAAAAACAAAACAAACAAACAAAAACACTTCAGAAATCCTGTGGGATCCAAGAATCATGGAAATGGTTCTCAGAATTTCCTTGGTAAATTCTGCATATGGTGATCTGGCTGTGGAATATCTTGTTTGTTGTATTTGTTTATCTCAGTGGAACTTACATTTCAGCGTATTGTTACTATAGTCTTCGATATCCTGCCATTAAGCCACATTTAGGAAGGCCATAGTTCAGGGCATTCTCTTCCCTATATTAGGAGCTCTTGGAGACTGCAGTAGATTACTGGAAAATGCTACAGATGATGCTTTATTTTGCTAGTAATTTTTTCAATGTATAATAGACATAGAGATAAGTACACAGCAATAAAAGTACAAAGTAAACACATCCATGTAATAATCACCCAGCTCAAGAAAGAGAATATTACCAGCTTCCAGAAGCCCCCATCTTACCCTTTCCTAGTTGAGTTCTCACAAGGGCAACTAATATCCTATTAACACCATATATCAGTTTTATCTGCTTTTGAAGTTTGTGTAAATGGAAGCTTTTCTGCCTGGTCAACATTTTGTTTGCGGATTTATCCATATTGTCTTCAGTTGGAGACCATTCATTCTCATTACTGTGTGGCCATGCTATGAATATATCTGGACAGTTAATATTTGGTCAATGACTCTTTTCCCTCAAGGGTAGCTCAGAGGTTGACTGTGGCTTCCTAGACCTTCCCTGATTCTAAATAGAATCCACAAGGTGGATTCTCAAATCACTGTAAAGATTTGTATGGGGTGTCATGACAAAGCAGTTGAATTCTTTACAATTTTTAAAAGACTGTGTAAAAGGTTATATTCTTTCAGGGAAAGAGTTTATTACTTCTCCCCATTCTTTGTATTTTATCCCATCAATCTGCTCTTTTAATTTGGCTGATTTTGAATCATAGAATGTCTAAGCTGGAAAATCACATCTTCTGAGAAACATTTTGCATAAATTCTGATAACAGTTGTATGAATTTCTATTTCCTCAGGAATTACGATAAGAGGTTTATCACATAGGCCTCAAGAAAAATAGCAACAGATCCATTCACAGTAACAACTGGAGGTCATAAATACTTTTCTGATTCTTCCTTGCATTTTACTTTACCATTATATAATGGAAATTTTTCCCCAATTAAAACAGAAGGCTTCAAAGCATGACAGATTTCTATCTGAGAATAAGATGACATTTAATTTATATATAAATTAAAATTCATATTTTAAAATTCTACAATGAAATTCAATAAGTATTTTGCAAACTTGTCAGCATTTACTTCATGGATTAACAACCACACTACAGTTTTAACTGTGGGAGTTAAAATATTATCTGTATTCTGAATAGTAAACGTAAAGTGTTAAAGATGTGTGTTTTATGAAATCCTGTTTGACATATGTTAACATGTCATTAGAACATTATTTTAAATGAAAAAGTTTTTTTCATTCAGACTGAAGTGTATGTATAACTTCATTCATTTATTCATTCATTCAACAAGATATTTAATGAGCACTTGCTATGTGCCAGGCATTGCACTAGGCTATAGACATGTCACATGAATAAGATGACTATTGCCGCTGTCCTCAGGAGCCTATAGTTTAGTGTAGTTGAGATATAGGTAAGTAAATAAATAATTTCTAGACAGGATACTCACTGCTTTAATCCGGCAAACAGGATTCTGTATGTGTTACAGAAGCATACGAAAGACGCCAAATCGATCCTTGGAAAGTCATGAAATCTTTCCCAAGCAAGTGATGTGTAAGGTGGGTAAGAAGGTAGCCAGATACAGGTTAGAAGAGTGGTCTAGACATTTGGAAAGACAGAAGCAGCTGAATGCCATTCAGTGACATGGGTCATATAGCATGGGAATTGGATTGGAAAAGGAGAAGGGAACATAATTCAATGACCGGGGGACGTGAAAATGAACTCTCAAGAAGCCCAGAAAGAAATCATCATTAAGACAGCATAGTGTAGTGAAAGGGGGTCAAGACTCAGGCTGACTTGAATTTAAACCCTAGTTTCATCACTTAACAGACGTGTGAGGCTGAACAAACTCTAACTTTTCAGAGCCTCAATTTCCCACTGTGCAAAATGGGGACAATAATGTGGACATTGCAGGGTTGTAGGGACAATTAAATGGGATAATGCATGTAAAAGTGCCTAGCCCAGTGCCTAGCACATACTGAGCACTCAAAAATTGGAGGCTGTGTTATTTCAGAAGAAAACCAGGCGTTGGGGGAAGATTAATTTTTTTGACTAAAGCCAGGAAGATCTGAAATTTTGCAAGATTCCTTTGGCCAGAGTTAAAGCTACTAGAATTAAAGTTTTCTTTTCAATTGACAAGTGAACTATAAAAGTGAATGAACTTGTGGCTGCTCAGATAAAAGCATGAGTCAGAGTTGCAATTTCTGTTCTGTGGATACAGTTGTCAACCAGATACAATGCATGTGGGGATGGCCAGTAGCAAAATTATAAAGCAGGCCTGTTTGTCTTCAAACACTCCTGAGCCAGCTTTTAGTTCCCTTGTAAAAATGCAAAACTAACTTCTGATTTGGGGTGATCCATTGAATATATGCATTTACTTTGGCTTTTTCTTGAAACCCAAGTAAAATGACAGTAAAGGAATTGCTTTTTAAGGCAGAAATCTACAATGACAATGAGATGAGGAGGGAAGACAAGAACAATAAGATTCTGGGATTTAGAAGCCATGTAGACAAGAGGTATCCAATTTAATAGACCTGAGAAAGATGATCCCTTAACTTGCCTTGGAAAAAGCTAGGAAGTACCTGATTACATCAAAGACCTCCCAAAAGACTGGGAATATCAGGTACCTCTGGAAATGTGGATAAAGGTTGGGTTAAAAACAGAGGGATTGGTTTGTAAGTGTGTTTAAGTGGTTAGATCCACAGATCTTCTATTCACCCCTGTAGAGCCAGATAACTGTCCCACTCCCAGCCTGGCAGAGGCTGCATATGGTAAAATAGAATTACTTTCAGGGAACACTTGGCACATTTGGGGATGAGATTCAATACCATAAACAGAAACATTTTTGGAAACATTTATAACCCAATAAAATCCCAAGTCTTTTACCTCTGTTCTAATTTCAGAGCACTGTGGTAATTTCTCTGGGGTATCTGACCACCTTGAGAGGAAAGACATCAAGAGCGCCCCCAATAAACGGCCCAGCCAGATGACTCAAAACTGAAGCTGACAGTCAACAAGGCTCAGCCACGGGGTCAGAACTTCCAAGAAGCTTTTTTAGTACCTCGTTCCTAAATATGAGTAGACAACCAAAGATTGTCAGACACCTAAGGAGAACCAACCTGAAAGGTAGAGACCAAAACAAACAAACAAAAAAGCAACTGGAAGAAACCAAGCCTATGATGGGATCAGAAAACTATTATAAATATCCACAGAGGGATAAGAGGTGATTTTGAACCCATGAAACAAGAATATTATGTTATTGTTTAAAGGAACATTAAGGGAATAAAAACGGAGACCTGGGGATTAGCAGAATAAAAAATTCAAAGAAAGTTTGAATGATAAAGTTGAGCAAATCTCCCAGAAATTAGAGCAAAAAGACAAAGCGGTGGAAAATAAGAGTTAAAAAATAAAAGTGATAGGACCAGAATAAGAAGTTCAACAGCTGCGTAAGAGCAGTCCCACGAAGAGACAGAGAAAAACGAAAGAAAGGAAATCATCAATCAAATAATTCTAGAAAGTTCAAGGAGAGGACATGCGTTTACATACTGTAAGAGCTACTGAGTGCCTAGATAATAAATGAAATTAGACCCACTTCAAGGCATATTATTGTGCAATTTCAAAACACTGGTGTATTCATTTGCTAGGTCTGCAATAAACAGATACCACAGGGCTTCAAGGGTGGCACAGTGGTTGAGAGTCCGCCTGCCGATGCAGGGGACACAGGTTCGTGCCCCGGTCTGGGAAGATTCCACATGCCGCAGAGTGGCTGGGCCCGTGAGCCATGGCCGCTGAGCCTGCGCATCCGGAGCCTGTGCTCCGCAACGGGAGAGGCCACAGCAGTGAGAGGCCCGCGTACGGCAAAAAAAAAAAAAAAAGATACCACAGACTAGGTAGCTTAGACTACAGAAATTTATTCTCACAGTTTTAGAGGTTGGAAGTCCAAGATCAAGGTGTCATATGACCCCAGGTTAGATTTTGTAAAGAATGTGAAATTAAAGGAATACCTGATCCTTTTGAACATATGAAAAGGATATTTAAAGTGTTTAAGAGTTTGAGATAAATTAGTGATAAGTACATAATAGTAAGCAAACAAAACTACAAGAACAAAAACAAAAAAGCTATTAATTTCAGGGAAAATGAAAAGTTGAGTAAGATAGAAAAATATATTCATAGGACACCCTGAGAGGCTCAACTGTGAATATCATGTACACAGTCATAACAATGTTAAAATAAATATTAATTTAGCCAACATAAACATATTGAAAGTGTGGGGAGATAGAAATAGTGTTTGTGCTAGGTGTAGGTGTAGGTGAAGGATGAAAAAAAAGTTAAAATTTCCTATATCTGTGGTTATATGAAAAAAAATCATCAATCTGTACACTTAATATTAGTGAGCTTTATTCTGTCTGTTTTGGCTCAATTAAAAAAAAAATCCAACAATTATTGTTCAGGTTTCAACCTAGGATTGCAAACTCAAATGCCAAATGGGGTTGGGCAAGGAGCTTAACTGAGGGAAGCAGTCTTGGTAAATTTGAATAAGGAATTGGTGGGATGTGACTAACTGAAGAGCATGTGCTCTGAACACGTGCTCTGTTCCTCAAGTGGACTGCTACTGCTTAGCTCTAGCTATGGAAACATGAGTCTTGTATCACAAGATTTAAGGATTTCTCGAGAAAAGCCAGATATGTAAATTTTTACAAATGGAAATGTCCTGATTTTTTAAACATTGCTTAATACAAAAAAAATAACTGTGAGCTACATTTAGTCTATATAGTTCAAGCTGGCAGTTCTAAAATGATGAAGCTTTTTCATACTCACTTGGAGGGTGTGGGAAAGACATACTAGCCCTGAAATTATATTGCATCGAGTTAGTTAAACTGGTTCTGATGAAAACACGTTTAAACAGCAAACCAAGGAGTGAAGACCTATAACACTAAGAAACCAAAGCCAAACAAAACAAAACGAAGAAACAAAACCTCCGGACCTTAATATTTTTCCAAGTCACGCTGATGTGATAAAATCAGAATTACTGAACACTTGTAAGATATCAAATGTTGTGCCTTTGACTTAGCATATTTAGAAAGGGAATTTAATTGAGAAGACTTATGAATTAATCGAAGATCTAAAGCATCTGGATCATTCAGCTCCTACCAATATATAGAATTTCCAAAGGCCATGTTTAGTTTGACGTCAATGAATGATTCATCATTTCTCTTGACTTTCAGGCTGATCAGTGTCCCGTGTCAAATACCAAACAATGTGTTAGATTTAAGTTTTCTCATTCGTAAACTATCTATGTCTGCTCCTATGCAGATGAACAAGGGTAAAAAGTCAAGCAAATGAATAATGAGAAAAAGATTAGTGTATTGTATAAACAAAGATGCAAAGCAGATCAATGGTTACCTGGGGCCCAAGGTGGAGAGAAGACTGATTGTAAACAGACACAAAGGAACTTTGGGGGATGATGGAAGTGTTCTAAAACTAGATTGTGGTGATTGTTGTACAACTGGATAAATGTATTAAAACTCTTGAATTGTACACTTAAAATGGGTGAATTTTGTGCTGGGTAAATTATACCCTAAAAAGGCTGTAATTAAAAAAAAGAATAATGGATGATAAAATTAGTGGGCTAAAGTACAAGTACGATGAAAAACAAGATATTTACATAGTCTCAAAGTATCTCCCACTAGATACTTATTAACTGCAATGGGGAAAACAGTAACTTTATGGTGGAGAAAACTGGCAGACAGTACTTTTAAATGATCAGAGTTAACATCACGAGTAAAGGGACGGATGGATATCACATGCCTTCTGAAGTGATACACAGAGAAGGATATACCACATCGGTTTGTGGTACCCCTGCCCAAAATGCATAACCTGAATTTAATCCTGAGGAAGCATATGACAACCCCAAGTTGAGGGACATTCTACAAAATAACTGATAAACACTCTTCAAAACTGTCAAGTTCAGGAATGAGAGACAGAGAAATACTCCTGAATAAAGTAGGGCATGTGACAGCTAAGTGCAATGTGAGATCCTATGCTGGATCCCGGTCCAGAAAACAGATGTTAGCCAGCAAACAGAAGACCGCGAACAACATTTGAATAAGGTCTGTAGATTAGTTAACAGCATTGTGTCAATGTTAATTTCCTGCTTTTGATAACTGTGGTGCGATTGTGTGAGATATTAAAATTAGGGGAAACAGGATGAAGGGTATATATGGGAATCTCTGAACTATTTTTGTAACTTTTGTAAGTTATTTTGAAGTAGTTTCAAAATGAAAAGTTAAAGGTTAAAAGGATGTTTTACCTTTCAGCTGGGAAAATGGCAATGGATTGATAAGAAATTAATGGTGAAGTAGTGACCAGAATTTTACCCGTTGCTCAGAAAGCGGTAAGTAGGAAAACAAGGTGAGGGAGAGACATTTTTAAATGAAGTACTAAAACTAAATATTATTATATTAACCATTCTCTTTCCTGCTCTTCCCTTCCCAGTGGAATGCACTATTCTGTACTCTTCTTCTTAAGAATATATCTTTTTAGGGCTTCCCTGGTGGCGCAGTGGTTGCGCGTCCGCCTGCCGATGCGGGGGAACCGGGTTCGCGCCCCGGTCTGGGAGGATCGCGAGGCCGCAGCAGAGGGAGGCCCGTGTACCACAAAAAAAAAAAAAAAAAAAAAAAAGAAGAATATATCTTTTTAGTGACTCTTGTATTAGTGAAATAAAACATCTTAAACTAAAAACTTGATTCTGCTTTGCTTAATATTAAAAGAGAAATTATGGGTCACAATGATATTTGATGCAAAACTTGGAAAGGCAGAATCTTATTGACCCAAGAGTTTTTAGAATTCAAAGTACTCATCTGGTTACTATTCTGTTCAGTTAAGATAATAAAGTGAATGTTTTACATTCTGGTGACCACAGAAGCACAATGAACAAGGAGACAAGGAGCACTGGCCAGGTAGGGCAAAGGTCTATGTGTGCGCTATTGCTATTGTGATATATTTATCATATGTGTGCTTATGAGTATGGTCTTTATTGTTTATTTATTTATTTTTTTGGCAGTACACGGGCCTCTCACTGTTGTGACCTCTCCCGTTGCGGAGCACAGGCTCCGGACGCGCAGGCTCACGGGCCTAGCCGCTCTGCGTTATGTGGGATCTTCCCGGACCGGGGCATGAACCCGTGTCCCCTGCATTGGCAGGCGGACTCTCAACCACTGCGCCACCAGGGAAGCCCTGGTCTTTACTTTTTAATTTTAAATTAATTTTAATTTTTTATTGAAGTATCATTGATTTACAATGTTGCGTTAGTTTCAGGTGTACAGTAAAGTGATTCGGTCATATATATATTCTTTTTCAGACTCTTTTCCCTTATAGGTTATTACAAAATATTGAGTATAGCTCTCTGTGCCACACAATAAGTCCTTGTTGGTTATCTGTTTTACATATAGTAGTGTGTATATGTTAATCCCTGTTATATTAATTTTTCTCTTCAATGTTTACTGAAAAAGAGCAAGTGGCTCTCCAGGTGAGTCAATTGTTAACTTCAAAGTTTTTATTTAATCTCCTAGGAATGTCACCTTCAACTTTAAAGCATGTAATGACCATAAAGCTGATAAACATGTTTGTTAAAGGAAATCATAATTGGTTATTTAATCTATAGAATACAAGTGTTACCAGAGATTAAATTTGTTCAATTAAGCTGTACATGAATTTACCACACCTGTGATCAGAAAGAAATCCATCGTGTATAGTATAGATTCTCTTGTTATTCAGAAAGCTTCATTCAGACTCTTCTTTCTGTCTTTTTCTTGGGGGCTGTCCAAAACAAAGATGCTTCTAGCAGTTTCATATGTAAATACAATGCAAAGCTTTACTCTACCATAGTATTCCAATGTATGGATGTGCCAAATTTATTTAGCTACTCCCCTACAGGTGGATAGTTAGGATTTTTCCAGCATTTTACCTACTATAAAGGTCATAAATGTCTGCATATGTATATATGTAGGACAAATTTCTAGCCATAGAATTCCTAGGTCAAAAGGCATATAAAATTAAGATTTTGATAGCTCTTTAAAAATTTGCCTTCCATAAAAAGGTTGTTGATATATATCTTATTTATTTGAAAATGTTTAGTATTCGTGTTAAAAATTATAGATGCCTTTTGTCTTTTGTAACAAGTAATATGATACAAAGATGTATTAAAAAATAAAATGTAACCATTTCTCCTCTTTCCCATTGCCCCTGTCTGCTATTATTACAGTGATGTGTATCCTTTCAAACATACTGCATGCATGTCATCATACACACACACGTACATAAGTACAATCTCATATATACATGCACTGTCTGAACTTTTTCTAATTAGAATACATTCAGGTGTTATTTATATTACTTTAAAGACAAACAAGTAAAACCTTCTATTGGTTAGAGTTCCTTTCAGTGACATGAACAGAAATTTAAACAGCATGAAAGTTCATTTTCCTCTCCTGCAGCTCCATGCCAGGGTGTGGGCTGCTTCCAGGTCTCTGCTCCCACATCTCTGGGGTGTGGCTCCCATTCTTAGTAACCAAGAATCGCTCCAGCCATCACTTCTGTATCCCAGGCAGCAAGAGAAAGAAGAAATGAAGGACACTATGTTCTACAAAACTGCCACACACCACTTCTCATCCAGTCCATGAGCCAGAACTTCATCACATGACCATTCCTAGTTGCAAGGTAGACTAGGAAGGGTAATCTTTATCCTAAGAGGCCATGTACCTAGCTTAAAATTCAGGGGGTCTGCTATTATTAAAGAAGAGGGGGATGAGTCATACAGTACCTAATTCAGGAAATTTCAAATTATTATGCACATAAGTTTGGAAGGACCACTAAAATAAACGTAGCTTGCAGAAGGAGTAAGGGTGCTGAAGGATGCTGATGTGAAGGAAGTTCCCATAGAAAGATTATGTGATTGAGATAGAGATATGGAAGTGGCTGCGTGGCTTGAAAATATTTGCTGCTATGTATTTGGAGCAGCCTACACTGACACTCAAGGGCAGAACAAAAACATTAAAATAATAAGAGGAAAGTAAGTAAGTCAATCTGAAGGAAGTTCATGAATCTTCCTCCATAAGTGAAGTCGTAATGCCTAATTGAGAGACAGAGCTATGGGACTCCAAAGACACTGGTCTTGAAACCAGGAAGCCCTGGCTTTGCTGATAGCACAGTATTTCAGTTAAGTGCAGTTAAACACTCTTTGAGGAAATTTGGAGGAAGAGTAAGAGGAAGGAAGAATGGAGAGCTTTCACTTTTGTTTCTGTGTCTTTTATTTACATTTAAGCAATCATGAGCAGGTGCCTGTGGGTTTTGGCATACACTTCTTTAAAACCATAGAAGTTAGAAAGTGAAACTTAAATAAAGCCACAAATGTCACTTCTAAATTTCTATCGACAGTAGAAGAGGATATTATTTAGACTGTCTCCTAAACCATTACAATATAAATCATTGCACAACATTTTTCTAGTTTTGCTCAACACCCACTCTTTGCCTGATAGTATATTCTAGAGAGAATAGTGCACCACTCAAGTTGGCCAGCCTGCAGGCTTTGAATAGTGCTTTTCTTTTTTTAAAGGATTTTGTGGGAAGCTGATTTAAAAGTGACTGGACTATAAACTAAGCCTTATAAGTAGCACAGTTTAACAGCCTAAGATAATGAATTCAAATAATATTACTGACAGCCTTAAATGAAAGTCACACTCCCTAAAAAGATAGAAATGTACTTATTTCACCTGCCAGTCACCTTCAATATTTTGGGGAAGGAATATTATTTCATGTGCATAAAATGGTTTTATATCTTAACAGAGGACTATATGATACTTGAATATTGTTATTCTGTCTTAACTAAGGCAGTTACAAGAATAAAAACCACTGGCCTCTGGCCTTTCAGAGATATTCCCACTAAATTCATGTGCATCTAATGAAAAATAGCAAATAAATCAATAAATATTAGCATTTAAGAAATATTTATTTATTTACCAACCACAGGTAGATAAGAGGAACTGGATTAATTTTGAAACCCTCAGTTTCCTTTTCTCTAAGCCAATAGTTATTACTGGTCACTGATGTGTTGTTCTTTCCTTTGCAGGAAGTTGCAAAATAGAGAGAAAAAAACAATACCAAGTTGGCATTATTTTTAGCTTTCCTCTGATTTGGATGTAGCTACAGTCCTTACTTTTTCTCGTGGCAACTATCATAGTTATTCAAAGGAGAAAAATGAGGCAAAAGGGAGGAGCAGGGAATTATGCCAAAGGACATATGGCAGGGTTATTGCCACAAAGCTGAGCTGCTGGAATCCAGCTCTGCACCAACAGAGGGCTCTTACCACGATGCAAAGAGTCAGGTGCTCCTTAAATTGGGTATCAGTGTCCTTGGAGAAATAGTTTAGACTTCTCAGTTTCAGACCTACCTTCCTCTGAATATTAGTATGGTAGTATACTATGGTACCTAACCCTTTGAGGACAGGGAGTGGTTGCAATGGTGAATGATTTACAGACTAAGTTTAAAATAGCAAGGGTGATCTGTTTTTGCAAAATTCAGCTTAACAAGGCAGTGCATATTAGATCAGTAGTTGCCAAACTATGGCTTGCTGTTTCTTTCTGTACAGCCTGCAAGCTCAGAATGATTTTTATATTTTTTGTAGGTTGAAAAAAATTAAAAGAATAATATTTCATGACATGAAAATTATATGAGGCTCAAATTTCAAAACGTGTGGACGTTTGTTTTCTCTCTTATGAGTACCTACATAACATCCTTGAATTTTCCTGTTGGCTAAAGTACTTACTGCCTGGCCCTTTACAGAAAAAGTTTGCAGATCTCTGGTTTAGAAGAGCATGGGACTTAGTGTCAGGAAGATCTGCATTGAGCTGCAGGGCTGAATTTACTGAATGTACAACTTTGAGCAAGATATCTAACTTTTCTAAGCCTCAGTTTCCTTGCTTATAAATGGGTATACAAATAATATTTCTCTTGCAGAGTTAAATGACATAATGCATTTAATATGTTTAAAATAATGCCTATCACTTAGTAAGGGATCCACACATTATTATTATTATTTTACCATAAAGCAACTGTGATTAAATAAAACGCAAAAATGAGGAAATTTTAAAGTTACATTGGAATAGATTGTAATAGATTGCAGAATAGAATAGAAGAGATTGTGATAGATTCTACAATATTATACTTGGGACATTTAAAAACTTACTTTAAAAGGCATTTTGGATTAAATAAAAACAACAACAACGTCTCACTCAGAACAGAATGGATAAAATTGGTGTCCTGTGTTAAGATAGAAGTAAAAACAGTCATACTCAGACATGCAAGAAGAGCTGAGATTGAAAGCCATATTAACTAAATAAATCAAATCCCTCACCTCTTCAGACACGTGCTTCCTAAATTCTGTCCAGTTACTAGAGTCAGAAAAGAAAATGGAAGAACTCCATAGAATTCATGGATAGACATCTTGCTGAAGAATATTATGGAAAAAGACTAAAGGAAAAATTTTAAGCTCTAATCTTTATACTCATACCTAGGTATGTCTCAATTGGGAAATTACCACAAATGATAACTCTACTCAGAAGGCCAGGACTTGAAACTGCTGGAGGCAAGACCTGAAGGCAGTGCTTCTATGCAAATGCACACTGTCACCACCACATTTTCATGCACAGAGGAGACTCTTTTTATTTTATTTAAAAAAAAATTTTTATTTATTTTATTTATTTATCTTAGCTCCCTGATCAGGGATTGAACCTGGGCTCCCTGCAGTGCAAGCTTGGAGTCTTAACCACTGGACCACCAGGGAACTCCTGGGAGCCTTTTTAAAATAGCAGCTCTTTTGGGATAAAATTCACATACCGTACAATACACCTATTTAAAGTGTACAATTGAGTGGTTTTTAGTGTGTTCAGAGAGTTGTGCTACCATGACCAACAGTCAATTTTAGAACATTTTCGTCACCCCCCAAATGTACCCATTTACAGTCACTGCCTTCAAGTCCCCTAGTTCCTGGTAATAAATAATCTACTTTGTTTCTCTAGATCTGCCTATTCTGGACATTTCATGTAAATGGAATCACACAATATGTGGTGTTCTGTGAATGCCTTCTTTCACTCAGCATAATGCTTTTGAGGTTCATTCATCTTGTAGCAGGTATCAGTACTCTATTTCTGTTTATTGTGAGATACTTTTCCATTATACCATATTTTGTTTATCCATTCATCAGCTGATGGACATTTGGGGTGCCTTTAACTTTTGACCACTGTATAAAACTCTTTTTGCTCCTGACTGAGGCTACACACTGTTACAGCAGTACTTTTGTCCATCCTCTTGACTGAGACGCTAAAGGGCACACGTTGTTCCTGGTGAGAGATAAGAGATGTTAGTATAATGTTCAGCCAGAGTCATGTAAGGGAATCTGCAAGAACTTGCCTGAGAAGTATGTAAGAGAAGGAAGTCACAGCTGTAACAGCTTCTGTTCAGGCAGTAATGCTGAAGCGTCAGTCAATGCTGTTCATAAGAGCAAAACCTGAAAATGATTGACAGGAAATTCATAAATAAGTTGCTGCAGAGTCATATAACGATATAATACAACAGTGAAGTTGGAAAATTAGCTAACCCTAGGAGATTATATATTGTATGATACTCTTTATATGAAATTCAAAGACAAGCAAAATTAAACATCATATTGTCTAAGTACATATATAAGTGATAGAACTAAAAAGAAAAGAGGAGAGGAAGTAAGTCACCTATGATAAACCACTATGAGAGTGCTTACTATCTCAGAGGAGAGGCAGAGGGTTGGAATAGGAGACAGCCACTGAATAGGTGTAACTTATTGGTAATGTTCTTGGGTTAGAGGTGAGGTCAAAGGAGTTCATTGTAAATATACATAAATATATATGTAAATATAAAGGAGAGCTACTGTAGACTAAAAAAATGCACAAACTAAAAGTTGAGAATTATGTTTTATTCATGAGGAATTAAGCCCGGGAGCAGCCTCTCAGCTCTAAGGGACTGTTCCGAAGATGTAAGGGAGGAGCCAGGATCTAGGAAGTTCTGCAAAACAAACAAAAAACCAAACAAACAAAAAAACCCAAACCAGGTAGTTAGAACGTCAAAAGATTACTGTTAATTAAAGAAAACCAGACATCTCAAGTTAATGAATTTAGTGCTTTTCTATGCATGGGAAGATGAAAGAGTCTGGGCTTAATGAAATCATTCCTTTGATATGCACCTTAACTATCTAGGGCCCGTATCCTGTTTTTCTCCATCCTGAGTCCCCTCAGGGTGCACTGTTGGTAGGGCTGCAGAGGCTAATGGCTTGATGGCTGCAACAGCCTTTGTTTACTGATATGGCAAGTGACATTCTTTGTCCAGACTATCCATGGATTATTGATGAGAGTGTCATGCACTAAAGAATATAATAAATGAACTCAGGGTACCTGAGTCCAAATAAAAAATGAGAAGATAAAAGAAATAAAAATAATGCATGTACGTAGTAAAAATTTGGATATACATGTAAAATCTGCAATTATAAAAAAGAAAAAAGTTTCACTAGTTCAGGCAGAAAAATTACAATTACCTTTGCAGTGTAACAAACAGCTTCCCATTCTTTCTCCTATGAATTAAAAAAATTTTTTAATGATACTAAGAAATGTCAAGTTGATAAAGCCTATTCCTCATGAGAGCTGTTTAGGACAGGCTACTCACTCCAGGTTCCAACCACCCGGGACTCAACCCTACCATCAGCCAGCCATTAGCTTTTAAGGCTAAAGGCGCACACAGAGACGACGTCAGGTCTGAGCCCAACAAGTCCGCCTCGCTCCGGCCCGGTTCAGAGAACACGCCCCAGGGACCTGCCCAGTTCCCCTGGGGGCGTGTCTAAGAGGGGAGGCGGTCCTCAGCCGGAGACCAGGTAATAACCGTGGGCGGCATGAGGAGGCGCGCACGCGTCGCGGCGTGATGACGTCAAGCACGCGCCGCGCGCTTAGCATGCGCAGCTGCGGGCCGGCGTCTTGATCCCAGGTGTTGCTCTTAGGTAGAGGTGTGCTGTGCTGTTTGCCAGGATGTTTCATGCTATTGGCTCTGCGGATGAGGAAGAGGAGCAGGCGGAGGAGGATTGTCCTGAATTGGTCCCCATTAAGACGAAGCAAAGAGAGGAGAAGGAGGAAACGTCTGGCCCCGGCGCGAAGATCCCAGTCACAATTATCACCGGGTATTTAGGTAACTAACAGTCCCGGTCAGAAAATGCAGTGAACGCTGTTCTGTGAGTTTGAGGTTGACGCTGCCTGTTCTCCTTAGGCATCGGGGCCTTCTGGCCGACAGCAAATGTCTCTGAGGTAGGGGCTGGGTCACTTGCCCCCCGACTGGGTTGCTTTTCATCTCAGAGGTTCTGCTCAGACCCCTCTAAGTTAGGGTCACATTTATCAAGTGAGATTGAAAATTAGCCTCGCATTTTTTAAACTAGTTCTGGCTTTGCAGTGTGAAGCACGGACCCGCCCCTCATTATGCATGTGACCTCTAACAAGTTACCTTGTAGTTCTAAAGTTCACCTGCCTCACTTGAAAACGGAAGTAGTTCCAGTCACCTGTCTGACTTTGCTTTTCTCTTCTGCTTAGTGGGGCAAGAAATACCTACCGTATAACTCTGTTCCAATTAAATTGTGACCTTTCTGAAAATGCCCGACACCGGAGGACCATTCCTCAGTATATTCCTCTTCCTCACGAGCCAGTCTCTTCCAGCCTTTCGTGTAAAGTACTCCTATCTCAAACATTTTTTTTTGAGGTCTGTTTGTAAAGTACTGTAGGAGAAAGAGTAAGAATAAAATTACTGTGCCCTCAAAGGCTATATTTCTCAAACTGAGGACTTTCAGGAGTTCATGGGATCACTTGAATTCATAGCTTTATAAACATAGTAAAATTTCCTGAAGGACAGTTTATGCGCTTACACTAGAGGTACTTTACTGGAAAAGTTTGAACAGTATTATTTTAAAACTTTACAGTTAACTAGACGGGCTAGAATAAATACCATATTAAAAGTGTGGGAAAAGTTAAGAAATGTAGATAAAGTGAAACGATCTGGGGAAAATAGTACCACTCCTAGATGCTGCTGGAGACAAGTACAAACTTGGTGCACCTGAGGACCTTTTACATAAAAATAGGAATTAAATCACTGGCATTTCTCTTTTGTTGCTTTGTAGACTAAGTTTATTTTCATTTTTACTCAGGATTAATTTTATAAAGGAGTTTATTTATTAAAAAAGGAATTTCCCACTGTTATTCAGAGGCTGCTCTACTGCGAAGTTGAGCAAATTTCTTGTCTGGAACAGTATAGTTTAGACTTGCCCTCCTGTCTTTCCCCATTTTGCTCACTGGTAGATCAGAAGAGCATTGGAGATAATGGTCTGAAGCTTAGGAGTGAGGACTAATGCCAGCAACTTTGTTGCTGAATCTAGGGGATAGTTTCCTTACTTATTCTTGACCGTTTTCTCTTTCTTGAACTCTTGTTCCCTTGGTTTCCATCACATTTTTCATCAGATTTTCCACCTACTTTTCTGGCTTCTCCTTTAAAATTTATTTTTTCCTCTCTCTTTCCATCCTTTTAACTTCATGCCCAGCTGGTTTCTATTTTGATGTCCCGCAGACGTGTCAAACTCAGCATGTCTAAAACTTCATGTTACCATCCCATCATGAATGATGGTTGCTTCTGTGAGCCCAACCATCTGGAATATTCTAAAAGCTTCCTAACTGGTCTTGAGTCATGCTGCCCTTTAATATATTCTCTGTATTTGAGCCTTAATGATCTTTATGAATGTCAATCTGATTCTGTCAAATTCCTTAACATGAATTACAAGAGCTTTACAATCTGGCTCTTTTTTTTTTTTTTTTTTTTTTTTTGCGGTACACG
>NC_041222.1:43488570-43506888 GCF_002837175.3 Physeter macrocephalus | reverse complement strand
GCATGTGGGATCTTCCCGGACGGGGGCACGAACCCGTGTCCCCTGCATCGGCAGGCGGACTCTCAACCACTGCGCCACCAGGGAAGCCCCATACAATCTGGCTCTTGACAACCTCTTTAGCCTGCGACACTGTGGCCCAGCCACACTGAACAACTTTTACTTCTACAATGTGCCAAGTGTTTTGGCCCCAGGAATACTTTCTTCTGTTAGTCCTCTGGCTAGATGTCCCTCTTAGATGCTCCCTGACATCTTGTATATCTATTGAATGTGTGATCCCGTGACATAATTGCTTCTTTATTGCTCTGAATTCCCCTCCTTCTCCTACTTCCTTTAACGTTTCTAAGCTTCCTGAAGGTAGAGAGAGTTTGTGTCTTGTGCACTTTTCACCAAGGCTCAGTATAAAATCTGGTCCATAGGAGACTTTTGAGTGACTGAACTGTGTCTTAACGTCTTTTGCGTCATAATATGGTCAATTTTGAAGCCCTAGTTATTCTATTAGGTCTCTTACATCCACCCCTTCCTTTCCATTTTCACTGCCACTGCTTAGTGCAGCACTCATGCTCAGGGCACCTGTCTCACACTTGGACTGGTTTTAAGAATTTTCTCATTGCCCTGTGTCCTTAAATTAAGGTCTGTCCCTTCCATTCTAAATGTCAACCTTTAGTGATATTGAGCTTCCTAAATCCTGCTAAATAGAAGCCTTCCATCCCTTTGATAGCTTTATACGAATGTGACCCAAAAAAGTTGAAGATATTAATACCCTATTACTCAGTAAATCCCTCCTAGTTATACCCTAGAAATCTTGTAAATGTACTTCAGAAGATGTGTACAAGCTTACCTGTAAAAGTTCTTAGCAGCACTATTTGTAATAGCAAAACACTAGAAACAACCCAAATGCGCACCAGCAGAAAAATAGGTAAATAAATGACATATTTATACAGTTGAACTGCACTAGTATGTGCATGCACTTAGGGTTTGTTTTTTTGTTTGTTTGTTTTCCCTCCATGGACTTTGGTATGTATGGTTCACAAGACAAAAGTTTTTCTTCTGCTTGAGCTGAATGTATTAGGTGTAATATGCCACCTACTGGATAGAGTTAGCGTAGCTTTATGAACTTTTCTTTCCTAATACTGATTATTGTGTCTTTTGTTAACATTTCCTAAGTCCATTCTTCATTGTGTGTGTGTGTGTGTGTGTGTGTGTGTGTAATCAGTTTTTTAGATTGCTTTAAGCATACTAAAAGTAGCCATATAGACATTCTGAATTTGTGTCTGGTTAATGATGAATGTTAAAATAAAAGAAAGGTCTTTATGTGTAAATTTTGGGGAAGTAAACCATATATTCTTGACTAAGAAACATTGTCATCGTGTGAAGGGATTTAAATATTTTATGTTTTATAAGCTACACAAGTACTTTATTCCTTAGGAGCTATTACTTCAATAATTCCTCATTTAATAGAAAATTTAGATGCCCTTACATTAATTGTGTAAGTTATATAGAAGGCATATTTTTTTGTCATATGAGGTCAAAGAAATCTATGTGACCCACCTTGTTGGAGTATTTGTAAATATTTATAAAATTTTATGTTAGCATAAAGCATTTTAAATAGTTTTCAAAGGATACTTTAATCTTTTCCTCTAGAATCTTAACCATTGTTAAATAATATTTGAATAGCATGCAAATTTTAAAGAGTGTTGGGACTCTTTATATCTTTTTTTTTTAAGACTTTAGTTTATTAATTTATTTTGGCTGCATTGGGTCTTAGTTGTGGCACATGGGATCTTTGTTGAGGCACGCGGGATCTTTCTTTCTTTGCGGTGCATGGGCTCTTCCTTGCGGTGCTCAGGCTTCTCTCTAGTTGTGGTGTGCGGGTTTTCTCTCTCTGGTTGTGGTGCGCGGGCTCCAGGGCGCATGGGCTCTGTAGTTTGCAGCACGCAGGCTCTCTAGTTGAGGCCCGCAAGCTCAGTAGTTGTGGCACTCCGGTTTAGTTGCCCCGCGGCATGTGGGTCAGTTTCCTGACCAGGGATCAAACCTGCATCCCCTGCATTGTAAGGCGGATTCTTTACCACTGGACCACCAGGGAAGTCCCTTTATATCTTTTTTTGTGTCTCTAAAATTAGTCTTTGAATTTTGTTATTTAAAACAAACATATTTTATAGGTGCTGGGAAGACAACACTTCTGAACTATATTTTGACAGAGCAACATAGTAAAAGAATAGCAGTGATTTTAAATGAATTTGGGGAAGGTAAGTAAAGTTCAGTAAATGCCATGCTGCAAGAATTTATTGGACAGTTAATTCAACTGGTGAATTGATATTCCATATTTTAAAATGAAAATGCAAGACATTATAATGTGAACACATTGCTGTAGATAGTTTTGGAAAAATTAGATTCATTTATGTCAAGCTTTATTTTGTATGGATTCGAGATACTGAAATCAGATAATTTCTATAAAATTTTATTTTGTTTAACTTTAGAATTCATACCAACAGAATTAAATTAGATTTTTGCATAAAATAAATATCTCCAGAAGTAAAAATCTGAGGATATGAAAGAAAATCTTTCAGGAAGATTTTTGTACCAACTAGGAAGGTCCTTTTGTACTGACTGTATTGTGTAATTGCAACTTCTGAAAAATATTTGAAAATGCTTCAGGCTTATAAGTTTATCTTGTTGAACGTTTATTATTCTGCAAAGCAGTTAAAACAGAAGATTTAAAAAATAAGTTAAACATGTGCTCTCCATCCTCCAGCAACTTCATTTATCTGAAAATATGTACATTTTACATTCCAGTTTTTTTGTCTTTAATATTGAACTGTGTTTAAAAAAAATTTATACAGCAGTGTTAGACACAATTCTCTGATTTCTTTTATAAGCTTTTCTTCTCAAGTGTGAATTTTAATAAAACTCATGTTTAGCAAAAAAATATAACTTCAGTTGAGGTATTTCTTAAATTATACTTTTTTTCCAGTTACAAATTGGTAAAGGAGCTAGGTTTATTAACAGGATGGGTAGCCTGTTAGTTGAACTTGATTTCTGGTTTTAGTAAACCGAAGATAGTTTCAATAAACTAAAGAGTCCTGTTAGACAAAAATAAAAGTCCTAAGATTTTTTAATCATAGTTTTTAATTCTAACTTCTTATTAACTGATCTTCTGTTGGACACTGATTACATTTATTATTATTTCTTACTATCTTTCTTCATTCTTTCTGGACTTTTTTTACAACTTTGTCCTTTACAGCATTTGTAATGTTCTCTACACCCTGAATTCTGTAGCAGCCCCTTTCAAAACTCTTTATCATTGCCTAACTGAAGTATAAACAAAAAATATATGTAAGTGAAAAATTATTCAGGTTTTATTGTTGTTGGTGGTGGTGGTCATTTGCTTTACTAGATATTTAGAACTCTTTCCTGGCTTGGGTATGTTTCTTTACTGGAGGAAAAGTAAGACTTTTAAATCATTCTTATTTGATAACAAGCATCCCAGGCTCTCAAATATACTTTATCCTTTCTCAAGTAAGCATTGCTAGGAAATGTATGTGTATTTGATTAAAATTTAATTTTTAAGTGAGCACATTGGTACCCTGGCCAAGCAAAACTTCCTCAAAATGAACTAAGGGTATAACTCATACGGGGAATACTGAACAGTCTGTCTAGTAGACACAGAAACAATTTGGAGGAAGAATGAAAACATAGGTAAGTGATTGAAGGCATATAAAAACCAATATATAAACATACTGGTCTATCTAGAGAGTTGGCCGTGGACAAGAAAGAACGCCTTTAAAATAGCTACTTTATTAGGAAATGGGAGCAGGCTAGTAAGAGGCCTAAAGAGGAAGTAGATTTTACATTTGCCTCTTTAGGGGCTTAAATTCTCTTAAAGAAAGAAAAGCTAAAATAATCTAGAGCAGTATAGTTTAAAATATTGAGGCAGCCTGAATAGAATGAAAGAATAAAAGTTACGAAATGTATTGTCTGCTTTGAAATCTGCTTATTGAGTATACTCATCTTTGTTTTTGGTTGACTAGTGGACATAATCTAAAGAGTGCTTCTTGTTAATCATTCTAGGAAGTGCATTGGAGAAATCCTTAGCTGTCAGCCAAGGTGGAGAACTCTATGAAGAATGGCTGGAACTTAGAAACGGTTGCCTCTGCTGTTCCGTAAAGTGAGGAATGTTTTTACTGTGTGCTTGTTGGCTTCTGGAAATGTTTATTGGTTATATTTCTAGCTTTGATTTCCTTATGTAAATTAACTGAATCTACATAATCTTCACTGTATTTTCAAGTAAACGACTTATTAGGATGCATTTTCTTAAAGCATTTCTTGATGCCTTGTTTTTCTATCTGCTCTAATGCTGTGGTCCTTTTATTGGGCGTTGCGGAGCGCAGGCTCCGGACGCGCAGGCCCAGCGGCCACGGCCCACGGGCCCAGCCGCTCCGCGGCACGTGGGATCCTCCCAGACCGGGGCGCGAACCCGGCTCCCCTGCATCGGCAGGCGGACGCGCAACCACTGCGCCACCAGGGAAGCCCTCTTAAAGCATTTCTTGATGCCTTGTTTTTCTATCTGCTCTAATGCTGTGGTCCTTTTATTGAGTTTTTTCTTGTTGTTTTTGATATCAGGGTTTAATTAATAATCCCTGTGGTGCATGAAAGTCTCATTTAATGTGTAAAAAATGATTATTCTGAATTTAATAAGTCATTGGTCTTATTTCCAAGAATTCAACCTCTAAGAGCAAATATAAATGACCATGAAAAAAGAAAAACCTCACATCCTGTTCCACCAGTTATAATTGTTTCCAAGTACAGTGTTTTATTCACCAATATAACAGCTCTTAGAAAAGGAATGACACATAGTAGTTACTCAAATGTTTGTTGAGCAGATTAGGAAAATTAATACCCATATAGTTGATTTTGTATATTCTAGTGAATTAAATTTCTTCTACATCATTTACTATCTTAGGTGTTTGAGTCAAGTGTATTAACAAGGCTAAAACATAACAGATTTTCTTAGACAATTAAAATTAAGTATTTTCTTGCACTTTTGATATTATTAAGAAAAAAAGGAAATTAAAGCCTGCTACCCTAATTCAGAACAGAATTGAAAGGTATTTAATTGTAGTGTCCCTTTAGCTGTTATATTAAGCTACTGTAATTCCTAAATTTTGTCATTTTCTGTATTGATTTTTTTCTTTCATAAAGCTATAAAAATAACAGGTTCTGACATACTTTAGTCAGGTATATTAAAATTCCCTCTGCTTTTAATTTTAATAAAATTAAAGTATTAACTCATCAAGTATCTGATTTCTTGTTACCTGTCAGTATATATGCATCCATTTCCCTCCCCTCCCCCAAACTGGTAAATACTGGATGGTCATGTCAGAAGCTTGGGACTGAGGTAAATTTCCACATGCCTAAAGATATCTTTATCCCTGGTTGCTAAATATATTTTTAAATGTTTGTGATGATCACTTCAAAATATTCAGGCAATCAATGTATATCATGTTTTGGCATTCTCCAGGGACAGTGGCCTTAGAGCTATTGAGAATTTGATGCAGAAGAAAGGGAAATTTGATTACATACTGTTAGAGACCACTGGATTAGCAGATCCTGGTAAGAAATGTCATTATTAATAACCAGAATATAGTTCTTAAACATTTAAAAATAAATGGACTAGAGAAATATCTAAAATGAGTATTAAAGCTTTACTCTAGATTAAAAATTTTTTATTTTGCTTTAAAGGAGAAAAAATACTGAGTCGTCATGTTTCTTTGGCAGATGAATGATGATCAAAGTGTTTGGTAATTTTAACATGCTAATAAAATTTGAAGTTCTATCGATTAATTTAGGGTTATTGGCATGAACAAAAGTTGTTAAAAATATTAGAAAAATCTAATAAAATGTAGGGAAAAAGGAGACATTCTATTTCTAGTTTATATTTGGTTGGTTCTGCTCTGCAGAGATCTTAATTCTGATTGCTTTTTAATCCAGTTTTCATAGAGGGTCATTTAGAGATATCTAAGGACTTTTGGAGTTAAATCCCAGAAATACTTATTCCCTTTAAATTAATTGTTAGCGTTTTGTTTTTCTACTATTAAACTTGAAATAATTTTATTTGTAAATATTGTCATAAGGTAGAGAGTTAAATCAAGCCTTTTTTTGCTGGTGTGCAATTAATAATGATTATCTATAAAATTTTTACCTCTGAATGGAATTACATCCAAACTTCTCTGTTGAAAGCTACACAAAGTCTACCTGTTTCTAACAATGGGTTTCTGTTCCTTAGCATCATTATTCCAAGTATGCAGAACATTTAGTTTTGTAAGGCTGACATACCATTATTTCTTTTTTGATCTGGGTCTATGGCATTGCACCATAAAACCATATTAAAGAACTGTTTGGGAATAATTTATTGAAGGGGTCATAATTGTTTAAAAGAAATATTGGAGTGTACTGAAGGTTCAAATGTAATCAATTGTTACTTTATTTTGAAGTATTACGTAATAACATTGTCCCTATGTTTTCAAATTAGGATTGAGTTAGGCTCTTTTGGTCCTTATAGTAGGCATGGATTTTTCATACATTTTCTTACATTTCCAAGAGGTCTGACTGATGATAGGACTTGGACCATTACATTGATGTTAAATATTAATTTAAATCTGGTAAGATGGGAAAGTATATTGTGTGCCTCTTTTTGAAATAGAAAATATCAGTTTCTTTCATTGTAGCCACTGCATAGAGAAAAATTCTTATAATTTTGAGAGTAGGTGAATTTACTAAAACACAGTTTAGCTTTTCAGAGGAAGAAAAGATTTTTAAAAATCTCAGAGAAAGCTTTTGTACAAATTGTAGGTATAAACAGTTTGATGTTTCTTCTTTCTTTGGAATAATGATTTTTATTGTTTGGGTAGAAATGAAACGTTGATCATTAAAAAAAAATTTAAACAGTAACTAAGAAAATACAAAGAAGAAAGTTAAAAAAAATGTTGCCCTATATCTCACTACTGTAAAATACAAGCAGGTAAATTTTATTCCAAGGATTTCACCGTGCCAGGGCTACTTGCTGTGGTATGTTGAATTACAGCATCAGCCTCAGCTGGTAGCTTGGGAAAAATACAGATTCTTGGGCCTCATCTGAGCTCTATGGAATCAGAATCTCTAAGGGTGGGACCCAGCAATCTGTTTTAATAAGCCCCCCCGGTGATTCTTATACATGCATGAGTTTGGGAAACCCCGCTCCATGTGTAAATATGCAGAAGTAATTTTATAAAATAGGATCACATTCTTTGTGCTATTCTAAATAATTATTAATGTAGTTCTACTTGAACCTAAAAGAAGAGAACTTGAAAGAAGTGAAAGAATTGCTGAATGTCAGATAAATGCTTCTTCACTGTAAGAGATATGAGTTAAGAAAAAAAAGAAAAAATTATAAAGAACATAAATTGGACAAGTTATTTTTTAAACTACATGTTTAAATTTTCAGAGTAGTACCTATTGACTCTCTGGCATAAAGGATGAGGGAATTAAAACACTTCCACCTTCTCCCATTTGGTTTTGGTTCATTGTATTCTTTGCTATGTTGTCAAGGTTTCTAACATTTATATTCTGTCATACTTTGTTTAGTCCTGTGTTTAAACTGTTTTACCAGCACTATGGCTCCTCCATTCCTCAGTTGATCAGTCTCTTGATTGACTGAATTGAATTTCATGGTCAGGTAATCTTTTCAAGCTTTCAGTGCTGTATTCCTTTAGATCTTGCATACTTCATTGCTTGAGAATGCTTGTCTTTTTTTTTTTTTTTTTTATACTTGAAGGATTACTTGGCTAGGTATAAAATTTTCACATCACAATTTCTTTCCTTCAGAACTTTGAAAATGTTGCGTCATGATCTCTTAGTATTTTTGATTGGCTGGATTTCCTCGTGCAGTATTTTTCTCTTTTCACCGGGAAGGATTTGTGAGTGCTGTATGCTTTGAGTTTCAATGCTGTTGTTTCCTTTAATGTTTGAGAATGTCTGCCTGTGGTTTTCATTGTTGAAAAACAACTTGGCAGGAGGTAATATCCTCAGAGAACACTTTGGTTAGAACTTTGTGGTCATTATTTTATTATATTGGAGCAGTGAATTTTACTGTAGAAAAATCTGATTTTTTCCTGCCTCCTTGAAAGTGACTTGCTTTTTCATCTAAAATGCCTGAAAAAAATTTTCTTTATTTTTAAAGTTCAGTAATATAACCAAGATACATCTAGGTGTCAGTCATAATCATGTTTTCCTGGATTACAATATACTCTTTAGTCTGTAGGGTTAGTGCTTCATTTAGGGATATTTTCCTTATTTATTACCATAAAGAATTTTTCTGTCAAATTATTGGGTTCTCTTCTTTATGACATAGATTTTTCGTATATTGAATTTTCTTTTGTTCTCCATATTTATTATCTTCTAATTGTTTTGATATGTCTTTTGCCTCTGCATTTACTGTAATCATCTCAAATCTTTCTTTTTGTCTGTAATTGTTTCCACCAATATCTGTTGATGTTTTAAATGAATTAATTGATTAAGTAATGGTACATTGGCCCTAAGTTTTATTTCTTTAGCATTATAAACTACCTTTTCATATTCTGTTTTATTTTGCTTTGGAGCCTTTTTTTTTTTTTTAAGCTCTTTGCTTTTTTTAAAAAAATAGTTTTACTTGTTTCTTTTTGATCTTTTTTAAAAAATTTTTATTTATTTATTGGCCACGTCTTGCGGGATCTTAGTTCCCCGACCAGGGATTGAACCTGGGCCATGGCAGTGAAAGTGCCAAGTCCTGACCACTGGACTGCCAGGGAATTCCCTAGAGCTTGTTTTTAATTAAGATTATATTATTTTTATCTTTCTTATTATAAAGAAGCCCTTAGGAATTTTCTTTGGTTTCTTCAATTATGTTTCCTTCCAGAACAGGTTCTTTGCCATCTGTATTCCCCATTCATTTGTTCATTTTTTTCTTTCCCTCCTTTTATCTGCTTTTTGCTTCTTTTAATCTGTAGTAACATGTGCATAGTTTTTTCACCATGTTTATGCTTGATGTAGGAGGCTCAGAGAAATGTCTACTTAGATGTGGTGTTCATGAATTTTTTAAAATACCCTACCCATGTTACCTAAACTTGTTTTTCTCTTGAGCCTTAGTTTGAAAGCTGGGTATTGCTGGGAGCAGGGATGGGGAAGCAGAGAGAAAAGAAGTGATTGAGAGAGCCAGATGGGCAATATGATTTTTAGGCTCTGCTCTCCTACAATACCAAGTGTTCCCCTCCTTTATTAGCTCAAACTACTCATGAATAGATTTCCCGTACCTTTTGCAGGGACATCCTTGAGCTTCAGACTTCTCTCTTCATTTTGCTCTGAGCCCTAGAAAGTGACCCTCTCCCCTGAAAGTGTGGAGATGGTTAGAAAATTTTACCCTTGAAGTTTCTTTGTTGGCTTTTTCCTGTATTGCTTATTTCTCCCTCAGTTCTACTTCTCACCATTTTGAAAGCTATTTCTGATAAATATTAGGATTTTGTAAACTACTTATCTATAACCTCTTGCTGAGTATTGGGGTAGAATTAACAACTATCATACATCACATAGAACTTTCTGTTTTTTATTTTTACTATCATCCAAAAATTATGGCAGGAAGTTGTATATTTGGTTGCTGCTGATAAAATTTGGCTTTCAAAATTTTATTTTGTTTATTTTTATTTTTTGTTTTGTTAGGTTTTGAAGAAGGGAGATTCTATAATTTAGCTCAGGGTTTTTTAACCTTGGTACAAATGACATTTTGGGTTGAATAATTATTTTAGGAGGCCGTCTTGTGTATTGTAGGATGTTTAAGAGAATCCCTGGCTTCTACCTACTACATGCCAGTAGCATTCGTGTAGTTGAGATGACCAAAAATTTCTCCAGGTATTGCCAAATATTCCCTGGGGAAAAAAATTACCCTGGATTTAGAATCACTAATTAACTTCATTCTCTCGTCTTTACTCCCCCTGTTAAACACCTGCATCCAAATTTTAAGTAGTTCTTTCTTTTGTAGTCTGGTAAGTATTAAGCCAAAGATACACATCAGATTTAGAATAAAAGCTCTAATACACTCTTACAGTTCAACTTAATACTAGGCAAGTGTTAACTATCGGACTTATAAGCTCTCTGAATAGAAATCAATGAATTAAAAAAAAGATTTATGTACAGTGCTGGGAATTTTACTGAGTGAAAAAAATTAATACTTTTAAAAAATAACTTATTGTTTGGAGTAATGATACTCACAATAGATTTACTTTTCTCCTTCATTAATTAAAATCATGTTGTTAGCCAAGTAAGTGAAGAAAATTTTTATTGACAATTCAGTTGTTTCCTGTTTAGAAGACTGACACTCTCCAGTTCTAAGCTAAATAATTGTCATGGTAAAGTAATTTCCTTGAAAAGGACAGGCATTGATTCAGCCCCTGTTACTCACAAATCCTATTTCAGTCAAATTGGAAAACTATTAAGTTTTTGGGAAAAAATCAATAGATATCAGGAAACCATTAGATCTTGTGGCCCTTGCTATATCCTGCATGAGTAATCACTGTAAACTGCTGACAGGTATTTCATTGTTGACACAGAGTGATGCTTGGGAGACCACATCTCGTCAGGGTGGGTGGACAGCTTTAGACATTGGAGTGAGTTCAGTTATCCTTGTTTTTCCCCAGGACTCATCCTTTTAGACAGCTCTGTCACTAACTGGACCTGTGATGCTTTGAAAAATCAAATTCTTTCTTTACTGTCAGTTTTCTTTTTTCTTGTGTTGTGGCATACTAATCAGGGTGTGTGGTTTGGTATTGAACCAGTTTCTGTCAAAAACAAGTTTTAATTTCTTATTTAGAAATTATTTTTCCTCAAAAAAAATTTCCAAATTTTATATCAGTACTAATAAATAGTGTAAGGATTTATTAGTAAGGACATAGAGTGTATAATTTTACTTTTATTCTTCTGTAAAACTTACAAGTAAATTTTAAAAAATTAAAAAAAAATCTTGGACAAGTGATTTTGGATTTATCTTTGTTTTGCTTTGCTTTCCTTTAGGGAGATAATTATTTGTGAACTGTATGATTATTATATTTAGGAGAGAGAAAATAAAAATAAGACCTGTGTGCACACAGCCATTCTGCCCAAATTATTTGATATGATTTATTGGTTAATTATTATGGCATTGGTGAAAGCTTGATTTTGGGTTTGTATGTAATAAGAGTTGTTTTTTTTGTTGTTTATTGAAGTAGAGAGAGGGGAAGAAATGGGTATAAAATAGTAAATGGTTCTATCACTGTAATTTCCTTAAGAAGATTGAAAACCCATATTTAATTTATATATGTGTTTGCCTGCTAATTCCATTGGGGCAAATTAAAACATTATGGATAGAATTTTTTTTTCCTAGTTTGAAGAAATATTTTTATTTGATGAATATTATCATGTATTTTCAGGTGCTGTAGCTTCTATGTTTTGGGTTGATGCTGAATTAGGGGTTGATATTTATCTTGATGGTAAGTTTAGAAATGAATTTTAAAAAAAATTTTCAAGTAAAATGTTAATGTTATGGTTAAGATCATTTTTGTTTATTCATATTATACTTTTAATTCCTTGTATTGGTACTCTTTTTAAGCTTGTTTAGTTTGATGATGAAATAAGTCTTTGTTCATACTGATTCTAAAGCCCCAGACAGTAGTAGAACTAGATATCGATCATAATCTCAACTACCAGTTTAGTGCTTCCATTAAGGTTTTCCTTTTAAAATACTATGTAGATTTTCTATACTCCCCGTTGTTTAATTTATGTGCTTAGTATATATTAGAGCTTTTTATTTTAAATAACATATATAGTATGAGGATCAAATTTCATTTTCCCTTAAAGATAAGAATGAAACAAAGGCCCCTACCCCTTGCTCTCTTTACCATAACACTTTTGGGCAATCTTATTCGTAGACTTCATTTAAGACACGTTAGAAACTTTCTGGATTAGGCAAATATGTTCCCTGCAACACCCCACACCTGATTCTTCACCTTTCTGTAGGCCATATTTTTCATAGACTAAGGGGTGAACTTTAAGAATTTTTGAAGCTGGGCCTCATCATTTGGCCCTAATATATATGGAATGTAGCTGGTTAAATTCCTTAGGCGTCATCAAACTCATTCTGCTGTTGTCCTTTGAAAAAATTATTTAGCATATAAATTCAGATACTGCCAAACTAACTGATCATTTGGAAACTTAGGTACACCTTAGATAAAACAGTTGTGTGAGTTAGATTGGTGAGAGATATTCTAAGATGCCTCAGATTTGTTAAGCAATAGTTTAAATAAGAAAAGTCTTGATTTTGATTATGTGAAAATAAAGATAAGCTGTCTTGTGTAATTTATCACATTCCACTTTATATTGTGAAATTTGTCTCATGTTTTGGATTGTAAGCTTTTTAAAGGCCAGAGAAATCTTATTTTCCTTTTTATTTGTTTGTTTAATTTTAAATATTTGTTTTTATTATGTCCCATCTAGTGCCTTAATATAGTGCTAGGTTCATGTTTGAAATGCATCTGCTTACTAATGGAATTGAATTAAATTGCTGTGCTGGCAAGAGAAAAAACAGCATTTTATTGAGTGACATTTGTGAACTGAAATAGACTAGTTTTAATTCTTAAATATAAAGATGATTAAAAGATTTATTCCTTTGTAGGTATCATAACTGTTGTGGATTCAAAATATGGATTAAATGTAAGTTGAAAGATTGCTATGAGTTACTGATTATTTGTTAAGAGCTGGTTAGATGGGGATTGATTATATTATTTTTTCTATGTTTGTGTCTGTTTTAAATATCCTTAACAAAAATATTTTTCTACTGTAAATAGAAAAGATAGTACTTTTTAAAATGGCAGTAATATTATCAGAAACTGTGTGTGTTAAGCCAGTGAGTTCCATTTTTAATTTAATATATCATATTTTGGAAGTTTAAAAAGCATGAAGAATAATAAAGCAAATACTTATGGTTAAAAAAAAAGTTTTTTTTAAAGTATCCTGAACAATAGATGAAATTTGTGTGTGTCTTTTAATTATTATTTTGTGTTTCTAAGTTAAATGTTTATTTTCTGCTTCTCTGGCTTGATATAAGTTTGAAGTGTAATATTTTGTAATAAGGATAATACAGGATAAAGTTTGGGTATGTGTAACCCCTCACTAGGATTCAGCCCCAATGTTGATAAGTTTTTCTGTTTGATAGAGGAAATTGAGCTTGGTAAAGCATATGAGAGCTTATTTTTCTTGTTAAACTGCTGTCAGACACAAGCTGCAGATGATTGAGTTTTTAAAAAATATATTGCTTTCCCATATTTTGAAGAAATCAGGATTTATGCCTAGGTTTAGGGAGGAGAAACTCTCCTTTAAAAGGCATCTTGCTGTGAATGTTTTGCAACTAGCAAGGTCCTGAAATGCATTTAAATGAATTTCAGTTCACAAAATGCACTTAGTAAGATTTTAAAATGCATGTTGCCGCATAAAGTGGTGTTTCTCAACTTTCCAAGTGAAAAATTACTAGAGGCAGAAGAGAGTGAAATTATCCTCCATCTCCTGACCCAGTCTGGTGATATGAATAGTGCCCAAAGTAATCATTTCTTAGAAGTTTAAATTTAATGTTTAAAAATTCATGTCCATTTTGTATTCTACCCGACAATATATCTGAATTGCTTAATTTGAACAAGTTTGTTTTTCTTCCAAACCTTTAATTAGTATGGCAAGCTTGTCAAATGGTTACCAATACCCCTTCATTGGCCCTTCAGTTCCCTCAGGGATAGAGCACCCTAATTTGAGAAGTTTGGGAGATGGTTTGATTCCTTTTTAGATTTTTAAGTCAAAATTTATTAATAGTCTTAAGAACCAAAGAAAGACCCCAGATATTACAGTTTTTACTCAGAAATATTCCAACTGTTCTGAAATCATGATATTTCTAGCAAAATGTTTACAGAGGAAGCAAAAAAAAAAAAGTCAAATTCTTCACTCTGAATGTTTATTAAAGGGCATGTTTGAATCCATCTCCTATACAGATTTATTGCCAAATTTGCCATATCTTCAGGATGGATAGTAGGATTTTTTTTTTGATAGACTTACAGTACCAGACTCAAAATCAAACTCTTTATGTATTTATGATTATGGGAATAATTTTATATGTATATTTGGATGTGGAAAGGAGTTAAATAGAATCTACCATGAGTGTGGTAGAGGCCAAAAAAAAAACAAAGCAACATTCTGAATAATGCAGACACAGCAAACGTTTAACCCCCTCCCACCTTGATAAAACATCTTAAATTATTAAATCAGTATACCTACAGAAAATTGACATACTGTCAGGATAATGGAAACTTTAGATTTTCTAAGTCAGGTGCCAAATAAATAACTTTTCCTTTATATAAAGGATTTGCCAACTTGTCTAATTCCTCTGGTTGCAAAGCTTGACCTCAGTAGCTGCTTGTGATTCAGAGAATTCTGAGGCAGTACAAGTAATGACACTTGGATAATGGGCAGCAATTTAAGGGTGTCATGCTTCACAGAGCCAGCCCATCAGAAGTAAAGCTGAGAAATGGTACCTTGTGGCCAGCCAGCCAAATTGAAACTGAAGTGGTAATTGATATCATGGGCTATCACTCTAATGGGATTGTCACCCATTGATCTGAAATATTCATTTTTTAATCATGGGCAAAGAATTGGACAACTTCAAATGACAGCTCTTTATTCTCAGGACTTGACGCCCAGGCTACTGACATTGTCCTTTTCAGTTCTACAAAAGTGACAGCATTTAATGCAATAGAATCAATGAATGAAGTTACACAGAAAAGGTCAAGTCAGAGGTTTCTTTTTGGTTCTTCTGTTATATTGCACAAGCTGTTGAAACAATTCAGTCAGAAAACAGTTTGGCTTGGAAAAGACCAGAAAAATAAATAGACTGACATTATGCAATAATCTTTTCTTAAAAGCTAAAATAGTGTTAGATCTATAACCAATCCATTGGAAAGAAATAGCTGCTGCTGCTTTTTTTTAAAATGTCACTGACATCTTTGACACTAGATTTCTTTCCACTGTGGTCAACAACAGTGTTTTTTTCTTTCTTTCTTTTCTTTTCTTTTCTTTTCTTTTCTTTCTTTTCTTTCTTTCTTTCTTTCCACTTGTTTCTGTTTCTGCAGAAAAGCCCTTAATGAAGTTGTGTCATACGATGGTGTTATTTCAAAGGATTCCTTTCTTTCTTTTGCTGTGCTAAGTTAGAGGGTAGAACCTTAACCTTTTTGATATGTTGGATTAATTAGTACCAAAATTTTTCTGGTCTTTTTCTTGATATATAAGCAAAAGCCACAGTCTCTAAGCAGAGATGAGGATTTCATTGGGGATACACACACACACACACACACACACACACACACACACACACACACACACACACACACAGTATTTTGAAAAAAATTTTTCCTTCATTGCCTGTACAGGTAAAATAGAATGTCACAATTTCCATTTTTTCACTTTGTAAATGGGAGTCATCTGACTTAATGACTAATGGTGTATAATGTGCTACTGGAGAATGTCCTTTTGAATAGCAGACATTGGTTTTAGTCTTTTTGCAAAGTTTGACTTGGGAAGGTAAGAAGTTGCATAAGGGAAATGGGCTGATATCCAGAGAAAATAAATGTTAGTGTGCATTTATTATTTGTTTATGTTTGTATAGCCTTCATATATGCATAGAACAGGGACATTTATCTCTTCTGCTTTTTTATATGTTTATTACATATCATATTCTTAATAGAGTTGTACCTATTGGTAGGTTTTTATTTTGGGGAATTTTAACGTGTTTTTATATTTGATACTTCTTGACTTCCTAGAGGTCATGAAATGTTAGTCCATCCCCGTTAGCTTTGAGTGAAAATTTCTAATCTTCTGGAGATTGGATTAGATGCATGAGTTACTTTGTGAAAATATTAATACTATTTTATTAGTTACATTTAGGTATGGATATTCAAAAACAAATCTCTAATTTTCTTACCATATCTTTTTTATACACCTCCAGCTCACAGCCAAAAAGTCTCAAATTCATATATAAATAAATCTTCCAAAAGGTCAAAAATACAATATTTTGCAAATATTTCAAAAATTTAAAAGAACTTCAATATTATAGGATCATGCAAAGACAGATACCTTGCTAAAAATACATCTTTACTAAACAGATTTACTGCTGAAAAGAAAGGGAGTTGTTGCTGCACATTATGTAGAATTTTTCAGATAACAACATCCATGTATCTATGTCAACAAATAGGAGGTGTTAACTAGAATTCATTCAATAAGTATTTGTTGAATCTGGGTGCCAGGTACTATTCCTGGGATGGTAATAGGCCTTATTCTCTAGAGGACGTAATGAAAGAATTTGTTATAGCCTCAGGCCAACGATAATTAGCAAAAATAGTAAACTTGGTCTTTTGACAGGAAACAATTTTTGATACAGTATTCTTCAAGTTCTGTGATTTCCGTAATTTCAGAGTGGGTCTGCAGTTGAATTTATAAGGTTGTACCTAAAGTGGAGATCAGTACATCATTACTCTAGTTTTAGTTTAGGCTAGCTTCCCCAAAAATAGAATTTGGCAAACTTTTAGAAGAAGAAAAGTTTTTCTCTATGGATTTTACCAAGACTATTAAATAAAATGATTACCAACTTGCTCTTAGGTCCCAAACTATCCAAATACCTTAATGATCTACCTCTTCATGAATTGTAAAACTGATTTGATGAAATAATTTTGAATATAATTTTTAGGTAATCTTTATGCATATACTTTTATGCAGTTATTAACATTTGTGTAACGCTGTTTGCAAGACTGATTTTATATGACATAAAAAGCTTTCACAAAGATTTAAAAATTATATTCATTTTCCTTCTATTGAGCCCATTTTCATTTTTGAAAAATCACCCTATGGTAAGGTATCCCGTGATGTGACAGTGTTAGATTTAGCTTCTTTTTATAAATTGAGAATAGCCATTTGCCATAATCATTATGAAGGCTAAATGAGATGATATCTGTAAAAGGATTTAATAATTTGTGGAGTTCAATTCAAATACAAGAAATTACCTCTGACATCAGTAGGCAGCTTTTTGTTGTGACAGGAAACATCTATTGAGGGTTAAGGTAATGAAGGTGGAACATTTTTCAGAGAAGAACCTTATGACATTGGTGACTTTAGGGATATAAATAGGTTTATGGAAAAATAATAACTATTTCCAGAGAGATCAAAATGACCTCGTGGGCTTCTAAGTCAACGTCAAAGTATTTTTTGGCACTAGCTTGACTCTGGCAGGGTGCAAACTAAACAGTTGCCCAGAGAGGCCAAATCATTCAAGTGTGGGTTTCAAAATGATAACCTGCTTTATGCTGGGTATAGGGCTGTGTCCTTCCCACAGCTAATTTGTTTCTAGGGAATTGGAAGGGCCCAGTATGAGTTCATAGTGTGTATGGTTCTGCAGTGGGGGCTGGGGGGTGGGGTAGGATGGAGGAAAGTCTAGTAGACTTTTTAAATGTACAATTTCAGTGGTTATCTCTTTTTTTTAAATAAGTAATAATGAATATTTAGAACAAAGACAGTTTTGTAAAAAGGAAATTGCCTAAAATCTGAACTATAATGTGCTGTGTTTTTATGACATTATTTAAATCTGGAGGGTTTTCCATTTACGAAAAAGAAGAGGTCAGGGGACAAAGTTTAAGCCCTCACACCTCACAGGTTCACTGTAGGGAAAAAATTACAAGTGAGGAAGAAAATGCGTTCAGATAGAAAAGTTAGTCCTGAATTTGGGTATTCGGTAGAACTTGTTGAAGTTTTTATTAGAGGCAAGAAAGGAGTCCTTAAAGTAAAATCCTTTGTGTTGACATTAGGTTATGTGTTACACCACAGTAACTTTTGTTCAAACTTTGTTTTTATTTAGCATTTAGCAGAAGAAAAACCTGATGGCCTTATCAATGAAGCTTCTAGGTATTCATTTATTTAAAGTATATATTGATTTCTGGCTAAATGGAAAAAGAAAATTATTGATATGAAAAACAAATGGAGAAACATAAAAAAATAGTCAAGGAAGATCTTTTCTCTATTTAAAACTATATTATAGCATAAAGTGAGTGCTGAGCACAGGAGTTTTTTGTGAGGAACTTGGAAGATGTTCACATTTAAAAATATTTTCTTGGGCTTCCCTGGTGGCGCAGTGGTTGAGAGTCCGCCTGCCGATGCAGGGGACACGGGTTCGTGCCCCGGTCTGGGAAGATCCCACATGCC
>NC_041222.1:43475496-43488512 GCF_002837175.3 Physeter macrocephalus | reverse complement strand
GGGAGAGGCCACAACAGTGAGAGGCCCGCGTACCGCAAAAAAAAAAATTTTCTTGTTCTCATCAATTTCTTTAAGATTGAAAATGATTATTAAAAAAGAGTTGATTCACTTCCTGCCTTCTTTAACGGTAATTCAGTTGATTCAACTGTTCACTGTTACTCAGAGCAACAGAGGAATAAATATGGAAATAGTTGCAATTTGGCATTTAGAACTTTTTATGTTTAAATACCTGTATGTTCCTAATTGGGTTCTCTTTAGACTTATGAATATTTAAATTGGCTTGCCTACCCTAAGCATATTCTTGCTAATGGGAAAAGAGTTTTGGGATAGACAACAGTCACTAAATATGCTCTTGGGTTTAAAAGGGAGGTCTCCCTCCACCCCAAGATTTGCTACAGATGATCTTGACATAAATAATAGACTGCAAGCAGGTGATTGATTCCCTATCATTTTAGAATATGGTACTCTGTTGTTTTGTAATCCTGCCTGAACACTTCATTTGGTATATAGCTATGATTCACATTAGACTGAACTTAAATATTTTTGTAACTTTTTCCTTATTAAAATATGTTTGTTATAGAAAATATAAGCCAAATAGAAAATAGCAAAATGTTATAAAAGCCAAAAAAAAGTTAAATATAGGAGCCCTCCAATTTGAAGATTGCAACTGTCTATATTTTGAGATGTGCACATTCAATCTTTATTCTTATGAAATTTACTTAAATAAAAATGGGATTGTGATGTACATACTGTTGAAACCCGCTTTTCAGTGAACTGAAGTTGATTTATTTTTGAGAATTTGGTTGTTCTTTGAAATAATTAACTATACCTTCAGGTAGTGTAAAACCAGTATTGGGAACAAATAGTCTAGTGATTAAACTTTCCTGAAGAATTGAGGAAATTTTAAAGAATCCTCAGCTTTACTAGTCCTGTTAATAGTAAATAGAGTTTCTAATTATAGTAAGCAATTTTGTTATCCAGCATCCTGTCAACTGGATTCTTTAACTTGAATTTCTGTAGTAGTTTATCTGTTTTACAAAGAAAATAAATATTCCTAGTGATAAAGATAATTGTTCAAGATCCAAGTGTATAGTTTTTTTAAAAAAACTGTTCAATGTAGTATTAATGTTAAGTGAACTTGTTCTTTGTACTTCTTTGAAAATTATGGTAATTATTACGTGGAATATTTTAGTAAGTAGAGTGTCTTTGTTCCTACCACATTGGATACTGGAATTTTATGCATTTCTTTACAAAGAAAATCATGAGTTGAAAATCATCCTGATGGTAAACTATCCTTGACTGTAAACTTTTTGAGGCTTATCTTTGTAGTTTCAGAGTAGCAAGTAAGAGCACTTAGTAAATATTTTTTGAATGAATAATTTGAAATCTGAGTTTATATAGTGATAAATACAATTCATCCTTACTATTTGAAGGATGATAAATAGTTTAGGAGTAAATTAAATCATTACATAGAGTACCATATCCTTCTTAACTGCTAATTGATCTTGAGGAGGTGTTTCTTATTTATTTTTAATTTCTTAACATTTCTCTTGACATCTGTTATTTGTTTGCTACTTTAGGCAAGTTGCTTTGGCGGATATCATCATCCTCAATAAAACAGACTTGGTTTCAGAAGAGGATTTAAGCAAATTAAGAAGAGCTATTAGGTACAAAATTAGAAATGTTTGTTAAGTACCTACAAATTCAAAATGTGCTGTACAGAATATTTTTACCATGACTATTGGCCCTGTAGAAATTTAAGGTTCAAGGTTGACTTGCTTCAAGTATCATTAGGGAATCACATATTTTGTTGTTGCCTAATTGACTGTTATGTAAATAGTGATATATAAAATTGTTCCCCATTGCTTACAGAATATACAGTTGAACCTTGAACAACACAGGGTTTGAACTGCCCAGGTCCACTTATACGTGGATTTTTTTCCCAATAAACATAGTATCTGTGTTTTCATTTTACAGATCTTTAAGTTAACTAAGTATGGGGAAAAGTTTGTGTTCAATTAGAGATCATAATATGTGGAATTAAAAGAACTAGGGTTTGAGTCCTGATTCTGTTCAGACCCTTTCAGCTTCTTGCCCTTGGGTGAGTCATTTATCAATTCCTTTGTTTTTGAGGCAGAGATGGCAGTATGAGGATTTTCGATGGTGAGGCGGCTTGGTGCCTCTTACTCCTAAGTTGTTCCATGGTCAACTACAGTTCAAAGTTCATGGACTGTTATTCAGGGTCTTCTGACTCCCTCCTCATTTTCCTGTCTTCTCTTTGACTCTTTCCCTACATGAAGTGCCCTAACTTTACCCAGGACGGTTTACTTATTTTCTCATGGAGGTATCTTACCAAATCCTTTCTTTACTCTTAATGTATTCTCAACTGTCACTCTGTCAGTCCTTGAATTCATTCTTTTTCTCTGTTTTTCTTTTATTTTTTTAAGCTATTTTAGCCATTCTCTGGAACTCATCCCTTCCTTCCACCTCTTTCTCCCTCCCTCCTGTGAAGTCTTCCCTGTCTCAGGTGGTTTCACTTTTCCCTGAACCCTCATTGACTTTGGTCTTCCTTAACTGTCATCTAACCATGCCTGTTTTCCAGCTAGCTTTAATGTCTTCAGTGTCCGTGGCCAAGGCTGATCAACATAGGACAATATGAATGGTACTCAGATATGTGTTAAAAGATCCAACAGTCATTTGGACTTTTCAAATGGGGTTAGAGTTCAGGGACTTTTAATTATTTTGTAAGACCTAAACTAATAAAAGCCATCTACAGAGAAATGTTTGATAGCTTTTATTATTGGTCATCTTCAGTGCGTACAATCTGCTGACATCAGATTTTGAGTTTGTCAGGTGCCAGTTCATATAATATATGTTATGAATTGAATCAGTAAAGGTAAGGCTCATTAGGATTTTGGCTGCAGTGGTTAATGATTGCAGAAGAAAGAATTCATATTTTTCTTCTTATTTGGCTTATTTTAGTAGTACTATCCTCTTAGACTTTACTATAAAAAGCTCTAAGAGTGTCTCCATGTGGAGGGTAGGTAGTGCTGTATAGTATTGAATAATGTTTAAAATCATGGACTTTGGAATCTGCGTTTGGTTTGAGGCGTTGTTGGTAAGCTTCACACAGTGCCTGATACATAGTAAGTGCTCTGTTAGCTATTATTATCATTATTAGATTGTAGATTTTTTTCTTAGTTTACATAGTAATTTCCAGTTACAGTGAATAAAAAAGTGAAAGAAATAGAAAGATGGTTGATATTTTTGAAAAGTCTAGAAAAATGAAAGTGGTGAATGGAGATTATTTCTTTTACCCCTTTTGACACTGCTCTCCTAAATTTTGTTTCTCTTTTCAAAATCCTATGCATCATTGTGATTGTAGAACGGGGAACATAATCTATGTCACAAACATTTTTGGCATAAAAAGAGAAATTGTTACTACTGGGCATTTCTATCCCCATACTGACTATGTAAGCTGGATCTCTAACATGAGCAGTATTGACATTAGCCAGCTTGTTGCCAGCCTGTACTGTATAGCAATACCAGAAAAGAATTTGACAAAGCACTTTGATAAATTACAGACCCTTTGGGCTTTTTACCCTCCATTGTACCTCAGACTTGCGACTTACTCAGAATTAGATTTGAAGAGTTGGAAGAAGATAAACAGGTTTGAGAGGAAATAGCCTTCAGGTTATAGAGTATATTCAAAAGAGAAGATTAAGAGTTTTGTGAATTAGTAGAGACTTGCCTCAGAATCATTAGGAAGCCTTATCCATGAGAACAAGCTTGAACAAATAGCACATATCTTCAGCAAGTAACCCTAAAGGCAATGGAACTGATGATATAAATAGATGAGGTGTACAGTTTACTGCAAAGGATTTAATAAGTATTTTTGGCGCCATACAAAGGGAGCCATATTTCATTATCTTTGTATCAGAAAGGGGAGGCCTGGCAGATTAGGTAGAGATCCTAGCTAGAGAACTGAAGAGGTTATTCTATTAACAAACTGGACGTGTGGCTGAATACTGAGGACAGGCTGGGGTCAAAGCCACTCGTAACTAGGTTTTTATATCTAGCGTGTGTATAGCCATTTCCACAATGTGTGTTCATGAAAATTAGGTGTCAGTTAAAAGTTTATCTATTCATTTTAAGAATATTAGAATTACTGGCTATTTATGAATCATTTTTTCTAAAGTGAAGGGTCTTTATATAAATCACAAAGTAGCCCCTAATCTGTCAGTTGTGCAGATTTTTGCATATCATGTTTTAATGCATAAGTGGAATGTACCTGATTTATGATTAGAAGGAAAAACTAAACTATAAGAAATGTAAGTTTGTTTTTTATTGTTTATTGTTCTCTAGCTCTAGGATATATTTGTATATGCTTACTTCATGTTTTAGAAATAATGTGATGGAATGTTTTTTTAAAAAATTAACATTTTTTTACTTTCCTCATTTTTATATTTATTTCAGATCAACAAATGGACTGGGAAAAATTTTAGAAACACAAAGATCAAGGTACTTTTAAAAGCTGTTACTAATATTAACAATGAATAATTTTAGTTAATAAATATTAAGTAATTGATAACTATGTTTGATTCTAATATAAGGAAGATACATGTGCATTTAAAAAAAAAGTAGGCCCAAAAGGTTGTTTTGAATGTTCTTTATAAATTAGTTTGGCATATTTAGTTAATATATTGTAACTGAGGTCTTGTAACTAAGACCTTAGAGCCATGATTACACTGTGTAACTGTGCTTTTGCTTTAATGAGGAAGAAAACAAAGGATTTTGAACCACTCAAGGAAGTAATTAATATAGAAATCTGAAAAAATAATACTATTAGGAATCTTATCTTAATATGAGATTTAGATGGCTTTTTAATATTTTTAAAACTTTCTGAGTGTTTAATAGTTGCAAAAATAATGTCATGTAAAAATACATGGACCCTTTACATTTAAGTTCCTGATGCATTCTTTTTAAATATTTTGATTTTGATTTCCTATAGGTTCTTCTCTCTTTTTAATTTTGTTCATACAGATGTGCCTTACTTTATAAAATAGATGTGTTCTTAAAACATCTGTAAAATGAATTTCTGTAGATTGAACTCTATTTTGCATTGAGTGCTATCATGATTTCAGAAAATTTCTGTACAGAGGTATTTTTGTTAAGCTTATTTTTTTAGCAAGAATGGCTTAGCAGCTGATAGACCCAGCAACATGCAGCTAGAAGCTCTGAGGCTCACAGCTGGCAGTCTAGTGCCACCCAGTTCTCAATTCAGAGATTCTGTCCTCGGAAGTACAGCAAAGGCCTTAGTTGAGTGGCTTGTCTGCCATGGTAGAGATTAGAGGTGCTGACAGACTACCATAAGTGTTAGGTAGTAACAGCAGCAGCTGCTTATATGCATGTGAACAGCTGGGGAATTAATTTGGCATGCATTCTCAGAAGTCACTCTGCTGGTAGAGGTAGCAGAAGAATGCCCTTAGTGTTAAGTCCTCTATAAGCATACACCACATGTGCTCCCTTCATTTCAAATTCCAGTGTAGAAGGTCTGTGATAACCTAACTCATACCATGAGCCATTCCTCAGTATCTGTCTTCTTCCTGTTGCGTTACCATTTTCTTTCTTCTTAAATTTTCTGCTTTTTAAAAAATGACACACAGACAACCACATAATGCTTAATTAAGTTTTTAAAAATCATACCCATAAATAGCTGTGGTTTTGTTGTAATAGCATTTGTTCAGTTTGTATTTACAAATATTGTAAATCAGTTTTTTTGCCAGCACATCTGAGAATCTAGGAGCTTTCTGAAATAAAGAAAAAATTTTAATTTTCTTTCTTTCTTAAAAAAATTTTAATCTCTTAAGCATCTTGTGGTTGGCAAACACTTACAATAGTAAAATGACAGTCATAAAACTGCTATAAACGTGTAGAAAAGGCTTACCTTGAGTATTTAAGTTAAGGAATAAGAATGGCATAGTGTGGTCTCATTGGTGAGACTTTAGTTGATTTTGAGGCAAATGAAGTTCTGATGGACTTCAGGAGTGGAAGATTAGAAGAAGTGCCATTCTTATCTTTTCCAGACTTTTAAAAAAAATCTTGGAGATTAAGTGGACTGGATAGAGGAAAACCAAAGTCCAGTTGATCAATAATAAGTTAATCAATTCAACAGTTTACTGATCATTCTACTAGTTGCTAGGCATTTCATGGAATGTTGAGGATTTAAGCAATGTATAAGGTCAAAACTCTGCCTTTAAGATTAGTCATTTGGGAGAGACAAGAAAACAAGCAAAAATCAATATATTAAATATTATCAATATAACAGTAACGTTAAATGCACAGGATCCTATAAGATCAGGAAGATAGAGGAACAACTATTCAACTCTTCTTGATGAAGAGTCAGAAAATTTTGACTGAGAAGGTTATCATTGACTTGCATCTTGGAAGAATGAATAGGAGTTTTCCAGATGGACAAGAGTAGCAGTGGCTTTCTTGACATAAGGAAGATTTTGTATTCCAGAACCTGTGAATATTTTAGAATAGCTAGAACACATTGTATTATGTTGCGGAGAGAAAAAGAGGTATGACTGTGGAGATGGAGAAATTACCACAAAGGGTCTTGAACACCATGACACGTGGTTTGGATTTTCTCCAGTAGGCAGCAAGGAATTAATGAAGGACTTTAAAAGCAGTATGACTCTTGGGAGATGGATTGAATGTGGTGCTCTTCTCCAAGTTAGGAAATACAGGAAGGAGGGGCACCTTTGGGGTAGGGTAGTGATAGCAGTGGGTTTGGTAAAGGGGATTAGTTCCGTTTTGTAAACATTGAGTTTGAGATGCCACTAGGGAGGGCATTTGGAAATTTAGCTCTAGAGTTCAAGACTTACTATTGGATGGTATCAACAACTCGTAGGTCTGGGGTGGTCTGGTGGCCCCTGTTTCTGAGACTCACTGAACTTTGAAAAGACAACTATATCTCTGGAGTAGTAGCTGAACCTTCCTCCCCTGAGACAGCCAGAGCCCTCTTCCTTTTTCATTCTCCTGTCCTTGGTCTTAAGCAACTTAAAGCAGTCTTTAGACATACGGATAATTGAAAGCTCCTCATAGAGAAAAGATTAGGTACTCCTGGCATGGATAGTTCAGGAAATTAGGAGAAAAGATGAGCTTTGGAACTTTTTTCCTTCCCCTCTGTTTGCTTCATTCTCCCATTCAGTTTTTTGTTGTTTTTTTTTTTTTTTGCGGTACGCGGACCTCTCACTGTTGTGGCCTCTCCCGTTGCGGAGCACAGGCTCCGGACGCGCAGGCTCAGCGGCCATGGCCCACGGGCTCAGCCGCTCCGCGGCATGTGGGATCTTCCCGGACCGGGGCACGAACCCGTGTTCCCTGCATCGGCAGGCGGACTCTCAACCACTGCGCCGCCGGGGAAGCCCTCCCATTCAGTTTTTACATGATGGTAATAGTCTATTTATTTTTTCTGTGTTAATGTTTTGGCAAAGATCCGATGTTTTTATCTCTGAAGGGGGAAGTTAAATAAAATTTGATGCCATGGAAATTAGTTTTCTAGTTATATGCCTTGGATGAGTGAAGGAATTTATTTTTGATGGTGGTACTAAAGTCCATGGCAACTTTCATCTGGAACCTTAGACTTTTTCCTCTTTTATTCTCCATTGAGAATCTGGTGAGATACAGTGAGAGACTTTGATATTTTATTATTCTCTGTAGAATTTAACCTGTATAGGTCTTTTGTTGATCCTATCTGTTTTGAAAATATCAAAAGAATCTGGGTACAAAGCAGAATTATTTCTAAATCTATGATATGTATTCTCAAGGACACTGTTGCAGTGAAAACTGTAGTGTATTTAGAAACTTGTGTTTCAAACTGACTTTTGGTATTCACACAGTTGACCTGAATTTTGATATTCACACAATTAGCATGTGTAAACTTTTTAAACTTTAAGCTATTTCCTAAGTTAAAGGTGATAAACTTGGTGGAAAACTTCATCCACTTGTCACCTGTCAGTATAAATATTTGCTCAACTGTGATGGTGTGAAAGGAAATAGGTTTAATGTTAAGGCTTTGGTCTCTTATGTAAATTGATAATCAAAAATTTCTTCATGGAACATTTATACTTCTTTGCTTGACTATTTTCCTAATTCTGTTCATCTAGAATGTCCAGAATTTGAAATGTTACAGTCTGTTAACATAGAACTCTGGAGTATTCTTCTTTTAATAAGATGGGAATTTGTCTGCCTTGTGCCAGGAGAAGTGTTCACAATCTAACAGTATTGTTGCTGCAAGTATGAATATATGGCAGACTGTTGAGAATGAACAAAGCAGACACAGCTGGTCAGCCCTAAGTTAAAGGGATGGCTTTTACATGTTTTTTTATTTGAAAAAATTTTGAATTTGCAAAGTTTTGTTCCTTGTGAGAAAATTTAATAAATGTTTGGCAAATCCCTGGAGTCTGATTTTGAGACAATTATAGTTGTCATTTTCTTTAAACATTCCTCCATTATAGCTTTGATTATGGAGAAATCACTGTCCTTTACTGTTTCATAGGCTGACGTAAAATTTGGAACTCAATCACTAGTCTTTATAAATTTACTTTTATGTATTTAAACCAAACCTAATGCTAATTGTGATATAATCTCTTCTGATTTTAATCTCTGCTTTCCTAATAAATTAGGCTTAATTACCACCAGATAATTATAATAAAAATAATGTTTATTCAGACAGAGCACTAACTGGGAAGTTTCAGTCTATATGCAACCCCATCTGAAGGAAACAAAATCAAACCACATTCTTTAGATGTAGATAAGGGTCCTAGAGTGAATATTTATACATTGATTGTTTGACTCCTCATATTCTTATGATACTACCTGTTGTATCATGAAAGCAGGGAGCTGGAGTAAAAGAAATACAGAAATTCCAAAGATAATGTACCTATACTACTGTGTTATTTCCATTTGTTCAATTTCCCTCATTTCATCTTTTGAGTAATAAACTGCTACTTTTGAAAAGTTTCAGTTCTTTAACTGATTTTTTTTTGTTGTTATAAAAATATAGTTTGAAAAGCTCAAATTTTCAGGATTGAAAAGATAATTGAAGGTAAAAACAGACCAAAAAAACCACTACAGTTTATTGAAGCGATAATAACCAAGTAATTTTCTGCCTTGGTCTTAAACCATTTATTCAATTTTAAAAATTTTATGTATAAAAAATTCCATAAAAATTTTTTTACAACAGCTTTTTGTTCCTTGCCTGTCATTTTATTTTTCCCAAAATAGTATATACTGATTAACATTTATGTCTGCATTTCTAGCAGAATAGAGATTTTTTTTCTTGATTAATTGAATATATTTTACAGAAATTAACACTTCAAAATGGTTTTCTTCCTTTTAGAGTTGATCTCTCAAGTATATTAGATCTTCATGCCTTTGACAGTCTCTCTGGAATAAGGTATGTTTCCTGTATTCTGGTCACTTTTATTATAATGTACTTTTTATTCCGCAGTTATAGGAGTTACAGGAATGATTTACACAGATGCACATTTGATTTATGCTTCCTGTCATTTCTTTGGCATACAAGACCATTCCTAATGATTACATTCTTGAAAGTTTTGCTAAATGTATGTTCGGAAATCACGTGTATTCTCCTACAGAAATTATAGTGTAAATGGTAGTTAACTTTAGAAACTTATTGTTAATATTTCTTTACCAACCACTATGTGTAATTCTTTCCATGAGAAAATGCATGAAATACATAGAAAATTTTAGTTTGGTGTGTTCCCACAGATACTCCCTTTCCAGTAGTGATGGATCAGTTTCCTGCCTCTTTCCCCAGAGAGAATCCTTTTGATAGGGAAAGAAGAACAAATTGTTTTTCCCTGGACATCGATATCTTTTTTTTTTTAATTATTCTTACCCATTTTTAAGTGTACAGTTCAGTAGTGTTAAGTATATTCACATTGTTAGCAGTGGATCTACAGAACTTTCTCATCTTGCAAAACTGAAACTCTATACCAATCAGATGATAACTCCTGGTGTTCCCCTCCCTGCAGCCCCTGGTAACCACCATTCTGTTATCTGTTTCTAAGAATCTGATTACTTTAGATACCTCAAATAAGTGAAATCATACAGTATATGTCTCATTGTGACTGGCTTATTTCACATAGTTCTCAAGTTTCATCCATTTTGTAGTATGTGACAACATTGTCTTTTTAAAGGCTAAGTAATATTCCATTTTATGTATATACCATTTTTTCTTTATCCATTTATTCATTGATGGACATTTAGGTTGCTTCTTCCTCTTGGCTATTGTGAATAATTCTGCTATGAACATGGGTTGGGTGTGCAAATCTCTCTTCAAGATCCTGCTTTAAATTCTTTTGGATATATGCCCAGAAGTGAGATTGCTGGATCAAATGGTAATTCTGTTTTTAATATTTTGAGGAATCACCATATTGTTTTCCATAGCAGCTGCACCATTTTACATTCCCACAAACAGTGCACAAGTGTTCCAGTTTTTCCACATCCTTGCCATTTTCTGTTGTTTTTGGTAGTAGCTGTCCCAGTGGATGTGAGGTGATAGCTCACTGTGGTTTTGATTTGCATTTCTCTAACAATTAGATATTGTGCATCTTTTCATTTACTTGTTGGCCATTTGTATATTATCTTTGGAGAAATGTCTGTTCAAGTATTTTCCCCATATTTTAGTTGGAGTATTTGTTTTCTGTTGTTGTTGTGGCTGAATTGTAGGTGTTCTTAAATAATCTAGGTATTAACCCCTCATCAGATACATGATTTGCAAATATTTTCTCCCATTTCCTCTGAAGTAACATGAGTCATAACACCCTTATGTGAAAGGTAACCTCTCTACACCCAGAGGAAAAGAGCATCCTATCTCTGAAGACAAAGGGAGACACGAGGAATCTGAAGGCATAGGCCTCTCTGAGTTTCCCCTAGTTTACTACACTTGGCTCATCCTCTGTCCTATCATATCTTTCTGTGGCTTTTCACTCTTCATCACACCTAGCACAAAAACACTCAGGTTTAACCATTTCTTCAGGTCTTCATTTCCCTATGAAGGTTCCTTTGTCAAATAAAACCTTTATTAAATAAATGTATGTGCTTTTCTCTTCTTAATCTTCGTCAGTCTAATTTTCAGACCCAGCCAGAGACTTAGGAGGTAGAGGAAAACTTTTTCCTTCCCTGTGGAAGTTGTAGGCAGTCATTGTCCAACATTAAATATTGAACACAGTGAAAGAACATAGAATTTTTCAAACATTTTCTAAGGTCATTTCATTCCACACTTACTGCGTTAGTGACACTTAAAGAAGCAGCTGTTTAAGGTGAAGCCTTGTTCTGGATACGCCTCTGCATCACTTTTCTTTGTGCTTAGATGCTCAACAAGAGAATCCTTTCCTGAGCAACCAGCTGGGAAGGATTTAATTTGACACTTTCCCTATTAAGACCCCCCAAGGAGACTCATTCCCTCCAACAGTTCCTACAAGCCTTTTCTCTTTCCTAAACTTGCTGTTACTAATTTACCCCTCACTGTTCTTCAAGGCAAAACATCTGCAAGGTTTTAAGTCCTTTTCCTCCTCCCAACCTACCCCCATCAGTCTCTAAAGGTATGCTGCAGTTGTTATGGTTATAATTTATGGCATATTGATCTTTTGCTCTTTCCATATCAGAACAATGCATTTTTAGGATTCTGACCTTTTGTTTTCTCTCAACTACTGGTAACTGACTGTATAGAAGGCTTACATTTATGGATACTGTTTTGTTTTGTTTTTTAAGTAGATATATTCAAGGGAAAACATTGATAAAGGAAAAATTTACCCTTCTAATTTTCTTTAGGTTCCAGCATTATTTTCATCTGAGGAAGCATGTGGAGAGTTGATGAAATTTTGAGCAATTGTAAAATGCTTATGTATATTTTCCTAGGCCTGTATTAGATCTTTTGGAAATAAAAAAGAAATTTATTTAGCATATTTAACCACACCAAATAGTGTTGCTAAAGGTTAGTTTTTATCTCTATTATGTGTATATGTATGTATGTAAATGTATATACATTTTTAAGAAAAGTTTTTAAACAGTCTGCCAGTGTTTGTCTATTAGAATATGTAAACAGCATGTAAAATTGGAGCTGTGTAATAGATTCAGTTGTGGAAAGTCTCTCCCTTGTTTAGCTTTGTATCTCTCAGTAATACATAAGGTGAAATCAGAAGTGTATTGAGCTCTGAATTTATAATCAGTTATTCTTAGTTTGCAGAGAAAACTTCAAAATGTGCCAACAACACAACCTCACCTTGATCAGGTAAAAAAATCCTAAAAAAATGTTTTTAAAGTATCTCTTCAACTAAATTGTTCTGTTTAGGATTGTTTTATTAGAATTCTTTTTTATAACGCATTTTTGAACTATTTTGATAGTTTTCAGAATTTAAATGCTTTTGAGGTCATCTAATGTAGTTTCTTAATACGTAATAGGAGTTCATCAAACCAGAGTTATTTAGAATCTTAGAAAATCATGCTTTTCAGCTTCTCCATTCCACAGGTCAGTCAACATATTTTGGTTAGTTCTTCTGAAGGGAATTACTATATAAAAGCAGCCTGGGGGTTCTTTATGCAGCCTATTTTTAACTATATTTAACTAACCGATTAAGGAAAAGTCTAGTACGGGCATTGATGGCTAATTTAAATAAAAATTGACTTTGATTTCACCTTCAGATAGCACTGTAACTTTGAACTCCTTAAGGTGTTTTTCATCCTCTAAAACTATAATTCCTGAGGTAAATATTGAAGATGCTAGGAACAAAGAAAGTATATTTTCACTGTAACCATCTTTCTTTTAAGCAAGTTGTGGATGGTGGAGCTTAAGGGTAACTTCTTTTTTTAACATCTGTATTGGAGTATAATTGCTTTACAATGGTGTGTAAGTTTCTGGTTTATACCAAAGTGAATCAGTTATACATATACATATGTTCCCATATCTCTTCCCTCTTGCGTCT
>NC_041222.1:43432891-43475121 GCF_002837175.3 Physeter macrocephalus | reverse complement strand
CTAGAGTCTGTCATACAGAGTGAAGTAAGTCAGAAAGAGAAAAACAGATACCATATGCTAACACATATATATGGAATCTAAGAAAAAAAAAAAAGGGTAACTTCTTAAAACACGGTGAAAAGGGGGCATATGAGTGAGCAGTGTGCCTGGCATTCTCTCCTTTATCTTGAGACTGTTACTTATTTTTTGAGTCATTAATTGTAATAGGGCCAAGATAATAGCATACTTGTTCATTTGTCTTCATTTTGGCTCATATTTATGGAAACTATACTACCATGTTTGTGGCATTTTTCTCTGAGAAACTTTTAATAGAATATTCATCTTCATTTATCTATTTTATTGAAGTGTAATTGACCTACAGTGTTATTACAGAATAAGATATTACTAGTTTCAGGTGTACAACGTAATGATTCAGTATTTTTGTACATTACGAAATGATCACCATGGTAAGTCTAGTTGCCATCTGTCACCATACAAAGTTACTTCAATATTATTGACTATATTCCCTCTGCTGTACATTACATCCCCGTGACTTATTTATTTTACAATTTGGAAGTTTGTATCTCTTAGTCTCCTTCACGGGTTTTGCCTATCCCCCTGCCCCGTCCCTTTGGCAACTACCAGTTTTTTCTCTGTTATATATGAGTCTGTTTCTGTTTTTCTATGTATGCTTGTTTGTTTTGCTTTTTAGCTTCTACATATAAATGAAATCATAAGATATTTGTCTTTCTCTGTGTGATTTATTTTACTTAGCATAATACTTCTAGGCCCATCCATACTGTCACAAATGGCAAGATTTCAGTCTTTTTATGGCTGAGTAATAGTCCATTGTGTGTATAAATACACACACACACACACACACACCACATATACCACATCTTCTTTATGCATTCATCAGTCGGTGAACACTTAGGTTGTTTCCATATCTTGGCTATTGTAAATACATAATGCTTCAGTGAACATTGGGGGGGCATATATATTTTCAAATTAGTGTTTTCATTTTCTTTGGATAAATACCCAGAAGTGGAATTGTTGGATTGTATGGTAGTCCTATTTTTAATTTTTTGAGGAAGCTTCATTATTGTTTTCCATAGTGGCTGTACCAATTTTCATTCCTACCAACAGTGCATGAGAGTTCCCTTTTCTCTACATCTCCACCAACTCTTATTATTTGTTGTCTTTTTGAGAACAGCCATTTTGACAGGTGTGAGGTCATATCTCATTGTGGTTGATTTGCTTTTCCCTGATGCTTAGTGATACTGAGCATCTTTTCATGTGTCTGTTGGCCATCTGTATGTCTTGGAAAAATGTCTGTTCATATCTTCTGCCCATTTTTTAATCAGATTGTTTGGGTTTTTTGTGATACTGAATTGTGTGATTTCTTTGTATATTTTGGATATTAATCATGTGTTAGACAAATCAGTTGCAAATATCTTCTCCCATTCAGTAGGTTGCCTTTTCATTTTACTGATGGTTTTGTTTGCTGTGCAAAAACTTTTTGGTTTGATGTAGTCACAGTAGTTTATTTTTGCTTTAGTTGCTCTTATCTGAGGAAACAGATCCAAGAAAATATTGCTAAGACCTGTGTCAAAGAGTGTAGTGCTTCTGTTTTCTTCTAGGAGTTTTTTGGTTTCAGTTCTTACATTTAAGTCTTTAATCCATTTCAAGTTTATTTTTTATACAGTTTAAGAAAGTGGTCTAGTTTCATTCTTTTCCACGTAGCTGTCTTGTTTTCCTAGTACCATTTACTGAAGAGACTGTCTTTTCCTCATTGTATATTCTTGCCTCCTTTGTTGTAGATTAATTGACCATGAGTGTGGGTTTATTTCTGGGCTCTGTAACCTATTTCAATGATCTGTGTGTCTGTTTATGTGCCAGTATCATACTGTTTAGATGACTATAGCTTTATAATATAGTTTGAAATCAAGGAGTGTGATACCTCCATCTTTGTTCTTTCTCAAGATTGCTTTGGCTTTTGGGGTCTTTTCTGGTTCTATACAAATTTTAGGATCATTTGTTCTAGTTTTGTAAAAAAATGCCAAGGGTATTTTGATAGGGATTGCATTGAATCTGTAGATTGCTTTGGGTGGTATGGACATATTAACAATATTAATTCTTCTAATCCTTGAGCACAGTGTATCTTACTTATCTTTCAAATGAGTGAATGAGAGAAGTTACAAGTCCCTAGAGGTAGAATTTTTAGAAAAATTCTTTATGATACTCAGTATTAGTCATAAAGAAGAAGTTGAAGCACATCACATTCTTCTAGGTGAAGGACTTCATACTAGGAGTCATAAGGAATAGAAAATGAAGAATATGTAGTATTTACTTTCAAGAACCTTTATCATGGCCATTATCTATACCCACAGTATCTTGAATGTACCCCTGTTGTGGCATTTATAATGTCTTGTAGTTTGGGTTGAAGTGCTTTTCCCTTACAGTAGTCTATAAATTCCTAAATATACATTCCTCATTGCTTAGCACAGGATGTGGTATATGGTGGGTGCTCAGTGAAGAATGAAAAGCTGTGATTCTCAAATGGGGATGTAGGTCAGAATCACTTGTGGGCTTTTAAAAACTATTGGACATTCAGTGGTCCCCATCTCTCACATCTCCAGGAGTAGACCTAGGGTATGTGCAAATTAATGTGTATGTATATTTTTAACATTTTATTATGAAAATTTTCAAAGATATACAAAAGTAGAGAGAGTATTAAAATGAATCAATCCCCTGTGCAGATGACCCAGTTGCAATGGCTTTTACCATTTTGCCAATTTTATTTTATCCATCTTCCTAACATTTCTTTTGCTGGAGTGTTTTAAAAAAATTTTTAATAGAAAATTTCAAGCATAAATAAATGTGGAATAGTATAATGAACCTGCAAATACCCATCACCTTTGCTGGTATGTATTAAAGAAAATCCCAGACATTACGTTATTTCACCAGTAAATAGGGCATGTCTATTTTTTTTAAAAAAGCTCTGCAGGAGATTCTGATGCACTTTCCTGCTTTAGATATATAAACGTAGGGCAGAGTATAATATAATATTGCAGACCAAGGACTATGGGTTTCAGAAGCATGAACAGTCTCATTTGGTTTAGTGGATCTGAAGCTTCAAGAAAGATAGTTTTTTCTTTTTTCTTTTTTTTTTAACATACAGTAAAGCATACAAATTTTTAGAGTACAAGTCAATGTATCTTTACTTACATTTGTGCCTATATAGCTGTCCATATGTACATATGAACACATATCTCTGTAATTCTCACTCAGATCAAGATAAAGATTTCCAAAACTGTTGAGAGTTCCCTTGTGTCCCTTCCCAGTTGGTAACCCTTCTTCTTCCAAAGATGTAACTGCTATTCTGATTTATACACCAAAAAGTAGCCTTAAACTCGGAGGTTTTTTGTTTTTTGTGCTTTTTTAGACTGGAAGAAATAAGGGAAAGAACAATCCAGATCTTTAAAAGTGGGAAAGTGACAGTGCTCTAGAAGAGCAGTATTCTAGTGCAGAAGTCTTGATGAATGCTTGGTATTGGAATCCTGACCTAAGGTGTTAAGCTTTGATTTGCCAGACCAAGAGAACTCATGCTCTGCTATTGGACAGTGTCCGGTGAGCTGGATTGGAGTGTGGAGTCAGGAGACCAAGCAGGAAGATATTGCAGAAGTCCAGATACCCTGTGATTAGGGCCTGATCCATGCTGGTTACAGTGAGAATGGAAATGGTATAAAACGAGCACAGGTAGGCTTGCATGAATAGCCTAAGTAACTGATGGTGAGCAGTAAGGAGAGAGAGAAGTGATGGGAAACAAGCCTAGATTGACAAGAGGAACCTAGAAATAGGGAAATTTAGAAGGTAAACTGATTTGGATGAAAACACCAAATATTTAGCTATGTACCTGATGGCAGGATATCACAGCAGAGGTGATACAGGGAAAGAGGAGCAGAGGAGTGGACTGTGGCGACAGAGGTTTTGTGTTTAAGCATGTTAGTGGGCTTAGTGTTCCAGATGAAAAAATATATAGAAATTATTGCATATTAGGTATTGTTTGTAAAAGAGTAGAAAACTGAGGGAAATAACCTGGTAGGTTAAAGAAAAAACACACCAAACTACAAAAATAGGGGAGTTACTCCTAAATTTTATTTTAGGGGCAGTACCTTATTTTGCTTCAGTTTTCTGAATTATTGCCTCAGGTTTTCTGCTTCTTTCTGTGTCTGGGGAAAGGAGAGTTAATTTTAGGTTCAAAGTAAAAATTTTTAGGTTCAAAAAAGAAGTCTGAAGTGGGTAATACCTAGGACATACTATGTATGTCATTACAGTTTTATCACTGAGTGATGTTTAATGCATTTCTCTATTTTTCATGGATTTCTTGGTCATCCTGATAAAGAGGACCTGGGTTTGGAAGGTGGTAAGGTAGATGAGAAAACCCAGGTGGCATTCTATGTATACTTATTAGTAGAGCCAGTTGTGAACTATGCGTTGTGACCCTTCTGCACTGGGCATTTATGGGTTTCATCTTCTTTAGGGTTTGTCTAATATGAGAAGAGTTTATTGGTACAGAAAAACATCTAGTTCTAAAAGTATCTCTCCCTCCTTGAGCCCCATGACGCATTGTCTTAATTTTTAAAACCATTTTAAAAATTTCACATTGGAGTTAATTGTACCCCTTAGAGATATTGTCATATCTCTAACTTGCCAAAAGCAAAAATCATTCCTGATCCAAAATTCTTTAAGCTAAGAATAAGACAATATTGAGTCCTATACTGAGACATTCCCAACATTAAAAGCCGTTATCCAACTTGAATAAAGCACATTTTAAGCATTTTTGAAAGTTGAATTACTACTGTCTTTTGAAACTGACAAATTATGTTTCATTTGGCAACCTTTTGCTGTATATTTTGATATGCTATATGACTTGCTATACATTTTGGTATGGATTTTTAAGTATTATTTGTTAAGATATGTGGTTCTAGACAGTTATGCAAAGCTGTGCATTAGTGTGTTCGTCCTGTCTGTTTTAAAGCTTGGTTTGAGCATGTTATTATCCAAGGTGGTGTTTGTGCTTTTATTGTGTTATGCTTAGCCCTTGTGTATTTTTATGATTAATTTTGAAATTTTGGGTTACTGTGGCAAACGGAGGTTTGGATTTAATTATGTGGTCAGCTAGAGGAAATCTGAAGCTTCTGATTCCTTAGAGTGGACAGTGAGAGGTTTATCAAGATCAGGAGGAAAAATAAATCTCAGAGTTAATATTCTATAAATGTTGATGTCAACCTTCTAAAACCAAAGATGACATTATATTATCATTCTCATATCTAGGAACTCTTCTTCCCTTGGTACATGTTTGGTCAGAGGTGAACTGAATCTTTTAATTTATATTTATTTTTCCCAGAAAATATTTGCATTTGAGTTTTATTCCTTGCTCTGGGTAGTTTATTTTTTCTGAGCCTCATCTTCCCCAATTTATAAAATGGAAATAATTCTCTTTAATCCACAGGATTGTTGTCATGAGTAAATGAAAAGATGAAATAAAGTGACCCAGGCAAAAATACCTCGTTCAGTACATAGTTGATACGCTCTCTATATTACCCTCCCTCTTAGTGCTGAGAATCTTGTAAAGAATGAATTAAACAATGAGTATCCTTTCATAAGAGTTTCTCTGTGTAAATACTAAGCCATTGACTAACTCTGCAGAATATAGAACATGGAGTTGCTGATACCAAAAATCAGCAAATATAGTGAAAAAGATATACCTAATATAGTTGTTAAGACAACACAAATGTCCATGAATGTTTCCTTACTTTTCATTTTAAAACTTGTGATTTAAAAAAATATTTTGACATTACTATAAAAAAACCATTATTGACTATCTCTTGATTTACAGAGTATTGTTACAGTCACATTCGAAGTACCAGGAAATGCAAAAGAAGAAAGTCTAAATGTCTATATTCAGGTGAATGCAATTTTAACTGATTAATGATTTATCAATTGTTTTGCTATGTAGTTGTTCCTATGAGCAGTGGTTGATCTTATTAAAATATGTCACTTGATACAGAATCTTCTGTGGGAAAAGAACGTGAGAAACAGGGATGACGACTGCATGGAGGTCATACGACTAAAGGTGCAGTACATAGCTTACAGTTTTATACTTTTGGACAAAGTCCCTTTCTTTGCTGTTACACAAAACCATATTTAGTCTTAAACACAAGGACTAGTTTTAGTCCAAATAACCTTTGTCTGTTTTCGTTTTTCCTTATTTCCATTTCTGAAAAGAAGCTTTGGAAGTCATTGCATAAAGCATGATTTATTTGCACAGCTTCATTGAGTGTTGAAGCTAAAACAACCTGTGTGCTTTGAAATGTTACCCCCTGCTCTCTACTGCCAGGTGCTCTGAGCAGTTATCTGGCTAATGAGCTTGACTTGTTAAAACTCTCCTCCCCTTGGCACACAGCTTGGTTAGTCAGAGAAAACTGAAAGTTTTCTTGTGTTGATTTTTCTAAGAGAGCTTCATTAACACAGGAGTAATATTAGAAATCTTGCCGTAGCTGAACCTTATGTTTCTTGATGAATTTAGCAGACACTAAACATTTGTTATACTGTAAGACAGTGTTACAGAGGACTAGAAGAATTCTTGCTCTGTGTTTGGAAATCCATTCATATTACTTGATATTTGGGTATTATGTTACAAAAGGTGTTTTTTCCAGGGAGCAGTGGGTTCTAGGCTGTGTGCTTAACCAATCAACAGTCATTTGAGTGTCTACTCCTGTGTTTCCAGAAGTGTGCATAAGGTTTATATTATTACTGTTTATTATCATTACTGTTAGTAGCTAGATTCTCTGGCTAGCAGCCGACTTCCTAGGGTCACTAGAATGACCGGGAAACTATTCTGGTTTAGATTTCTTCACTCCCTGTGCTGGTTCCACCTGGGATTGGCGCTGTAGAGCAGCACAGCTGAATCCTAGTCTATTCCCCAGTCGTTCCCCTGCAGAGGAACTAAGCCAGATCCTGCTGCTTCTTTATGACTGCGTCCCCATCTACATTCTGTGATCCTAATTGGAAGATCATATTTCATTCAGTAACTGCTTTTATCCTCTAGTACTGAATGGGTGGTGGTTACCTAGAAGAGCAACCATTTGGGCGTTTATACTAATGCAGCAACGAGACCTCTGTATAGAGTTCAGTGGCTCATCTTGCACCATCCCAGTCTGGATTTTGTCCTTCGTGTATGACAGTTGTTCTGCAGCTGTCCTCCTTGGTTCTTCTTTTGGCCTTCCTCTCATCACAGCAACGCTGGGACATCTGAGGCACCACAGCCTTTCTCTTCATAGACTTCCTTCTCTTTGCTGTTACAAAGTATTATACTAGTCTGAAAATAATCAACATGTTTAAACTGTTAACTCTAATAACAGCTGACACTTCAAAGTCTTTATACAAGTATAAAATTGATGCTTAGGTAATTCTCTCCATGGAGTTTGTTGTTACATATTAAAACTCAGATTTAAAAAGCAGAAAACAAAACTCTGCACAAGAAAAGAAAACTGGAAGAACATGTACCCCAAATACATGAATACATCAAAAATTATGTGGTGGGGGGCTTCCCTGGTGGCGCAGTGGTTGCGCGTCCGCCTGCCGATGCAGGGGAACCGGGTTCGCGCCCCGGTCTGGGAGGATCCCACGTGCCGCGGAGCGGCTGGGCCCGTGAGCCATGGCCACTGAGCCTGCGCGTCCGGAGCCTGTGCTCCGCAACGGGAGAGGCCGCAGCAGAGGGAGGCCCGCATACCACAAAAAAAAAAAAAAAAAAAAAATTATGTGGTGGGAATGACAGTGGTTTGTCTCTTACTATTTTTCAATATATATATTATTTTTATAATAAATATGTATAACAAACATTATTTCAGAGAAATTATTTCATCCCCATAGGCCAGTTCATCAGATAATTTGTTCCTCATTTTTGCAAAGCAATATTAAATGAATTTTATTCAGATAAATATAATAGTATTTCTTTTCCTTTATTTCATCATTATCTACTCCATTTATTACAACCCATTCAAAAACAGATTATCACCAAAATCCTTTAACTTCTCAAATTTTCCCACTAAAACTGTGAAACAAGTATAAAATCCTTAAAAGTAGAATAATTGGTAGAATTTGAGATATAACATGTTTTATCATTTGGTTGTTTCAGTTTTCATTGTGGTAACTGAATAAACATCCTAATTACGTATATTAATTTTATTATTAGAAATAGGGATTGTTTTAAAAAAAATGTGTGCAGAAGCCTTTTTTAAAAATTGGAGGATTTAGGAAACTCTTTAATGCACAAATAACTGGAATTAAGTAATTTTAACAGCATCTCCTTTGTGAGTTTGTATTTTAAAAAGAAATGGGAGTAATTAATCCATTAACATTGATGCTCGATTTCTGCTTTTAAATTCAAACTGTGGCTGATTGCTCATTCTCCTCTGAGCAGGGACTGGTGTCGATCAAAGACAAACCACAACAAGTGATTGTCCAGGGTGTTCATGAGCTGTATGAACTGGAGGAGACACCAGTGAGCTGGGAAGACGACCGTGAGAGAACAAATAGATTGGTCCTTATTGGTAAGTGACAAACAGTTAACTTTTTTAAAAATTGAAGTATAGTTGATTTACAATGTTGTGTTATTTTCAGGTGTACAGCAAAGTGATTTAGTTATACATACATATATATCTATTTTTTTCAGATTCTTTTCCCTTATAGACAGTTAAATTTCTAAAGCAAAAAAGAGAGAGAGGGAGAGAGAGAGAGAAAGGGATATAATGTGCTACGTAAGCAGTACTAACCAATCTGAACCTCTCTTGTAAATCTGAATAAGCTTGTGGTTAATGTATTTGTCTTAATTGTGAGATAACATCATAAGAACTTGTTCAGCCTTTTACTCTTCTTCAAATAATTTTAGAAAAGTGATTAATCCAAATGCCAACTTGGTTCTAAGGGACTTAATTAGAAAGTTAAGGAAGGAATCACTAATTACTATTGTTTTTTTTTTTTTTTTTTTTTTTTTTGGTGGTATGCGGGCCTCCCTCTGTTGTGGCCTCTCCCGTTGCGGAGCACAGGCTCCGGACGCGCAGGCTCAGCGGCCATGGCTCACGGGCCCAGCCGCTCCGCGGCATGTGGGATCTTCCCGGACCGGGGCGCGAACCTGGTTCCCCTGCATCGGCAGGCGGACGCGCAACCACTGCGCCACCAGGGAAGCCCTACTATTGTTTTTATAAATTTCTGAAGATCATGAAGCATTTAATGGTCTGGACTTGATAGGTAAACTGTGTCATTTTAATAAGCATCATATACTCATACCATATTTTGTTCTGTTTGCAGGCAGGAATTTAGATAAGGATATTCTTAAACAACTATTTATAGCTACTGTGACTGAAACAGAAAATCAGTGGACAACACATTTCAAAGAAGATCAAGTTTGTCCTTAACAGTAGAAGCATCACCAAAAGGACTGGATGATAAAATTGGGAATAAGTTTCCTATTGGATGTATTTCAAGCATCTATTCTTTGCATTACTTCCCTTATGAATTCCAGTGTAAACTTTAAAATAGTATTTATTTTATAGAATACATACAACATAGTAAATCAGTATTATAAAACATTTGATATTCATACAATAAAATACACTGTCCTCTGACTTTTTTTTGTGGATAGATGATTCATAAACATATCTTGCAGAATTGGCTTTGGAGTTTACATATGCTGAATTTCTCACCCATGGAAGTTATAATAATAATAATGGGAAAACTTACTTCAACATTGTCATTTTCCCTTAGAACTTCAGCTGATTACGTGGATGTAATTTTATTGTTAATAAAAATTTTTAAAAACAATGTCACCATTTTTATTAAAGGAAATAAAGGGTTTACAGTGGTAGAGACTTATAAGTGGAAGAAACCTAAATCAAAGAAATTAACTGAAACTTTCTCTTTTCTTAGATTCTAAGCCTTACTGGTAGTCAGTGTAATGGAACTTCAGCCATTCACTTTGTAATATATTTCAAAGATTTCAATTGTAGAGCTTCTAATGTTAGAGTAGATTTTAGTTTTAAAGTACATTTTACTACTGGTATTAAATTCATCTTTTTTTTTTAACTTCTTTACTTTTCAACATAAACTAAAAAGTGACAAGGTATAAAACTTCAGATGTAACTGCATTTAACTTTTGATAATTTAACAATCTTTATGTAAATGGTAGGCGTGTAAGTATACAATGGATTACTTTTCTCTTCTTCCTGCTAAAGGCCAGGTCAGCTTAACTATATTCAAATTGTAAGAGAAAGGCATTAAATGGAATTTAAAGAAGAGTTAATGGTTAAATATCAGAAGGCTGTCAGAATGGCTTTTGGAATATTTTTTCAGAATTTTAAGTCAAAATTACATCTCTGTATCTTGAATGGTTCCAGTAGTTGGAGGCAGGCTAATTGATTAGATTATCTATCTCCCTTCCCCTGTGTTGTGTACCTTTTTAATATAACTTCTCTATGTTCATCCATTTGCCTCCTGAATCTATTCTCTTAATTTGTGGTTGAGAGAATACACTTATTTTGTGGCAGCCAATTGCCTGATAGAAAGTCAGCTGATTTTTGAGTCAGATCTTTAATTCCAGAGCTTTAATTCCAGCTCTGCTGCTTTTTGGCTGTATAATCTTGGGCAAAGTATTTTCTCTGAGATTAGTTTTCTTACTTTTAAAGTGGACAGTGATACTATCAAACATTCAAGCTTGTTGTGAGGGTTAAATAGGTTTGTAATGCACCCAGCTCAGCTCCTGGCCCACAACAGAGCACAGATAAATGTTTTCTCCTTCCTAACAATTTCAATTTGTTTTATAATTAATGTAGTCACGATAATACTTCATAATGTTCATTGGCAAATAATAAGTATTTAGATTCATCTGTTCTAGGCCATGAGAAAGGGCTTATAATTAATGGTACTGTTGTGGGAGAAATGTTTGAAGTAATATTAATCTAAACTCTTAAAAATCTGTTTTAAACTGATAAATATTGCTTTTTTTCTTTATAACGTATTAATCTTTAAATATTTTTCTTTACAAAAGTATTGCATGACTACATTTGTGTTATAAAACGCAAGCATTACAGATGTAGTCAGTCTCTCCTGACCTTTCTCCTTCAGTCACTGTCACTGCTGGGTAAGCAGTGTTGTCAGTTTAATGTCTATCGTTTTAGATGTTTCTTTTCACTTATGAACACATTATAGTTTGCATGGTTTCCCAAAGTGAATTATTTTCCAATAATAAAGTTATAATTTAAGGAATTTCTTTGGAAGACTTACAAACTTGCCATAAATATCCTCAAGGAAAGATTTTTATAATGTGTGTTTTAAATAAAAAATCATTCCTTACATATTATAATACAGTTTGCTCTTTAAAAAAACGATTAATCTTAGATCTTTCCGTGACAATGCATATAAATATGTCTTTAACTGCTGGACAGAAATTCATAGTATAGCATAGAATACATTTCTTTAAAAAAACATTAATTGAGGGGCTTCCCTGGTGGCGCAGTGGTTGAGCATCTGCCTGCCAATGCAGGGGACACGGGTTCGAGCCCTGGTCTGGGAACATCCCACATGCCGCGCGGAGCAACTAGGCCCGTGCTCCACAACTGCTGAGCCTGCGCATCTGGAGCCTGTGCTCTGCAACAAGAGAGGCCATGATAGTGAGAGGCCCATGCACCGCGATGAAGAGTGGCCCCCGCTTGCCGCAACGAAGACCCAACACAGCCAAAAATAAATAAATAAATAAATTAAAAAACAAAACAAAACATTCATTGAGAGCTTCCAAGTTTGCCCAGTATTAGTGCTGGGGCTGAAACTGCACATGATGGTTAAAAGCCAGGTTTGTATTGCTTACATTCTAGTGGAGGGACATAAATGAGAAAATACGAGGTGCCTGAAGAAGGCTGATAAAAATCAAAACTGACTTTAGAATGAGTGGGCATGAAAAGCCTCTCTGAGGAGAAGTGGGTTTTTTTTTTGTTTTGGGGGGGGGGGCTGTTTTAGAACTTTTTGATACTCTCAATGTCACAAATATCTTTCCTATGTTTTCTTTTAGGAACTTAATAATTTTAGCTCTTAACATTTAGCATCATGATCCATTTCAAGTTAACTGTTCCATCGTTATGTCCTGAAAACTCTTTTGCCCTTTGAATGAGCTTTTTGCACCTTTGCTGAAAATCATGTGGTGCGCGCGTGTGTGTGTGTTCACGGACATTATTTTCATTCGTCTGTCCTTATGGCACTACCACACTGTCCTGATAATTTTAGCCTTAGAGTAAGTTTTGAAATTAGGTAGTGTAAATATTCCAATCTTGTTTATCTTTTTCAGAGTTGTTACAGCTATTTTAGGTATTTTTGTTTTCAGTATAAATTTTATCATGAACTTGTCAGTTTCTTCAAAAAGCCTGCTAGGATTTTAACTGAATTGAATTCAATCTATAGTATAATTTGGTGAAAATTGTCATTTTTTAAAAAACTTTATTTCTTATTGAGGTGACATTAGCTTTTAACATTATATAAGTTTCATGTGTACAACATTATATTTTTACTTCTGTATACACTACAGTGTGCTCATCACCAAAAATTTAGTTTCCATCCTTCTCCATACAGTTCAGTTTCCTTCCCCTTCGGTAACCATTGATCTGCTTTCTGTATCCATGTGGTTTTGTTTGGTTTGTTCTGCTCATTTGTTAATTTAGTTAGTTTGTTTTTTATATTCCACATATGAGTGACATCCTACAGTATTTGTCTTTCTCTAACCTATTTCACTTAGCATAATGAACCTCAAGGTTCATCCAGGTTGCCAGAGGTGGCTTTTAAAAGTTGAGAACAGAGTTAAAAGGAGTCATTGATGCAAAGTCAGGGAGAAGATTCTACACAGAGGGAGCAAGTAGTGGAGAGGGCCTTTAGGTGGGAACCAGTATAGTGTGCTGGAAGACCAGGAAGAAGGCAAGCGTGGTGGAAGGTTTGAAAGCCAGGGTAGGAGGTGGGATTGGAGTTGTGAGCCAGGGCCGGGCTTTTTGCATACAGGACAGAGCAAAATATTTGGATTATTCTGAAAGCCCTGGGAAGTGGCTGAAGGGTTTTGAGCTGGACAAGTGATGTGGTTGTGATCCCTGTGGCAGATGAACTAGTTGTTTCCTGTTTTTGAAATTGCAGACAGTGCTGCAGTGAACATCATTATGTGTGCCTCTTTGTTTTTATGTGAGAATGTTTCTCTGGAAGAGATATGTAAGGGTGGAATCACTGGCTTCCAGGATATGCACATTTGAAGTTCTTAATAGATACTGATAAATTGCCTTCCCAAATGGCTGTACCTACTTGCCGTAAAACAGGAGTGTATGAAAGTATCCTTTTTTCCAAACCTAGCTAACACATTTTAACCTTTGCCATTCTGGATGGAATGGCATCTCACTGTTTTAATTTAGATTTTTTTTTTTACTGTTTTTTTATGTTATTTATAAGTTCTTTTAAACACGCATTGCCCTGTTCTTCGTTCTTATTTTTCCCAAAATGAAGTATTTTTCAGTGATCAGAGACATTATCAGTTTAACCTGTACTTCAGAGGGGTTTGGAACCTCCAATAGATATCCTCGAGAGAAGATTTTATTTTTATAATGGAAATCACTAACAAATAAATAACATGGGCTCTGCTAACCATAGAAAATTTTCAGGGTATTATGATTATGGTAATGATGATAATCAAGGTTTAGGCATAGTTCATCTGTAACTTGATAGTTTACTGAGTAATATAGGATAAATTACTAAGTCTCTCTAAACCTTTGCTTCCTTATTCATAAAATTCAGAAAAAGTGCAAATCTCTTTGAATTGTTTCAGGGATTAAATTTAAAGTACCCTGACTATAGAGTTTCAGTAAATGTAAATTCTCCTTTTCCAGCAAGATTTGATAATACATTCAAGCTTCTGCACAGCTTCTTACATGATTCTTTCCTAGGCTTTTCCAGCTTTTAGTGAAAGGGGCAAGAACATTAGTACTGAGTTTAAGATCGCTGTAGGAAGGGTCAGCCCAGGGGGTGAGGGAAGACCAGGGATTGAAAGGGTCTCTAATTCCTAATAGATTATGAAGTTTGAAGGGAATTATCAACAAAATAAAGCTAAAAGGCTTTTAAACATTTGTGGGCTTGGTTGCTTGCTACAAATTGAATAAATGTCCCCTTTGGATTAGTAATGTAGGTGGAAAATTATATTTTAAATTTCTTTGAAAGGACTTTCCCAGTTCTAGAAATGCCATACATTGTGGAGGTGATACTGAAAGAAGTGAATTCTGTCTTTGAATGTCTAGCAACTTGCCCTACTTTGATGAGAAAGAACTAGACTTTTTTCTCAGAATTAGTCTTAATATTAGAATCAACTTATTTAAAACTAGAATCAACTTGGTTGATAACTGAATTGCCTTTAATTTTCAGAGCGAAATGCAGAGAAATCAGACCTCCTCTTTTCTGTACAGTAGTTTAGAGAGGTTGGTTTTTCAGAGTGGGATGGATGGCATTTATGACCCCCTGATAGATTTGTTCAGGGAAAAAAAACCTATTCAGTGTTAGGAAAGAAGTAATCTCCGAATATTATTGAGTGCCCACTATGCACCGGACCCCATGTTAAATGTTTCAGTGTTTCATGAGCACAAAGTAACACAACACTAAAGAATTAATCAGGTGGGACAGAAAGAGTCCCCCCACCCTTTTATTCCCTTAAGGAATTACTTGCCATAATGGAGTATCTCCAAAGAACTCAACTTAGTTTTCCCTGATACAGCTATTTATTTTTACATTGATGTATTTTGTATATTAATTTTATTTAGATAAAATTAGCAAAAAAATTTACCCTTTAAAATATACAATTCATGGCTTTAGTATATCCACAGGTAGTTGCAACCAGTACCACTATCTATCAGTAATTCCAGAACATTTTCATAGCTCTCAAACTCTGTATCCATTAGCAGTTAATCCCCATTTCCCCCTGCCCCTGTTCCTCAGCAGCTACTTGTCTACTTTCTGTCTCTAGATTTGTCTATTTGGACTCCTTTCACCTACCATAATGTTTTCAAGGTTCATCCATGTTGTTGCATGTATCAGCATTTTGTTTCTTTTTATTGCTGAATAAAATTCTATTTATATACCACATTTTGTTCATCTACTCATCAGTTGATGGACATTTGAGTTTACTTTTTGGCTACTAGGCCCTTTTTCTCCTGTTTAATTTTTTGATAAAATATAATTTTCAGAACAGTTTTACATTTACAGAAAAATGGAGCAGAGCAGATAGTAGAAGGGAATTCCCATATCCATCCACTCTCCTCCACCCCCGCCCCATGACTATATGGGTAGTCATGTCTCCCATTTTTATCACCTCATCTCAAGGGTACATACTATCAACCTGATTTATGACTGTTGATGTTGACATTGATTACCTGACACCTGGCTGCAACCTTTGTCAGGTTTCTCCACGGTAACTTATTCCCCTTCCCCCCACTTCATATGGTTCTCTTTGGAAGGAAGTCATTGTGCATTGCCCACAGTAAGAGACTGGGGGGTTATGCTCTACCTCCTAGAGGGTGGAATATCTACAAAATTTATTTGGAAGTTTTCTGCAAGGGAGATTTCCTCTTTCCCCCATGTATTAATTTACTCAGTCATCTATTTTTTATCAGTATAGACACATGAATATTTTATACTTTGGTTAATAATCTAATACTATATTTTGATGTTCTAATTGCCCCAGCTTTGGCCACTGGCAGCTCTTTCTTGTCTCCCGGTGCCCTCTTTGACATACTTCCATAATTGGGGGTTGTTTTGCCTTTTTTTTTTTTTTTTTAGTGCCCTTACTTTTCTCCTTTCATTTTTAAATAACCCAAATCCCCGTAGAAGTTGACTGTAGGAAAACTAACAATGCTCCCTTTCCCAGGTAATCGGATTCCTATGCTGATGGAAGAAATGTGCCTTACCTACAGGGGGTTGAGGGGGAGGCATCTGGGAATCTAAGGCTGAATAAAACACCTGTCCCAGCCCTCCTGAAGCTTAGTTTAATAGGTCACACAAGTAGTAATTGGTTAATTTGGGATTCAAACACAAATCTGTTAGGCTCGAAAACTTCTATTATTTGTTCTCCTTCAAACTACATACAACTGAGAAGCCTTAGAGGGTAAACACCTCAGAAATAGAGGATAAGACTTTAAAAAGACTTGTAAGAAAGCTGTTTTCAAAATTTTATCCTGAAGAAACTAACTCCTTTAAGCTATTTTTTGTTATATTAGCTGGCTTCTGATTTCTCACTGAAAATTTGTTGTCATTTTACAAACTCTAATAGAAGATTTACTATGTAACAGTCAATGGCATAATACAATATTTTTATGCTGCATTTTTATTAGATGCCACCTCAAATTCTTTTCACAAGTAGGTAGGTATTAAATTATGAGTATATACTGTTAGTATTTTACCATAGGATACCTAGTGATATAACACATCAAATTATATTGCACTGCACTGCTACTTTATTCTCTGAACTAATTTAACTGAGGCCAATCCAAAAATCATGTTACTTCCAAGGATGTCAAGTGACTTAAACAGAGCGTCTCTGTCATTTTGTTCTTCTCCACCGTGAGAAAGGAATGATGACCTGGTGAATTAGTTTAAGGCACTGAAACTGCAGCCCTTTTTTGCCTCCTATAAGTTTCAAGATTAGAATTTATTATTATAGTAAAAAGTGCTTAATGTTGGCTTTTTTTTAAAGAAGGGAGAGAGAAAGAGATGGAGTCTCATTATTGGGTGTATACTTTGGAGTTGTTGGGCCATTTTTGTGAGAAGGATATTTCAAACTGGGTTTGTACTGGTTAGTATGCAGCAAAATCAATTTAGTTGGTCATGGCCGTTAAAAAAGAAATGAAAATATCAGTGATCACTTGTTTTATGAAACTCATTTTAGTTATATAAGTCTATGAAAGATCGTGGTATAAAATTTACTTCATAGGTTAAATGTTCAAAGAAGTTGAGAATCACTGCTGGAAGGGGACTTCTCTCTAGCCCTCCTGCTTTCCCTCCACCCAGAACTTCCACAGCCTCATGACAGGACATTTCAGTCTTTTCTGAAAACTTGAGTCAGGGAAAACATTCTGGGAAGCTGAGGTCTAGGGGGTAGTAGGGACAAGGCAACACCCTCTCACACTCCACTCTGAGCTCGGGAATGTAGTAAGAACATTAAAAATATTTCAGCTCCTCATTCTGGGTGGAGGACACAATCCACCAGTGAAAGTGGGTAACTAACCAGCTATGAAACACAAAAACATATTTACTGTTACACATTCTTTTACAGTCAAACACCGTGTATATTTCAGTGCCTTCTCCCACCTCCTATTTTTATCCTTCAGGAGAGAGGCCTGAATATGGAGGTGGCCTTAGATTGTCGGGTACATATTTTCCTACCCCCTTTTTCATTTGCGCGGTTTTCAAAGTGCGTTAACAGAGCCTATGCAACTCCTGGCGCAATTGGCTGGCTGAGCCTGAGGAGTGAAGCACCTTCCTTGCTGGCTGGTGCGTCTAAGGAGGGGGCAGCTGAAGGCTCTTGCCGCGTAGGGTAATGCTCAAAGGACCCTCATCACTGGACTGCGTCGAGAGGAAGGAAGAGCGCTCTGAGGTAGGGCAAAAAAGGGTATAAAGGGGGACGGGGGAGTCCACCACACAAGGACTCAGAAGAAGCTTCAATAAAAGGCAAAGTGCATCTTTGCCGGATGGTGTAGGAAAGGAGGAGAAATCGGCAGAAGAAAAAGAACACCACCTAAAAGGGTAACCTCGAGCGTCTCTGCTTCTTGGAACACTCTTAACACAGGCTTCCAGCCCAGCCCACCCAGAGCCAGGTGAGCGGCCGCCACCTCCCCGGCATCTGCAAGACCTGCTCCTTCATGAACTTGCCAAGAGCGGAGCGCCTTCGCTCCACACCTCCGCGCAGCCTCCGGGGCTCCGATAGGGAAGACGGTGCGATCGATATCCTGGGAGGGGAGGAAGATGAAGAAGAGGAGGAGGAAGAGGAAGACGAGGAACCCGAGGGAAGCCAGCGGCTCCTAGAGCCGCCGGAGCCGCAGAGGGCGCGGCGGGGCGCAGGCGCGGGTGCGCTTCCCGGAGAGCGCACCGAGAGCGGCGGCGGCGGCGCAAGCGACTCCTCCGAGTTTGGCCCCAAGTTCGGGGCACGGACGGGGTCTGCGGCGGCCTCTGCGGGCGCCCCGCAGCCGGCGAAGCCCCCCTACTCATACATCGCGCTCATCACCATGGCCATTCTGCAGAGCCCACACAAGCGCCTCACGCTCAGCGGCATCTGCGCCTTCATCAGTGGCCGCTTCCCTTACTACCGCCGCAAGTTCCCCGCCTGGCAGAACAGCATCCGCCACAACCTCTCGCTCAACGACTGCTTCGTCAAAATCCCCCGGGAGCCGGGACACCCTGGCAAGGGCAACTACTGGAGCCTGGACCCCGCCTCCCAGGACATGTTCGACAACGGCAGCTTCCTTCGGCGCAGGAAGCGCTTCAAGCGCCACCACCCGCCTCCGGGAGCCCACCTGCACCACCCCTTTCCCCTGCCCGCTGCGCCCGCCGCCCTGCACGCCCCCTACCCGGGCATGCTGCTCGGGCCCCCGGCCCCGCCGCAGCCTGTCCCGGGGGCCTATCCCGCCTCCACTCCCGGGAGCCGCCCGTGCGTGCTGCTGCATCCTCATCCCCTCCGCTACCTGCTGCTCTCTGCCCCGGCCTACGCTGAGGCGCCCAGGAAAGCGCAAGGCGCGGATCTGGTGACCCACGGCGCCCTTCCGGCGCTGCAGCCCACGCTAGGCTCCCAGCCTTGGGAGGAGGGCAAGGGGTTGGCGTCGCGGCCGCCAGGCGGATGCACCTCCTTCAGCATCGAGAGTATCCTGCAAGGGGTCCGGGGAGCTGGTACAGGCGCCGCGCAGAGTCTGCCCCCGACCCCGTGGGGTTACTGCCACCTGCTGCAGCGCCCGTCGTGCCTGTTGCATCCTCAGGCCGCTGCCCCCTTGCTCCACGTCTCCGCCGCCGCCGCATCCGCTGCCCGGACGATTTTGCAGCAGCAGCAGGGCTCTGCCAGCGGCTGCGCTCCCAGCAAGGGCGCTCTGCTGGGCCGGCACCTGTCCGCCACCGCGGCGCTCCTGGGGTGTCAGCCTGGAGTAGAGGGCTCTAGGCTGACGTCGCTGGTCGCCCTTTCGGGCGGAGAGGGGACCTCACCGGCCTTTTGAATAGCACCCACACCTGCCCTGGAGCCGACTCCTTGGGGCGGACAGGGAGCCAACCTGGAGGGCGGAGCCACCGGGGGTCACGCTCTCCTCGTCGCCTGCCCTGGTGCACTCCACCTTCCACAGCCGGGACCAAGGGTGTGTATCTGCATCCTATAGCGCAGCAACCACTAATTTCGGTTCGCTGCGAAATACGTACAAAGGAAAAGTTGGTTATTGTTCCCTTAAGACAACCTGAACGTAACTGTTCGATGGCACCAGCGTCGCACATTTCTTTTCCAGACTCCAGTCGTGACTTCCAGGGCTTTTCCGATTTGCACATTTCCAGAGGAACTATGAACGTGAGTGCGGCATTTTGTTCTGTTATTAAAAGAAAAACAAAGGAAATAAATCGTCCAATGCACAACGTTTCCCCCGTCTTCACTCCCTAGGAACTGCAAGTATTATTCCCCAATCCAGCGCAGAATCCTCGTGCCCCTTTTGTCTTCCTGAAATCAATGTGTGATATGAGTAGAATTTTAATTTCAGAGGATTTATTTCTGATCTGTATGTCTGATGTGCCATCTTCCGTGGAGAGGTGTTAAAATTAAACCTAACTATATGGACTAAATAAAGTGCTAAATCTTTACACAGCATTGTTTATTTTATATTTTATATTACTTCGCCTTCTAAATGGAACTTATTTTAAAACTTAGTTTTTTCCTCCCAGTTAAACAATTTAGTTTTACAATTCATATTCATTATAGACGTCAGAAACAATCCATTTTCAAAATGGTTTTTAAAACTTCCGAATATTTGAAGTTGAAAAAATTCTGGCTTTTAAAATATGGGATTTAGTATGTATGAAATCTATACGTGAAAAATAATTAGAGGTCATCTAAATATATTCTCCATTTATTTTCCATCTTTCTAAAGCGTTGATTTTTCTCCTAAGTTGAAGGGCGATTTGACATGAATCTTAGATGTGGTGGCCAAAGTTTATTCGGGAAAAATAAAAGGCAATTAAAAAAATTAGAAATGTCAAAACTAGGGCCCAGAGAAAAGGGAAATATCAAATGAAGCACTCGGATCCCGGACATTTGCAATTAAAAAAAGCTCCCAGGTCAGGTACCGTCTAGGAACTTCTATTCCCTTTCTTTAGAACAGAAAGAACTTTCTCTTTCAAATAAATTTCTGAAAAGACTTTGCAACTAGAAAGGTTTCACTGTATTCGGTTTCAGGTGACTGGGTGGGAGGCAAACAAGACGAAGATGTCCATCAAGAAATACTCCCGCCAGAGAAAGCAAATTTCTAGAGACCCTGCAGCTCTCAAGGTCCTGACCAGGGCTCACGTTTCAAAAGAACTGTATTCCGCACGGGTTTGGAGAAGTCCCCCCCGCCCCCGTGAGTGTAAGAAGCTCGTTCCCCGTCATCTACTCTTCAGCCCCAGTTCTGAATTTCTCATTCCAGGAGGGAGGGAACATATAGAGACACATTTTTACAGCCGTTTAATTGGCCCATTTGTACTCCAGCTTCTCATCTCCATCCCATCACTCGGAACTTCTGCCTACGACCCCCACTGACTCCTGGCTTGCAGTAGTTCGTTCCGAGGGTGTTCCGGAAAGTTCCCAAGCCCAACCCTTGGTAGCCTCCATTCTCGAGCTTCCGATTCAATTGCCCTCCCCTCTGCACCTGCAGCCTTCGCCCGCAGGGCAAGCACCACCGGTTGACTACGTCGGCCCCTATCCTCGGCTTGCAGGCGATCCTCCAAAGCCCCTTCATCCCCTTCATCCCCCTCTCCCTCCTTAGGCTTTGCCAAATCGTGAACTCAGTCTGTCTGGCCCTCATCACCTCAGCTTTAAGATCCTTCTAGCAAATTCTGCGGGTTGGGGCTCACCTAAGAGTTTGGAAACAAGGGAGAATATAAAGGGAGCCTATTTCATGCCAACAACACACCGGTTCACATTCCAATTTCCTCTTGCCCTTTGTGTGGAAACTCTCCAGGCCTACATTTGTTCATTTATTCGATCAACAAACGTCCGTGCGCCGGGTACAGCCGCGGATGAGCCCAGAGCCGACCCTGAGGCTCTCCCGCGCGCCCTGCAGGAGACGCCGTTTACTTCTTTCCCTTGACTCCAGGCCAGACCAGCGGAGCCACGAACGTGGGTGACTGCGGGCCGGAACCCGGCCCAAGCCGGCCCCTAAGCTCCGAATTATTACCGAATGAAACCATATCGAACGATCAATCTTCAAGAAAAATATCGATTCCGTCGAAGAGTAAATTAAACGTTCTTCTCCTAGAGCACGTAGCGCTCGGGTCCACCTGCACGAAGCGCCGCGACCGCGCGGAGAGCTCCGGCCTTCACTGGGGGTCGCCGAACGGACCGGCGCCTGGTGCCGCTGCTACTACGCGGCCGGCCTTGTGGCGGCGCAGCCCCCGGGGTAGGGGCGGCCGGCGGCGGGAACGGGCCGAGGGCGCGTGGTGCTCGGCACGGTGAGCAGGCCGGGCCGCGCACCGCGCCGAGCTCGAGGCCGCAGCTCTGGTTCCCAGGCGCCGGGGATTCGGGGTAGGGGCGTCAGGGCGCCCTCCGGGTCCGGGGCTTCTGTCCGCCCCGCGGTTGGCCTCGGCCCAGGGCTTGGACAAGAACGCGGGTTCATTTTAAACCCCCGCGTGCGCGGCGCTTCCGAGTTACGCAAAGGACTAGAGGGTCAGGGGTCGTCTCCTACCCTCGCGATCGTCTTCCTGAGGCCGGGTTGACTGGAAGCGTCCAGAGCTGCCTGAGTAGTGGAGCCAAAGGGCTGGAGCGGAGTGCGAAGGAGCTGGGAGGCACAGACAGGCCGGGCGAGGGTAGAAGGAGAAATAAGGAAAAGTGACTCTCCCTCAGGTCCAGCCCGCTAATAATAACACTAATAATAGTAACAATAGCGGCTAATCCTTCTCTCCTGCTTCCTGTCTGCGGGGCAATGGATTCCCCTTTAACCCTCCCAGCACCCAATGACGAAGACACTATGGAATCTCCATTACACAGATAAGAAATTTGCGATTTAGAGAGAAATTAAGAAACCCGCCCGAGGACCTTGGGCGGTGGCACCGGGCTCTCTCGGGTTTCTCAACCACTAGCCTCCTGGGCGTCAGCAACCTTCTTATGCCTGGGCTTCCAGTGGGTCGCCGAGGCTGAGGCAGGAAGAGGGCCGCGGTTCCAGGTCGTACATCCGGGCTCCCGGATCCGGCCCCGCGCGCCAGGAAGCGCGTTCTCTCCGCAAGACCCGGACGCCCCAAGGCCGCGCAGGGTCATATCCACAGCCCAGCGCCCCGGCTCCGCTCTGCGTTTCCCTAGGAAGCGCCTGAGTGGAGCGACGGGAAGGTCATGGCCGACCAGGCCCTGGCAAGTGCCCCGGCCCTCGCCAAACTCGAGGACTTCGCTTAGCCAAAGGTCGCCCGTGAGGAGTCAGCAGAGTCCTGAGAGTGAGTTTTTCCTCCCCAGCAGGACTTTCGCTCTTTCCCCTCGTGGTCGCCAGCAGCCCAGGCACCCCTGCGCATAGGCGTCGGCGGTACCACGAACCCCGACCGCCTGCAGGCCCGGAGCCGCTGCCTCCTCCCTGCCGCCCGCCCTTGGCGGTGGAGGTGGGCTCCCTCCTGCCCCCCGCAGCCCCGCCCAGCCACAGTTCCTCTCCGGAATCTGGACCCTGCGCTCCGCTTCGCGCCCCGTGAGGGCACTGGATCCTGGCAGCGCGAAAGGGGCCCTGATGTGCCCAGGTTGTTGGGCGCCACCGTCCTGGGGAGAGGCGAGAGGGGGTGGGGGACGCCGGACTGAGGAAGGACCAGCTCTCAGTCACCACCTGGTCAGAAGGTCCCGGCCAGCAGGAATTGGAGTGCAGGTGGGGACCCTCGCAGAGAAGGAGGGAGGGCGTCTGTGGGTCGGGCAGGCTGGAGTCCCCCGAGGTGGTCGAAGGCTGCAAGCCTGGGCGCTTGTCGGTGGCTTGCACGCCCCGCGCAGGTGCGATCTGGCACCGCGGTAACACGACTTTCGCCCCGTTCCTGCGTACATCGGCTGTATGGTTCTTGTGTATTCAGTGGAGTGTAGCCAATGATTGAGGAACCTCTCTCATTTCCCGTCTGCCTAAACCGGACACCCTCTCTCTTTCATTTTGACTTGGATGCAATAACAGCAGAAAATCTAGAGAAACAGCAGACGCTAAGATAAATAGAATCAAAACGATGATAAGATTTAACTAAGGCTGGGGGAGGGAGGTAGAGCAAATTTTGTTTTCTAAGAATTTGCACCCGTCCTTCACATTTTATTGTGTGGGGAACTCCTAGCTCTCATTCCCCCCAGCACTTAGGAAGAATGTTCAGAAATGTCTTCCCACTGCAGTCTAAACTGTAATCCTACTCTAATTGCTAATGTCACCTTCTTGTAATTTCTACAAAAATTGGTTAGTCTTAATGGCCTAATTTTCATATCAGCACTGAACTTATTCTCTGGTTTAAACATTCATTGATGTCATATACATCACTAGGTGCAAAGAACTTAAATAGGTTTTATCTATTAATAGCAAAATTTCCCCCCCCAAATAAAAACCCAGGAAAATTAGGTGACGGAAAAGAAAAAGGCTTTGAAGACCCAGTCTGAAAATCAGTTTAACACCGGTTTCCTGCTGCTCACCTCCCTTAACATAATCAAGATTTATATGTTAAAATGAATGCTTATAAAAGAAGTCCTTGGTTATAAACTTCCTTTACTTGTTTGTCCTTAGAATGCAGGGGTATGCTTATTGAAATCAGTAATTAAGACTATTTGGGGATAGTTATGATTTATTCAGCCAGCGAAGCAGTTTCTATTCCCAATTCCAGTCAAAGAGAACAATGAGGTTCAATTAAGCATGAGAGAATTCCTTTTCTTCAGATACTGTCATTTTGCTACTTATAGCTATGTTTGTATTCAAAGCCATGCTTATGACCATTAGTTCTTAAAATTAAGGTGACTATATTATTATGTTATTCAAGGTATCTGTTGTATATGAGACATTGTGCTATATTTCAAGCAGTGATTATTTTTTCCTTTATTAAAAAGTTTACTATAATGGAAACTTCCAAACATATATACAGGTAAGGAGATTAATATAATTAACCTCTGTGTACCCCTTGGTTAGGCCAATCTTGTTTCATTTTTACCCTCTGACAGTCCTCTCCCACTGGATTATTTTGAATCAAATCCCAGATATCTTATCATTCCATCCACAAATATTTTTGAACATATCTCTAAAAGATAAGAATTCCATTGATGTAACCAAAATATCACCACACCTAAGTAATCACAACACCTAAGTAATTCATTAATAGGATCAATTTATCCAGGCTATACTTAAATATCCTCAATTCTCTCAAAACTGCTTTTGATTAGTTGGCTTGTTTGAATTAAGATGAAAATAAGGGGTACACATTATATTTGGTTGATATAGTCTCTTATAGTCTCTTCCTTTTAGGTTTCATCAATCCTTTTTTTAAAATAGTATTTTTGTTTTTGTTGAAGAAACTGGACTATCTTCAAGAATTTGACTTTTTTTAAAAAACATCTTTATTGGAGTATAATGGCTTTACAATGATGTGTTAGCTTCTGCTCTATAACAAAGTGAATCAGCCATACATATACCTACCTCCCCATATCTCCTCCCTCTTGCGTCTCCCTCCCACCCTCCATATCCCACCCCTCTAGGTGGAAGAATTTGACTTTCTTGATCTTGTGGTTACAGGCAATATTTTTATAATATTTAAAGATATTACCGGGGATAAGATAATTTATTTAGACTTTTGAATACTAGCAAATATTGATAATAATATTGTTTGTAGAGGGGCAGGGTATAGTTAAGATACCTTTAAGAGTCAACTGTTGAGAAAATATTATATTATTAGGGTAAGCATGGATCTGGGAAAGCTTTGTAATTTTTTCCTAAATGTAAAGATCACATTTTCTTACAACTTTAAAAAGGAGGTTATTTCCCATGTATCTATAGAAATATAAAATTACCAATCAAATACTTCATCTAAAAATTTAAATCTAGTCTTATTTTGGCATGAATGAAGCTCTTTACACCTTTAAAATTTTAGTTGAAGTTCCAAAGACATTTTATGTTTCAAAATTTTATGTTTTAGGAACTTCCCTGGTGGTCCAGTGGTTAAGACTCTGTGGTCCCAATGCAGGGGGCACGGGTTTGATGCCTCGTCAAACCCTGGTCGGGGAACTAAAATCCTGCATACCGCATGGCCAAAAAAAAAAAAATTATGTTTTATATTGTTACATATTTTAGAATGAAAAGTGGTAACATTAAATCTTATAAATGTGCTCATGAGAAGAAAGTTCATTTTAGGATAACGCTAAATTGAACAGACTTAGGATATGAAAGAAATTAGACTGAACAGAAAAAATTTCACTTTAATGTAAGAAATGTGTTTAATAAAAATTAAAAGTAACCAACTTTGGGGGCTCCTTATATTTTTAATGAGTATGCATACTAAATTCAATTTCTATTTCCATTCTTCCGTTGTACATTGGGCTTTTATTACCATTTGTCTCATTCTGCAGTTCTTTGTAGAAGTTTCTGTGTCCCCCAATCTCTGGAATCCTATGTATGTAGAGACCAAATTTTAGTCGTCTTTGTATCTCAAACAATTCCCAGCACGTTTTCAAAACTACACGTGAAATTAATTTGAATCTATTGTATCTATAATATTGATGTGTGTAAAAGGGTGGTACATATATTGGGCTCTGCTTTAAGTTTAGATGGATGTAAATATTATTCAAATTATAGATGTTCGAAAAGTATTATTTACCTAGAACAAATAGAGATTTTAGGTAAAACTAGATTTGGATATTCTAATACCTTAATTAATAGGTCACATTCTTAACCATTCAGTACCTGTTTGGTAAGCAGCTGGTGTTTTATATAATGCTGTTAGGTATTTCTTGTTTGTCTGAATTTCCAGATTCACAGCATTCAGCACTTAATTAATATGACATCACGTATCATATCTGTATATGATATAGACAAATATATGTATATATTTTATATTCAATAGCTTTGAAACTTTAATCCTGGAGTAGATTTCCCATGTTTACTAAAACCATTTAAACACCTACTGTAGGGAGAGAATGGACATGTGGACACGGGCGGTGGCAGGTGGGATGAATTGGGGGATTGGTATTGACATATATGCACCACCATGAATGAAATAGCTAGCTAGTGGGAACCTGCTATATAGCGCAGGGAGCTCAGCTCGGTGCTCTGTGGTGACCTAGAGGGATGGGATAGGGAGGGTGGGGTGGGAGGGAGGTCCCAGAGGGAGGGGATATAGGTATACATATAGCTGATCCACTTCGTTGTACAGCAGAACCTACACAACATTGTAAAGCAACTATACCCCAATTTAAAAAAAGTACCTACTGTAGGGAAACAGCTTCTGTTCGTTAGAATAAAACTTAGACTCAAGTTTTCTCAGGGACTAGCCCAGTTTCCAAGCATAGATGGTAGTGAGGAATTGGGTCTCTGGATGAAAAGTGTGTTGGTTTGCATTCCAGTTCTGTCTCTTACTAACGCTGCAATATTGGACAAACAACCTCTCAAAGTCTCGATTTCCCCATCTATCCAATGGTGATCATTCTAGATTTCATTGTAAAGATTACATGAAATAATGCATGTGAATGGTTAGCCTGGCATGGGCTAAATGCTCTATAAATGTCAGCTATTATTTAGTGATGATAATAACTGTGATGTGTCCCTAAGTATCGGTGGAACCTTCCCTGATACCCTCTTTCTTGAGTCGTGGTCAGTCTTTACATGGTGGGCGTCCTTTAGTTCCTGCTTCATATGGGTGATGTACAAGGCATGCTGTTTCTTTCCTGCTAGAAGGTTCCCAGCGTAGGTCTCCTGCTAGCTTAGCTCAGCCTTCTGGTGTGAGGGACAAGCATGTACACCATTGCTTCTCAAGGACCAGCATAGTGAAGTACATAGCCTTTGGGCAAACTCTCCTTGTTTACAACGAGAATTGCTCTTGCCTGTCAATGAAGCCCTGCATAATAACACGGTGTCACCACAACACCTTAAAAATTAGAATTAGCACATGTAGAGAGACAGACACAGGCTATAGTTTGTCTTCATCTGTTGCAGTTGGCTCTGGTGGGTTCCCGTTTGTCCTTGCTTTCCCCAACATCGCGTGTAGTTTTTCTTCCAGATGGATGCATTGTCTACCTGCAGTGACCTCCGGCCCCCACCAGGCACGAAGGCATCAGCCTGCTGTGGACTTCTTCACCAGCTCCCACAGTTGCACAAAGTCTAATCCTTGTACTAAATCCCTTATTGCATATTGCTTATCATGCTTCTGCTTCTTGGATTGAATCCTAACAGATGCATTCCCCGTTAGGTTATAAACGCCTTGCAGGAATGGGCCATGTGATGTCCTTTTCCCTCTGGAGTCTAGACCAGGGGTCAGCAAAATCTTATTTTTGGCTTCTTGGGCCACTTATAATCTGTCTCTTTCCCTTTATTTCATCTCTTCCTCCTTCTACTATTGTTCGTACTTCTCCTCCTCCTCTTCACAATCTTTAAAAAATGTGAAATCATTCTTAGCTCACAGGCCATACAAATGCAGCCCATAGTTTGCTGGTCCTTGTCTACGGTAGCCCAATGGCCCTCAGAGAAGTGGCACCTCACTCTAGGGAGGGATTCTTGTGTTTTGGGTGCAGTGATTGGGAGGCATTACTGACATTTTTTCCATCGAGGTTTAGTGTTGATGAACATCCTGAAATACACCGGAGGGTCCCACCCAAGGCAAAAAACCATTCATGGTATTTGAGTTTGAATCACCTTCTGCAATGGTCTGCATTTGTAGCTGTTGCTGTCATGGTAATCTGTGTGTTTAAACATAAGTGTGTAACTAGTTCACGGTCTTACCTGAGCATTTGGACAATTATTAACCTTTATTTCTGTACCTGTTCTTTCTGTCCCTTCTCCCACAAGAGAGTCCAAATATACATATATTAGGCTACTTACAGTTGTCCACAGCTCACGGCTGCTCTGTTAATTTATTTTAGTATTTTTTTCTCTCTGTTTCATTTTGGGTAATTTCTGTTGCTGTGTTTTAAAATTTACCTGTCTTTTGTTCTGCAGTGTCTAATCTGCTATTAATCCCATCTAGTGTATTTTTAAAAATTTCACACATTATAGTCTTCATCTTTAGAAGTCAATTTGAGTCTTTTCCTGTATTTTCCATTTCTCTGGTTAAAATGCTAAATCTTTAGCTTCTGGAACATATAGAATCCAGTTACAGTAACTGTTCAAGTATATTTGTATACTAATTCTATCATTTGTGTCATTTCTGGATTGGTTTTGATTGATCTTTGTGTGTCGTATTTTCTTGCCTCTTCACAGCCCTGAGAATTTTTTATTGGATAACAGACATTGTGAATTTTACCTTGTTGGGTATGTGATAAATGTGTATTCCTATAAATATTCTTAAGCTTTGTTCTGTCACACTATTAAGCTACTTGGAAAGGGTGTGATCCTTTCAGATGTGGCTTTATTAGGTGGTAAGGACAGCATTTACTCTAGGGCTTGTTTGCCCCCTACTGAGGCAAAACCCATCTGCATCCTCCACTCTTGCCTCATGAATTGAGGTTTTCTACTCTAACTGATGGCACCAGGCACTATTCATGGCCCCATGTGAGCACCCAGTGCTTTTCCCTCATGGGTGGTTCTTTCTCCAGTTTCAGGTAGTTTTCTCACATGGATGCTCTAGTCAGTACTCTGCTAGATACACAGGGGGATGAGTGTTCCCTGCAGTTCTGTGCAGAGCTCTTCTCCACAGTACCCTGCCCTGTGAATTCTAGCCATCTTGGCCTTCCCAGATCCCCAGTTCTGCCTTCCGCCCTCAGGGAGACCCCTGGGCTCTGTCTGCATCCCCCTCCCTGTGCTGTGGCCAGGGAGCCCCACAAGGCAGTAAACGGGGACAATTGAAGAGCTCATCTCATTTGTTTACCCACTCTGGGGGATTACTGTCCTTTGTTGCTTAATTCCAGTGTCTTGAAGACCATTGTTTCATGCCTTTTGTCCAGTTTTTTAGTTTTTTGAGGTGGGAGGGTAATTTTGGTCTCTGTTACTATCTTGGCCAGAAGCAAGTCATTTACCCAAATATGTATAAATAAAATACATATTTATTTATGTATTTTATAAATACATATTTGTATGTACTTTATAAATACATATTTGTATGTACTTTATAAATACATATAAAATTATATCATTACATACCATCAAAATACATATAATTTTAAGCTACTTTCATTTTAAGTCTTCTTTACCTGCTGTCTAGGGCATTGCATCAATTATTTGGAAATTCTATTCAGATTCTATTATCTATCAATGTTATTTAAGGATAGTACGTGGGGCATTCCAGAATAGTCGTTAGACAAAGGGAGTATTGGGTCAGATAGAGAATCTCAGCTCTAATACCTAGAGTGACTTTATAATTTATTGTGCATGTGGAGACACTGTTAAGAGTTAAAGGGGGTGCTTTAATAATTATGTCAGGACCATCGCCTAAATTGGACCATCCCAGGCGGCCTAGGACATATGTGTACCCCACCTCTACTCCACCTTGTACTACTCATTACTTAATTCTACAGCTTTTATCAAGCTGCTTTATGCCAGGTGCTGGCATTGCTAAGATCAATAAGGCACAGGCCTTGCCTGAGGACTTAACCGAGAGGCAGGAGGCAGTTTGTTACGATTGAGTATGATCTGTGCTCTGACAGAGGAACACATGAGGAACTGGTGAGGGCCTGGTGAGGAGTACATCTGACCCCAGCAGAGGGGCGGCTAGGGCAGCTCCACAGAGGAGATGAGTCTTGAAGCATGTTCACTGAGTTCTTGGGCTGAGAGGGGAGAGGGAAAAGGTATTCCAGGCAGTGTGTGTGGAGGCTGGGAACCAGGGGAACACAGAGCGTGATGAGAGAGTGATTCTGATTGGCTGGAGAACAAGGTACATGCGGAGCTGGGAGGAAAGGAGGAAGAACGTAGTTTCCATAGCAACGGCAGTTAATGTTCAGTGCTCACTTCCCATTTGCTGGAAACAGTTCTGGCACTTTAAGCATAACTCATTTAATCTTTACGACAACCCAATGAGGTAGGTACTATTATTATACCCATTTTACAGATGAGAAATCTAATCTGAGGCACAAAGAGGTTAAATACCTTGCCCAAGGCCACACAGCAAGCACATGGTGTGTTTTGGAATTGAATCTAGAGTCCTTTCACGCTAAACTTCTGAGAGCCAGGTGCTAAGAAGCCTTATTTTTCCAAGCCGAGGTGTGCTGAAGGCATTGTCCTGCAGGTAACCAGGAGCCTCTGAAGCATTTGACCAGGGAAGTGACTTACCTCAAGGTGGTATAAGAAAGCAGTTCTGGTGAGCAGCCTGGATTTGGTACTAGTCACAGAGATGGTGAGGGTCTGAGCTAGAGCCGAAGCAGCGGCAGCGATGGGCAGAGGGCATGGATCCCCAAACCCTCATGGGCAACATCCTTTGGCTTTGGTGACCACAGTGAAGGGTGCAGTAGTGGTCCAGGAAGACGTCTAATGTCCGACCTGTGCCCCTGCGTGGACACATTGGAGGAGGAGAAACAGGCTTGTTTGAGAAGGGAGTTCTAGATGATGACTTCCATCTTAGCTGTGTAGTATTTGAGGTGCTTGTACAAGTGCCAGGTGGAAATGTCCAGGAGGCAGTAGGAAATTAAAAACTAGAACTCAGGAGAGTGCTTTGGCGGGCAGGGGACACTGTGCGGCGTCCTCAGCTTGTAGGCGGTAGGAGAGCTGGCGTTTGGATGAGATCACAACAGGGGGTGAGTAGAAGAGAGAGGGGGTGAACCCAGGGATGCCACTCCTCAGCGAGTAGGAGGCAGCGAGGGGCTGAGAAGGATGCGGAGGAGAACCAAGGGCCAGCGATGTCACAGATGCGGAAGAGCAACAACAGGGAATAAATGAGTAGCCTGAGTCCAGGAAGGTCAAATAAGATACAGACTGGATTTGGCTCTAGAAGGTCACCTGCAGAAGAATCCTGAAGCCAGAAGGAAAACCATGGTGACTTAAGGGGTGTATTAGTTTCCTAGGACTGCCATAACACAGTGCCTCAAAGTGAGTGGCTTAAAACAACAGACATTTATTTTCTCACAGTTCTGGAGGCTAGAAGTCTGAAGTCAAGGTGTCAGAAGGGCCGTGCTGTCTCTGAAGGCTCTAAGAAAGGATCTGTTCCATGCCTTTCTCTTAGCTTTTAGTGCTGCCCACAACCCTTGGCCTTCCTTGGCTTGTGGGCACACCACCCCAGTCTGTGCCTCCACTGTCATGCAGCTTTCTCCCGGTGTGCTGTCTGTGACTCTTCTTCTCATAAAGACACTGGTCACGCTGGATCCTTTACTTAACTAATTAAATCTTTAACAACCCTATTTCCAACTAAGATCACATTCTGAGGTTCCTGGGAAGGACATGAATTTTGTGGGGAACACTGATCAACTCAGTACAGGGGTAAATGAGTAGCAAAGAATATTACAGACTATGCTTTCAGAAGCTAGAGAGGGCACTATTTCACTGATGTTTAGCATGAATTTAGACAGAGTCCTTCGGGACTTTTGTATTCCATGGAAGTAATGAAGAAGTGAATTTTATGAGTTTTCCCTATAAAAATGATGTAATATAGCTAGGAACAGCATGTTGAAGCATTCTTAATGAAAGTTCTTTTATTTTGAGAAATGAAAAAATTCTGTTACTACTTTATTGACAGTTTACACTTTGCTATGATTGCTTCAATATCTTTAATAAAATGAATGAAATAAAACAATTTTAAAAAAAGCTGGAGAGAGAGGGAGATGGCGATAAAGGGAGGATGTTTTTTTTTCCAGGATGAGAGAGGCTTAAACATGTGCCTGTGTTGAATAAATGAAGGCGCCCTGGGGATGGGAAGGTTAGATTCCGGACTGAGAGCAAGGAGTTGATGGTGCAAGCCCCTGAGGGGATGGATCAATGGTGTGCAGCCCTGGGGTGGGAGCGAGTGGGGCGGGTGTGTGCAGATGCAGATGTGTTCGAGGACGGAGGGGGCGAAAAGCTGAGCGGGATGCAGCGGGACGCTGCGGCTCCGTGCATGTAGCAGGTGTTCAGTAAGCAAATCAGGAGCAGATGTCGAAGTAAGCAGCTGAAACAACAGCTTGTGAAACTAGCCCTACTTTGTGGGTAGAGGATTAGTTAAGGATTCTGGCCATGGGAACCAAGAAGAGGAGGGTAATCTGTTCATGCCTATTAGAGAGCTTTGGGGGAGCAGTTTCAGTGTCAACCTGGAGAATGTCCTTGAGGGCCGGAGAGAGAAGCCCTGCCATCAAGGGTGCCCACCCCTGACTTTGACATGAAGTCTTCGCCCGGCACTGATATTGCCCTCTATGTCATGGCTCTAGGCTGTAGCATTGTGGGGGGAGTCATTATGGAAAAGGATGGAGGGGTAAGAATGAAGCCCAAATGTTGAGTTACAAAGAGGATTCTCCGTGGTAATCAGGCAGGGTGGTGGCAGTGCGGGTGGACGTAAGAAGCCCTCTGCTGCTTCAATGTCAGATGGAATTCAGTTCACGGAGAGCAGAGCCAATCACCATTTGGACCCCTGTGTTGGCCTTAATTTATTCTCAGACATGAGGACTACTGCTCAAGGTGAACTCGAGAAGGGAAACCCATGAGCACTTCCAAATGACAGTCACACACCTGCTGGGGAGTCCCTCCAGTCTCCCCATTTTTTTGCTTCAATGTCCCTTTGCCCTTTACCCTTAGAGTCTGCGTGAGGAACCAGTAGGTTTTAGGAAGAATTAGTCCAAATAAAATCCCTAGGATTTATCAAACGGAGGGGAAAGCGTAAAACAGTGTAAGAGTTTTCACAGGGTTTATTTCTTTCACATCAGTTTTGGGTCTATAGGGAGGAGCCTTTTCTGGATCAAACTATTTAATTGTTGTGGAGATCCTGGCTGAAAATCAGAGCAGATAAAAACCAGTTGAGGAGAGCTGAAATTCTAACCCTTTATGGTATAAAACAGAGCTGAGCCCTAGCCCTGCGTTTTCACACATACATTTCAACGAGGTGCCCCTACAGCTAGAGCAGTGGTTGTCAACCAGGGGTGATTTTGCCCTCAAAGGGACATGTGGCAATATCTGGAGACATTTTTTCCCTCCATTTAAAAAAAATTGTGTCAAAACACACATAAAATGTACCATTTTTAAGTGTACAGTTTAGTGGCTTTAAGTACATTCACACTGTTGTGCTTAAAGCCACACCATCCAGCTCCAGAACTCTTTTCATCTTGTAAAACTGGAACTCTGTACCCATTAAACAATGACTCCCCATTCCTTCCTCCCTCCAGCCCCTGACAACCACCATTCTACTGTCTGTCTCTATGAATCTGACTAGGTACCTCACGTAAGTGGAATCATACTGTCTGGGGGCATTTTGGATTGTCACAGCTGGGGAAGGGGTGCCAGGGATTCTGCTCAACATCCTACAGTGCACAGAATAACCCCTACAATACATTATCCAACCCCAAGCATCAATTGTGCTGAGGTTGAGAAACTCTGAGCTTGAAGAGCTGCGTTCATAAACCCAAACTGTAGCATATTAATCAATAGATACAGGTTATACCACAGTAATAACCAACCTCCAAATCTCTGTGATTTAATATAAAAAAGTTTAATTTTAGCTCTAACACGAGGTATCCTTAGTCACTGACTGAGGCATGGTAAAGTGTGTGATGGCTTTGAAAGCTTCCATTGGAAGAGCCCACTCACTTTCATTTACATCTTATTGCCCGGATCAAATCACATGCCCATGCCTCACTTCAAAGGGAGTGAGGAAGTACCTTTGTCCTCTATGCCTGTTAGAAAGGCAACCAACACATAGCAATTAAAAATAACCCTCATGAAGGGACCCCTCTTGCACTGTTGGTGGGAATGTAAATTGATACAGCCACTATGGAGAACAGTATGGAGGTTCCTTAAGAAACTAAAAATAGAACTACCATATGACCCAGCAATCCCACTACGAAAATAGAAGGAGTTCAATAAATACTTCTTGTCCACTCAGCCATAAAAAGAAACGAAATTGAGTTATTTGTAGTGAGGTGGATGGACCTAGAGTCTGTCATACAGAGTGAAGTAAGCCAGAAAAAGAAAAAGAAATACCACATGCTAACACATATATATGGAATCTAAAAAAAAAAAAAAGGTTCTTTAGAACCTAGGGGCAGAACAGGAATAAAGACGGGGATGTAGAGAATGGACTTGAGGATATGGGGAGGGGGAAGGGTAAGCTGGGACGAAGTGAGAGAGTGGCATGGACATATATACACTACCAAACGTAAAATAGATAGCTAGTGGGAAGCAGCCGCATAGCACAGGGAGATCAGCTCGGTGCTTTGTGATCATCTAGAGGGGTGGGATAGGGAGGGTGGGAGAGAGACGCAAGAAGGAGGAGATATGGGGATATATGTATATGTATAGGTGATTCACTTTGTTGTACAGCAGAAACTAACACACCATTGTAAAGCAATTATACTCCAATAAAGATGTTAAAAAAAAAATAACCCTCTTGGTGTCAGCATCTGCTTGACTTGCTGGTGTCCAGAGCAAGCCTTCCAGCAGGAGGGCTCAGGCTGAAGGCCAAGGGAAGCTGTGGCTGCACGTGCACCCACTACGGTCATTCGGTGACGACCTTGCTCTGCATCTTCAAGTCTTGCTGTCAAATTGGCTGCTGCTCCACTTCCAGATTTCCTGTTGCTTCTCCTCCATCTCCTTTTTGGAGCTTTAGTCTACCTGCTTCTTCACCTGCAAACCCACTTCTTTTGGGCTCGGGTAATGAGGCAACTATGCCTGGGGCATCCTGGTACTTCCTGGGATCTCAATCTTCATGACTTTGACCTAAAGGCTCTTGCATCGGACTGTTGGTTTCTTCTTTCTTTTTTTTAATAGACTTTATTTTTTAAGAGCAGTTTTAGGGTCTCAGCAAAATTTGGTGGAAAGTACATATATTTCTCACATAGCTCCTCCCCTCCCCATGCATAGCCTCCTCCATTATCAACATCCCCACCAGAGAGGTACCTATGTTACAACTGACAAACCTACATTGACACATTATTGTCTCCCAAAGTCCATAGTTTACATTAGGGGTCACTCTTGGTGTTGTATATTTTATGGTTTTGGACAACTGTATCATGATATGTATCCACCATTATATCAATAGTATAATGCAGAGTAGTATCACTGCCCGAAAATCTCTGTGCTCTGCCTGTTCATCTCTCCCTCCCCCTAAACGCTGGCAACCACTAATCTTTTTACTGTCTCCATGGTTTTGCCTTTCCCAGAATGTCATATAGTTAGAATCATACAGTAAATAGCCTTTTCAGATTGGCTTCTTTCACTTAGTAATATGCATTCATGGCTTGATAGCTCATTTCTTTTCAGTGCTGAATAATATTCTGTTGTCTGGTTGTACCACAGTTTATTCCTCCATCCTACTGAAGTACATCTTGGTTGCTTCCAGGTTGTTGGCCACTTTTCAGAAAATTATTAACAGCAACTATGCTGAGACTCAGGTGGTTTGGAAAACATTTCAAATATTTACATGAGTAAACTCTTGCCCTCCATCCAATAGGTCATTAAAAAAAAAAATCCTGGTGGTTTTTCATCCTGGCTATACACTACAGTCACTGGAGGGCTCTTAAAAATACTCTGACGCTGGGCTCCATTTCAAGCAATTCTAAATTAATTGTTTGGATTTTTTATGTGCAGCCAGGATTGAAAAATCATCATTTTATCTTTTCTGTTGGAGCACATTTTGCATAAAACTCATCCTGGTTGGTCCCATGAAGACATAGAAATCAGATTCTCTGATCTGATAAGGCATTGATTAGTAACTCCTGTTCTTAAAACTTTTTTGTCTTTTCTCTGTTATAACAGAGGACCTCGATTGAATCAAAATTTACTCAAGTGTATGGGAAGACTTTAAACTATTTATGAGGAAAATCTTGCCCTTAGCAGAGGTGCTCTTGAGACTCACATCCTTGTGGAAATGAAATGGGCCTTTGTCCAACTGCGAATAAAAACAATACTCATCACTTACTGAAGGGCAACTGTGTAATGAGCATCATATGAAACACTTTTACGTATATTATTTAAAATTCTTTTCTTTAAAGTTTCAGTTTGAACACATTATCAGTGTGACAATTTACATGGAAGCCACATTAAGTAAGAGAAAGCTTTTTTTTTACCTTGCTATTAAATGTGGAACATTTTTTCCCCTAAGACCAATATATATTTTCTATTTTTAATTTATTTTAAATTTTTTATTGAGACATAACATTATATTAGTTTCAGGTGTACAACATAATGATTTGATATTTGTATATATTGCAAAATGATCACCACAGTAAGTCCAGTTAACATCCATCACCACACATAGTTAACCAATTTTTTTTTTTCTCCTGATGAGAACTTTCAGTTATTGACATGAGCATGCGAGGCTGGTATTACCATCACCTCTCTTTTGCAGCTAAGGAGACTGAGGTCCAGAAAGACTAAGGAAGATCACACAAGTTGTAATTTGTAAACTTGGGCTTCAAACCCCTATCAAAAATTCACAACTCTTGCTCTTTTTATTACATCACACAGCATAAACTCAGGGCAATCAGTACAATTTGGAGTCAAGACTTCCCTCCCAAAATAAAAGCTGTGACGTATACGTATCTGAGAATAATGTTCATGGCTTCCTCTTTACCGTGCAGCACCTGCATTTAGGCTTTTTGATGGCATCAAGCCCTCAGCCACCACTCTCTTGAGAAAGACCCTCTCATGGGTATTAACTTTCCAGGGCCCGAGCTTCCCTAAACCCTGTCTCTGCTAAACTATAGCCTCAGAAGTTGTATCTCCGCTGAGGTTATCTCAGGTATTACTCCAGAAAAGCCTTCATAAGAATAACTATTATGGTTACACCTTCCATTTTATTGAGAGCTAGCTCTGAAAGTGTATTACCAGGTAGTAGCAAGTAGCACAAAGGGCTGGGAGCTTGAGGAACAGCTTTTAACAAGGTCCAGGGACAAAAAAAATGAATGAAAGCATAATTCCTCAGAGTGGGCATGAGAATTATTTTCAAAGGAGGGAAGAATGCAGTCGTGAGGCAGAGTAAGAAGGGGTAAGAATCAGCGGCTGAGGCCCCAGCAGTCAGGTCAAAACTTGTACAGAAGGAAGAAATGTTTAGGATGGTGATTTGGGGTGAAGGGTTGGAGGGCTGGGAGTAGTCTTGGAGCAGTGCTTGCATAGCAAACACACCATTTTCATTTCCATTGTGTGTTTATTTGGGATGACTTTGGCAGTGGGTCCCTGGAGTTTGTAGGGGTTTAGAGCCCCTCAGGCACCCAAGGCACCATCATTGTGAGAAATGGAGTAAGAAGAAGAGTATAGAGTCATTGATGATGACATGGAGACATTTTGGTAGAACAAATGAAAAGGAAGTTGTTTTGATAACAAGTATCTGATCAAGGTTTTGGTGACTTTTTAGAACATAGAGTTGAAGACATTTTCCTTAATGTTTGTAAGTCCCCTGTTACAGGGCCCATGTAATAAAGCTTTATTTTAGCTGATATTCTCTGGCTGACTAAGACAGCTATTGTGCATCCATTTTTAGCTTTTAAAATTTTGTTAATGTCTCTGCTGATGATTCTTCTCCAATTTTCTTTGTCCTTATGGGTTTGTGTTGTTAAAACACTTTCCTCAGTGGTTTTGGGAGGAAGTTGAGACAAAGAGGTGTGTTCAGCCTTCCACGTTTCTCCATGTGACCTTGGGGACCTTCATGGTCCTGCTCTGTATCTGGATATTTGTGTATTTCTCTCCCTCAGCAGAAATGCCATCGTCATGGGCCTGCATGAGGTCAGGATGGATTGGGCTGGACTTGTCACCTGGAGTGGCTGAAAGATGACATATCCTGAGAGGCAAGTGCATGCTGTAAGAAGGAGGAGCATCCAAATTAGATGAGAGGCAAGGAAACTTAGGGCACAGGAAGAGAGGTCAGGGACAGGTCAGGAATGGATGCCTGAGGAGGAGAGATCAGGCCAAAGGGTTTGGGACCCAGAAGATTACAACCAAATCAAGGACCTCAGCAACTCCCTCTTATTGGCCAGAGATATAGAGTTATTTAAAGGCTCAAAGACCGGCCATTCCGGTTTTCAGCCTTAGGGCTTGTGTATTTATGAGTGGAGTATTTATGAATCCCTATCGGATAGGATTTGAGGGGAACCACAGCACTCAGTTTACTCAAAGGATCAATCCTAGCAGCCTTGAAAGAGTCTGAAAAAGCTAGCATTGAATGAGTTTTTTGGTGAAAAATATTTGCTAGAATTAAAGCAAGCACTACCCATTGGTTGCTTCTGCTTGAGAAGAGCCTTGGTAGGGAGCCAGTAGGGCTCACCTGACCCTGAGCAGTGTGATCTCCTGCAGTACAGGACTGGTTGTGTTTGCAGTAACGTGTGCCTCCGTGTGGCCAAAGAAAGGGACTTGCTTAGATGTGAATCATAGGATGTTAAAGCTGAAAGGAATCTTATGAAGGATGGCAAATTGGGTTCATTGTAAGGATCATCTCTGACCAGTTGGTAGTGGCTGCTAAGAGCATTGGGTTAGGAAAGACTCCGAGGTCTTGTCTAGACAGATAGAGAGCCATGGTCCACTGGAGAGTCTGCTGGGCATAGGAGGGCACATGGATGGGCGTGGTCATACCTGCAGCAGGATTTTGCCAGGCCCAGTTCTAGTTCTACGGGGGAAAGTGAGGCTCAGAGACATGTGTGATTTTTAGAGGTCATCTCCTTATTGCTTTGTGTCAACACGTCTAGAACTTAAATCTCCTGCCTTCAAGAGGGTCAGCTGCCTCATTACCATGTCACATGGCTAGGTTTTCCAGTTCATGTGTATAATATATATTTATTGAGGGCCTATTTGGTTTCCAGCCCTGAAATAGGAGCTGTATATACATCAGTGAATAAACAGACCAAGTCTGTGTCCTCACTAGCCTTACATTTTGGGAAGGAGCTGGATTAGTAATTATTAGGAGAAAGCAGGAAATTTTTGCTTTCTGAGGTAGGATACTGGAAGATAAGTCATGATGAAAGGAAATCTGGGGACAAATCCCTAGCATAGGTATGTTTTAGCATTGCTGGGGCTGTGTGGTGGAGGGTACGGCTCTCTGCAGCAGGCAAAGGGCACCAGAAGCCTCATCTCTTAAGACTTCAAGCTCTCCTTGCTGCCCCTCATTCACGCCAAGCTCTCTTCTTCCTCAGAACCCTTGCACTTGCTGATTCCCCTGCCTGGATATCCACGTGGCATTCCTTTACTTCCTTCAAATCTCTGTCAAAAATCCCCTTATGAGGGCTTCCCTGGTGGCGCAGTGGTTGAGAGTCCGCCTGCCGATGCAGGGGACACGGGTTCGTGCCCCGGTCCGGGAAGATCCCACATGCCGCGGAGCGGCTGGGCCCGTGAGCCTTGGCCGCTGAGCCTGCGCGTCCGGAGCCTGTGCTCCGCAACGGGAGAGGCCACAGCAGTGAGAGGCCCGTGTACCGCCAAAAAAAAAAAAAAAAAAATGCAAATACAAAACAAACCTAAGCTGTCTGGCTCCAGGTCTGGAGACTAATCTGCCTTCGGAGCTTTGCAGGTAGATGGCGGGCCCATGCACGCATTCTCCGGGCTCTGAATCTACGTACACTGTCACAGGGGCTGTGGTGGACTCTCAGGTGCAGTGCGAGCAGAATGGTTTTCAACCAGGAAAACTGCTTGAGGATTGAAGATTTTTAGAGCTGACCCGGGACGTTGGCAAGCAGATTTTGGAGATAAAGAAGGGAGCTTACGGGCAGAGAAGCACCTCTGGGTCTGTTTCAGGGAAAGGCTGAGAGACCTGTAGGGTATTACAGGTGAGGAGAGGGCAGAGAGTGGAGGGCATTGAATGCCAGGCTGAAGAGCCTTGAGTTTGCTCTGTTTATGGAGAGGAACTATGCGAGAATGGCACACCTAGAAAGGACATTAGAGATCATTGAGTTCATGCTCTTTGTTTTATATGGGAGGAAACAGGCCTAGGTTCACATAGGTGATAAATGGCCAACACTGGGAAATTGTGGAAGGGGCAGAGTTTGAGGAATTGGCAGGCTCTTGGGGTAACCACTGGTGGGCAGGGGCTGAGGGTTCTTGGGTGGGGAGGGGAACTACCCCAGACACAGGCTCCAGTCTGGGGGCAAGGGGAGCTCCTGGGACACCAGCAGGGACTAAGGAAACAGGCTGAGGCAGGAGCTGTGCTGTGCTTTGTTACATGAGGGTGGCAAAGGAAGAAGAATTGGCAAAATGGTCAGAAGATGTGCAAAGAGACGCAAGAAACTGAGACCATCTAGCGCCAGAGAAATCAAGGCAGGAGAGGATTTAAAACGGGGCGGCTGAGGGTTTAAAGAGATTCAGAGTCTGAGTTAGTTGTGGACCAAGGAAATGGCTTTCTGTGTCACTGCTATGAGAGGCACCCAGACTGCAAGGGAGGAGAGAACACGGAGGAGATGGGCGCCCCAGAGAATTCCAGATGCTGGCTGAAGTCAGGGAGGAGAGAGAGGATGGGCTCTTGAGAGAGAAACAAGTTAAAGAATATTTGCTTAGGAGAAGGGAGATGTATTTTTTGGCTCAGGGGAATGAGTTAATCTTGCATAATGGGATTAAAGTTTTCTTTTTCTTTCATCTCTGAATCTTAGGTCTTTCATCTTGAAAATGGGGATTAAAAAGAATCTATGTCATAGGCTTATGAGGATTAAATGGGAAAACACACGAATAATGTTTAGTACAGTGCCTGGCACGTTATAAACACGTAATATATGGTAGTTATTTTTAATATTTTTTACTACAGACTTGTGAAGGGCTCATCTCAGAGTCTTGAGGAAAGTATTACTTGCATTTTAAATCTTGGTACCTTATATTTATCACTTTACGGGGTCCAGTTGACAAAGAAGTACGATTTCATGTATTTTGAAGGCCTGGGCTGGAAATAGGCCCAAAGATGCGTTCTTTTTATCTCTCACGTACATGTGGAAATTATAGATTTTAATTAAGTGCTATTGTGTGAGCCCAATTGCCTCCTCAAGGGTGTTGGTGGGAGTTCACATCTCGAGAGAGAGAATTTGATTTTGGATTTACTACTTAACATCTGCAAGAGGAGTAAGTAAGCAGAGTAAGAACAGAAGACTCTCTGATTAGCAATTTGACTATTTTTTCATTTTGATCTGAAACCTGTAATCCAAAATTGAGGCAACTTTCTTATTTAAAGAAAACAATTTCCATAGGCTGGAATGATCTTGTTTAAGCAAGGATAAGTTGTAGATGATAGAGACATTTCCCTTGGAGGAGTCCATCTCTATGCTTTTTGGTGCAAACTTTGTGAAAAAGAGCCCCCCTCCAAAAAAAAGTGAGGGACTGCCAGGAAACCAAGGGACAAAATCTTTTTCTTTTCAAAGAAGACACCTGTGATGCCAGCTAGAGAGCAGGACCACATGGAGCGGAAAGGAATTAGTTACAGCCCTGAAACAGGGATAAATGCATCTGGTGTCAGATTAACCCCAGCAAGCAATCTTGCTTGGTCTGAAATGCTCTGGCTCAACAGCATCCTGATTTCACTGTGAGAAACACATGTGTAAAGGCATCTTCTCAATAAGCAAAATGGGGTTGGGTGCATCTTAGGTGGATATAAAGCAACATGGGTAGGTCTTAAAAACATGACGTTGAGTGTAACGATAAGAAATGAGATTTCTAAGGCTTCCCTGGTGGCGCAGTGGTTGAGAGTCTGCCTGCCGATGCAGGGGACACGGGTTCGTGCCCTGG
>NC_041222.1:43431585-43432819 GCF_002837175.3 Physeter macrocephalus | reverse complement strand
AGAGGCCCGCGTACCGCAAAAAAAAAAAAAAAAAAAAAAAAAAGAAATGAGATTTCTATTACGAAGCCATTATGTAATTTAAAGCCACATATGCATACAAAGCAGCCCTACTCATTTCTACAGGGATACATGCATATTTAAGGACGTATCTCTAACATATTAGAGAGGTTGCCTAAAAAATAGGGAGGATGAGTGAGAGGATCAGAAATAAGAGGGAAAAAATAAAATGAGAGCGGCTTTGCACAGACTGATAATGACAATGTGCTATGAATTGAGTATGAATTTAAAAAGAGAAGTCTTTTAGGCGTTGGTCTTTTCTTTGTTGCCGTATAATAAATCTGATGCAAAGGCGAAGTGCTTTTGGGAAAACATGCTGTCCTAGAGGTAACATGGGTTTCAAGGGATTCCTCAGAGCAGTTTGGGGTGGCTTCCTGAGGGGAAAGCAAAGAGGCTGTGTTTTCCGTCAACTGTCAGATGCCGGGCATCATCTGTGGCAGAACTCCAGGGGGCGCTCTTCACACAAGCAGGGATGGCTACAACATGCCCATCTGGACTGGAACCCAGAGCCAGACTCCCTCAGCGTTTTTCCAGGGGCTGTATCCCAAGATATTTTTACAGCTTATGTTTAGAACTTGTTCTGATGGAAAAGTTATTTATGAGGATGAAAACAAGCAAGCTGGGAATATTATATATTGAGAGAAATATGAGTATATGAGGGAACAGACAAAACACTTGAAGTGTTCATAATTAAACTTTTTTCATCCTTAAGGTGCTTGCTTCAACTCCAGCTTGTTTATGGGTCTAGAAAATTTCTTGGAATGAGTTTGAGCTTTGATCTTGTATGGTCTGTCTAACTTGCAGGGATTCTCAAAATGTGGTCCCTGGACCAGCAGCATCAGCATGGAGCTTGTTAGAAATACAGATACTCAGGCCCCACCAGGATCCCCTGAACCAGAAACTCTGGAGGTGGGGCCAGGCCATCTGTGGTTTAACAAGCCCTCCAGGTAGTTCTGAGGCACTTAAAGTTCTAGAACCACTGATCTAGACTCCTCTTTCTTAAACTGGGCTGTACAGGCTTTGTTCGCTTATAACCTGCCAGCTTTTTTAAAAATTATTTTATTTATTTTTATTTTTATTTATTTTTGGCTGCATTGGGTCGTTGTTGTTGCTGTGCGTGGGCTTCTCATTGCAGTGGCTTCTCTTGTTGCAGAGCATGGGCTCTAGGCATGCGGGC
>NC_041222.1:43422912-43431418 GCF_002837175.3 Physeter macrocephalus | reverse complement strand
GGCTTCTCATTGCAGTGGCTTCTCTTGTTGCAGAGCATGGGCTCCAGGCATGCGGGCTTCAGTAGTTGTGGCTCGCGGGCTCTAGAGCACAGGCTCAGTAGTTGTGGCGCACGGGCTTAGTTGCTCTGTGGCATGTGGCATCTTCCCGGACCAGGGCTCGAACCCGTGTCCCCTGCATTGGCAGGCGGATTCTTAACTACTGTGCCACCAGGGAAGCCCAACCTGCCAGCTTTTTATAAGCTGAGGACTTTTGAAAAAAATACCTAGGGCCAGGTCAAACCCTAGACACTTATGCCAGAATCTCTGGGAGGTGGAGACCAGGTATCAGTATTTCTTAAGTCTCTCCTTGGACTCATGTCCAAGGGCAGGCCTCTGCCCTTGGACATGAATGGGAATTGTCAACTGGTCATCTTCCCTTTTATTTATTTAAGGCTTTGGGAACAAATGACAACCTCCTCTGGGCTTCAGTGTTCTCACCCATCAAATTACAGGATTGGGCAGTCACTAGACTCTCTAAAGGCGTAACATTTTTGTATCTATGACTTTAAATTTGAGAAGGGGTGTCTAATGGAGAATACATGGGGAAGAGTGGAGGGCTTATTAAAAGTGTAGTTACACACTGAATTGTAAGAATTGCATTTTCTAATAATATGGTTGCCCAATCAGGGTTTGTGATCTTACCTGATTATGGCATTTGGAGGAGTGGGCGCATTACAATTAAAAATGGTATAAGACAAGACCTTATTTGAACTTTGAACTTAATAATACTGCTGATTCTTCTCTTTGATTTGAGGAGGTTAAAGCTGTTGAAAATGTGTCCTGAACTGAGTCTATCCAGGCAAAGTGAAGATGGAGTCACTGTCTGGTGAATTTAAACAATGTAGTCAATAAAAAGGATAGTTGAAACTCTCTCTGTCATCAACACACATATATGAAGGGACAGACAAAATTTTTCATTCTTTTTTTTAGAATAACAATATAATTTATTATTTATGAAATTGATTTTTTATTTTATTTTTAAATTTAAAAATTTTTTAAACATCTTTATTGGAGTAGAAATTGCTTTACAATGGTGTGTTAGTTTCTGCTTTATAACAAAGTGAATCAACTATATGCTTACATATATCCCCATATCCCCTCCCTCTCGCGTCTCCCTCCCATCCTCCCTATCAAAATTTTTCATTCTTTTTTTTAGAATAACAATATAATTTATTATTTATGAAATTGATTTTTTATTTTATTTTTAAATTTAAAAAATTTTTAAACATCTTTATTGGAGTAGAAATTGCTTTACAATGGTGTGTTAGTTTCTGCTTTATAACAAAGTGAATCAGCTATACATATACATATATCCCCATATCTCCTCCCTCTTCTTAATTGTAGGGTTTGGGGAATTGAAATGCAGCCATAATTGCTTGCATACAGAGGCCTGGAGAGGACTTTCCCAAGTCAAATCTCCCTAGCCAAGCCTCACTCGCCTGTAACCTGCCATATGCAGACAGAGGTCTAAGATTTATCTTACCTTAACCAAGAAGGAGCCAAAGAGTGGATGGAAGTCTTATGGCTTTGTTGCTCTATGTGGAAAAGAAACAGACTGAGTGAATTTATGTATGATCCCTCAGGAGAAAGCATCTTTGTGCTATATTTCTTTTTGACCTGGAGACCCTGAAAGCAAGTTGGAAGAGGCAGTTCATAAAGTCTGGATTGGTTTGAGTTTTGGGGAGAGCCTTGATTACAAAGGAAGAAATGCTTTATTTATATATACCAGATGTAATAGAGGATTCCCTGGTCTATCTTTCCAGGAACTAGGAGCCTCTGGTGAAAATCAGATTGTCTCAGGTGGGAGTCATTCCTCATCGGTCAGGAGGGCCTGATAAGAACATTTCCTCCCCAGAATTTTCTGGAATCTGTGTGTTCCCTTCAAATGATGACAAACTAATTGCACTGGCTTCCTGTCCCGTGCAGTCTTTCTGCAGAGAATGGGGGAGGTCAGCCTTTCTGATGAGCCGGCTTGCTTTTCTTTGCTGACATGAACCAACAGTGTTGCACTTAACAGCTCTTACTGTAAGTGGTGCTGTTGGATCATTTTCCCATGTACACTTCCAATCCGTACCTAAGTGCATTTAGAGGATGATTTGTTATCAGAAGGATTGTCCCTTTTGACGCGTAGAATAATCTTTTTTCACATGATATTCTCTTCCTACTGAGATACGTGGAGACAGCTCTGCCTCCTTCTAGTTGGCAATCCTGAGATTTCTCTTAGAGGCGATAAAAAAATTAAAGCAGTAGGGATGAGGTTTTGGTGCCTACTGGACACGCCTGTCCTAACCTAAGAGAGAAGCTGGGGGGTTTGAGGATGCCCAGGAGCTGTGGCAGACAATGGTATAAATAGATAGTGTGGGGGGAATGGGGAGGAGACTACAAATTACAGAAAATGAATTGATCATTGATATATAAAAGAAGTTTTTTTAAAAAAGGAGCCTAGAAAGGTGCAGGAAAAAGAGAAGAGATTTGCCTTGATGATTAGCCAGGAGAAGTCATTATGGGCTGATTACGTGTGTGAAAGCCATATTTAAAAAAAATGTATATGTATAGCTACATGTATGTGTGTGTTATTTTTATAATTAGCAGATGGTTTTACTTCGTTTTTTTCCCTGGGCTTCTTCCCCAAGTTACTGTCCCCTGGCAGGCTCCATTGCACTTAATGGCTCATCCCTGAACACTGAAGGACAGCTGAGCCTCATGACCCCTGCTCTGGGAGGGTTTGCAATGTAAACATTGCATCTCTAGGTAGCTCACTGCTTAGAGAAAGTATGTCACATTTTAAAACTGTGAGTCCTTTGTGTTTTCCAGTGCTTATTTCATAAGCTTAAGAGACATTAGGCTTGTTATTATTTTTCATGGAGGAGTGAGCTTAGTTGCTCTTGTAATTGATAAACTTGTTTTTCCTCCAGTGCCATCAGCCAAGTTTCTGCAGCAAGAATAAGAGGATGACCAATGGACCAGCATCTCCTGCAGAGCATATCTGGACCATTTTTTACAGAATGAAAATGCAAGAGCTTTAGTCTGGGGCAATCTGGCAGGAGAAGGCTGGTATACTTGGTTTCCTTCTGTCACGCTTTTGGTGCAATGAATTAGACTTTTAAATCAGGAAATTCAGCGAGATGAGTTAGATCTTTGCACAAAAGCAGTGGAAGATTTCCAGCTGCTTGGGGGTATGATATGGAAATGTCTTGCTAAATCAGGGTCTGGTGGAATGTTGCTCTCCTGGCAGCCAGGCTCTGTTTCTCGGCAAGCAATCTGTTGGTTACATGTAGGATGGAGTGTGCTGAGAGCGTAAGCACCGTCTTGCTTGTGGAAGACCTGGTGGTTCAGATGTTTTACATTAGGAACTGGGTGTGGGTTTTTTCAAGTTAAACTAAAGCAGCAGTTCTAGTAGGAAGAAACTCCCTGATCTGTGTCTTCTGTTTCTGGATGCTCTTCCTCAGAGAGCCAGATTTCAGCAGAAAGAGTTGTTAATGGTGGACTTTGGGCAACTGAAACTGTATGGGAGGGATGAGAAAGATGGAGAAAGAGGGGGTTATGTCATGATCTTCAACACTTTATTTAGAGGCTGTTGATGTTAGAATAATCAGTCAAGACAAACAAATGCACTCATTTTGTATGAAAATTTTGCCTTCCCTTGCAATTTTAGATAACTGAGTTCTAAGCCTCACACAGCAACACATTTTCCTAACTGATGACTGATTTTTCTGGTTGTGCAAGCAGTGTCCAAATGATCAGACAAATATCTGGCTTCAGAACAAATATTTTACACCATACTGAGCCCGTCATCAGCACTTGCCAAGGTGAGGCATGACCTCTCCTTTCCCTCTATCTTATCATTTATGTGTATTAGGTATGAGCTTCCTCTTGGTTCTGAGGATTGGCTCTGATGTAACCTGAATGAAGCTCTTAATGTCCTTTTTCAGACAGAAACACAATTTGGCTCATTGTTCCTGTGTTCATATTCGCATTTTCTTGCCCCTGGATACCTGGGACTTTCCTGCTGGAGGGCTGGATGTTGCTGTGTTCAAGGCTGTGCTATATCCAGAACTTGAGGCATGGGGGGAGGGGGAGTGCTACTTAGGACTCAGGATACAAACTGGCAGGTGTTAAGGTGGGTGATCCTGGGTAACTCAGAACCATCAGATTCCTGAGCAGGAGAACTAACTGCCCACACTCTTCCTGGCAATGTGTGTGTCCTCGGTTGAAAGAAGAGGCAGATGAGAATGTTGGATGAAAGGATGAAATTGATGTTCATCATCATATTAAAAACAACTCAGATCGACTGGTCTTCTGATGGTGATCAGTGGCTGAACCTAGTAAACCTAAGTTAGGGCAGGTTCAAGGAAAAACCATGAGGTGGTTTTCTTTGTCACGTCCTGTCTTGCCTTTCAGTTTCCTGTCCCCACTCCTCAAGGATGCCTCCTGCCCACCCCATCTGACTCTCCCTTTCAGTGCCTTGCCTGAGGAAGGAGAGCCAAAAAATTTCCAAGTGTTAGCATATATTTAGCTTTCCAGGATTTCTATTTCTGTTTTAATTAGGGAGCCCTAGGAGAAGAGCTGAGCACTCTAAGCTCCTAAGTAAAAATCTGAAAAGGTGGAATTTCTTATGACAAGGGGAGATATTTTGGGGCAAGTTGAGCTTTCCAGATGAGCTGGGAATGTGGGTGCCTGCTTCTTTGATACCTGAAATATGCCTTCATTTTAGTAGGTTAATTCCACTTCCTCTTTCTCAAAATTTGGGACAATACTTGAAGTGGTTAGGCGATTTGAACCTGAGTTTTGCTATTTACCACCTGTGTGACCTTAGGTAAGTCACTTAATTGCTCCAAGCCTCAATTTCATCGTGTACAATGGGAGTAATAATGATATCTTCGCAAAGAGTTTTTGTGCGCTTCTAATGGGGTAATACACATACAGATATATATATATATATATATTTTTTTTTTTTTTTTTTCTTATTTACACAGGATATTCTTTAAGGATATTAAAAAAATCTAGAAACATTTAGTTGTCTTTAGGGAGATAAACAAGGGCAGGGCTGGAAAACTTCTCATTGCCCTTTTGTACTTTTTGAATTTGGAACCTTATGAATGTATAACCTACATACAATATTAAAATTAAAATATCCCGATGTTGGGTTCAAGATGGCAGAGTAGAGGGACATGTGCTCACTCCCTCTTGTGAGAGCACTAAAATCACAGCTAGCTGCTGAACAGTCATCGACAGGAGCACACTGGAACCCACCAAAACAGACCCCACATCCAAAGACAAAGGAGAAGCCTCAATGAGGCAGTGGGAGGGGCGCAATCACAATAAAATCAAATCCCATAACTGCTAGGTGGGTGACTCACAGACTGGAGAACATTTATACCACAGAAGTTCACCCCCTGGAGTGAAGGTTCTGAGCCCCACGTCAGGCTTCCCAACCTGGGGGTCCAGCAACGGGAGGAGGAATTCCCAGAGAATCAGACTCTGAAGACTAGCGCGATTTGATTGCAGGACTTCAACAGGACTTGGGGAAACAGAGACTCCACTCTTGGAGGGCACACACAAAGTAGTGTTCGCATCAGGACCCGGGGGAAGGAGCAGTGACCCCATAGGAGACTGAACCAGACCTACCTGCTAGTGTTGGAGGGTCTCCTGCAGAGGTGGGGGGCGGCTATGGCTCACCACGGGGACAAGGACAGTGGCAGCAGAAGTTCTGGGAAGTACTCCTTGGTGTGAGCTCTCCTGGAGTCCGAGTCTGCCATTAGTCCCACCAAAAAGCCTGTAAGCTCCATTGCTGGGTCGCCTCAGGCCAGACAACCAACAAGGAGGGAACTCAGCCCCACCCATCAGCAGACAAGCAGATTAAAGTTTTACTGAGCTCTGCCCACCAGAGCAACAGCCAGCTCTACCCACCACCAGTCCCTCGCATCAGGAAACTTGCACAGGCCTCTTAGATAGCCTCATCCACCAGAGGGCAGACAGTAGAAGCAAGAAGAACTACAATCCTGCAGCCTGTGGAACGAAAACCACATTCACAGAAAGATAGACAGAATGAAAAGGCAGAAGACTATGTACCAGATGAAGGAATAAGATAAAACCCCAGAAAAGCAACTAAATGAAGTGGAGATAGGCAATTTTCCCGAAAAAGAATGCAGAATAATGATAGTGAAGATGATCCAGGACCGAGGAAAAGGAATGGAGGCAAAGATCCAGAAGATGAAAGAAATGTTTAACAAAGACCTAGAAGAATTAAAGAATAAACACCTAGAAGAATTAAAGAACCAACAAACAGAGATGAACAATACAATGACTGAAATGAAAAATACACGAGAAGGAATCGATAGCAGAATAACTGAGGCAGAAGAACAGATAAGTGACCTGGAAGACAGAATGGTGGAATTCACTACCACAGAACAGAATAAAGAAAAAAGAATGAAAAGAAATGAAGGTAGCCTAAGAGACCTCTGGGACAGCATTAAATGCATCAACATTCACATTACAGGGGTCCCAGAAGGAGAAGAGAGAGAGAAAGGACCTGAGAAAATATTTGAAGAGATTATAGTTGAAAACTTCCCTAACATGGGAAAGGAAATAGCCACTGAAGTCCAGGAAGCACAGAGGGTCCCGGGCAGGATAAACCCAAGGAGAAACATGCCGAGACACATAGTAATCAAATTGACAAAAATTAAAAACAAAAATTATTAAAAGCAACAAGGGAAAAATGACAAATAACATACAAGAGAACTCCCATAAGGTTAACGCTGATTTCTCAGCAGAAGCTCTACAAGCCAGAAGGGAGTGGCGTGATATGTTTAAAGTGATGAAAGGGAAGAACCTACAACCAAGATTACTCTACCTGGCAAGGATCTCATTCAGATTCAATGGAGAAATCAAAAGCTTTACAGACAAGCAAAAGCTAAGAGAATTCAGCAGCACCAAACCAGTCCTACAACAAATGCTAAGGGAACTTCTCTAAGTGGAAAACACAAGAGAAGAAAAAGACCTACAAAAACAAACCCAAAACAATTAAGAAAATGGTAATAGGAACATACATATCAATAATTACCTTAAATATGAATGGATTAAATGCTTCAACCAAAAGACACAGGCTCGCTGAATGGATACAAAAACAAGAACCGAATATATATGCTATCTACAAGAGACCCACTTCAGACCTAGGGACACATACAGACTGAAAGTGAGGGGATGGAAAAAGATATTCCATGCAAAGGGAAATCAAAAGAAATCTGGAGTGGCAATAGTCATATCAGATAAAATAGACTTTAAGAATGTTACAAGAGACAAGGAAGGACACTACATAATGATCAAGGGATCAATCCAAGGAGAAGATATAACAATTATAAATATATATGCACCCAACATAGGAGCACCTCAATGCATAAGGCAAAAGCTAACAGCTATAAAGAGGAAATTGATAGTAACACACTGATAGTGGGTGACTTTAACACCTCACTTACACCAAAAGACAGATCATCCAGACAGAAAATTAATAAGGAAACACAGACTTTAAATGATACAATAGACCAGATAGATTTAATTGATATTTATAGAAAATTCCATCTGAAAACAGCAGATTACACTTTCTTCTCAAGTGTATAAGGAACATTCTCCAGGATAGATCACATCTTGCGTCACAAATCAAGCCTTGGTAAATGTAAGAAAATTGAAATCATATTAAGCATCTTTTCTGACCACAACGCTATGAAATTAGAAATAAATTACAGGGAAAAAAACATAAAAACACAAACACATGGAGGCTAAACAATACGTTACTAAATAACCAAGAGATCACTGAAGAAATCAAAGAGGAAATAAAAAAATACCTAGAGACAAATGACAATGAAAACACAACGATCCAAAACCTATGGGATGCAGCGAAAGCCGTTCTAAGAAGGAAGTTTATAGCATTACAAGCCTACCTCAAGAAACAAGAAAAATCTCAAATAAACAATCTAACCTTACACCTAAAGGAACTAGAGGAAGAAGAACAAACAAAACCCAAAGTTAGCAGAAGGAAAGAAATCATAAATATCAGAGCAGAAATAAATGAAATAGAAACAAAGAAAACAATCACAAAGATCAATAAAACTAAAAGCTGGTTCTTTGGGAAGATAAACAAAATCAATAAACCTTTAACAAGACTCATCAAGAAAAAGAAGAGGACTCAAATCAATAAAATTAGAAATGAAAAATGACAAGTTACAATGGACAACGCAGAAATACAAAGCAGCCTAAGAGACTACTACAAACAACTCTATGCCAATAAAATGGACAACCTGGAAGAAATGGACAAATTCCTAGAAAGGTATAACCTTCCAAGACTGAACCAGGAAGAAATAGAAAATATGAACAGACCAATCACAAGTAATGAAATTGAAACTGTGATTAAAAATCTTCCAACAAACAAAAGTCCAGGACCAGATGGCTTCACAGGTGAATTCTATCAAAC
>NC_041222.1:43422206-43422488 GCF_002837175.3 Physeter macrocephalus | reverse complement strand
CTAGCCACAGCAATGAGAGAAGAAAAAGAAATAAAAGGAATCCAAATTGGAAAAGAAGAAGTAAAACTGTCACTGTTCACAGATGACATGATACTATATATAGATAATCCTAAAGTTGCCACCAGAAAACTACTAGATCCAATCAGTGAATTTGGTAAAGTTGCAGGGTACCAAACTAATGCACAGAAATCTTTTGCATTCCTATACACTAACAACGAAAGATCAGAAAGAGAAATTAAGGAAACAATCCCATTTATCACTGCAACAAAAAGAATAAAATAC
>NC_041222.1:43395508-43422181 GCF_002837175.3 Physeter macrocephalus | reverse complement strand
TAATGCACAGAAATCTTTTGCATTCCTATACACTAACAACGAAAGATCAGAAAGAGAAATTAAGGAAACAATCCCATTCACCATAGAACAAAAAGAATAAAATACCTAGGAATAAACGTACCTAAGGAGGTAAAAGACCTGTACACAGAAAAGTATAAGACACTGATGAAAGAAATCAAAGATGACACAAATGGATGGAGAGATATACCATGTTCTTGGATTGGAAGAATCAGTATTGTGAAAATGACTATACTACCCAAAGCAATCTACAGATTTGATGCAATCCCTATCAAGTTACCAATGGCATTTTTTTTACAGAACTAGAATAAAAAAAATCTTAAAATTTGTGTGGAGACACAAAAGACCCCAAATAGCCAAAGCAGTCTTGAGGGAAAAAAATGGAGCTGGAGGAGTTAGACTCCCTGACTTCAGACTATACTACAAAGCTACAGTAATCAAGACAATATGGTACTGGCACAAAAACAGAAATATAGATCAATGGAACAGTATAGAAAGCCCAGAGATAAGCCCATGCACCTGTGGTCAACTAATCTATGACAAAGGAGGCAAGGATATATGATGGAGAAAAGACAGTCTCTTCGATAAGTTGTGCTGGGAAAACTGGACAGCTACATGTAAAAGAATGAAATTAGAACACTCCCTAACACCATACACAAAAATAAACTCAAACTTGATTAAAGACCTAAATGTAAGAACAGACATTATAGAACACTTAGAGGAAAACGTAGGAAGAACACTCTGACACAAATCACAGCAAGATCCTTTTTGACCCACCTCCTAGAGTAATGGAAATAAAAACAAAAATAAACAAATGGGACCTAATGAAACTTAAAAGCTTCTGCATAGCAAAAGAAACTATAAACAAGACGAAAGACAGCCCTCAGAATGGGAGAAAATATTTGCAAACGAATCAACAGACAAAGGATTAATCTCCAAAGTATATAAACAGCTCATGCAGTTCAGTTCTAAAAAAACAGACAACCCAATCAAAAAATGGGCAGAAGACCTAAATAAACATCTCTCCAAAGAAGACATACAGATGGCCAAGAGGCACATGAAAAGCTGCTTAACATCACTAATTATTAGAGAAAAGCAAATCAAAACTACAATGAGGTGTATCACCTCATACCAGTTAGAATGGGCATCATCAGAAAATCTACAAACAACAAATTCTGGAGATGGCGTGGAGAAAAGGGAACCCTCTTGTACTGTTGGTGGGAATGTAAATATGGGGAACAGTATGGAGATTCCTCAAAAAACTGCAAATAGAATTACAGTATGACCCAGCAATCCCACTACTGGGCATATACTCAGAGAAAACCATAATTCAAAACGACACATGCACCACAATGTTCATTGTAGCACTATTTACAATAGCCAGGTCATGGAAGCTACCTAAATGTCCATCGAGAGATGAATGGTTAAAGAAGATGTGGTACATATATACAATGGAATATTACTCAGCCATAAAAAGGAACGAAATTGGGTCATTTGTAGAGATGTGCATGGACCTAGAGACTGTCATACAGAATGAAGTAAGTCAGAAAGAGAAAAACAGATATCGTTTATTAACACATATATGTGGAACCTAGAAAAATCGTACAGATGAACTGGTTTGCAACGCAGAAATAGAGATGGAGATGTAGAGAACAAACATATGGACACCAAGGGGGGAAAGTGGGGCGTGGGTGGTGGTGTGATGAATTGGGAGATTGGGATTGACATATATACACTGATTTGTATAAAATAGATAACTAGTAAAACTAATTTAAAAGAAAAACAATAAAATTAAAATGTCCCTAAATAACTTACCAGGAGTTTGGTTAGAATAAAGAAATGTCACCTTAATGGCGACTGTCTCTTAGTGCAGGTCACTGATGAGTGCTTCATAGAGCTGGTCTCATTGAATCCTCACAAGTGTTGTATGGGGAAGGTGGTCTAGAGGGATTCATGGCTGGGATATCAAAGTAGGGGCTTTGGCAGCTACATTCTGTATGTGTAATAAGTTTGAATTATTTTTGTTATAAAATACTTCAACCATACAGGAAAATATGCAGAAGTATTTTTCTATAATTATTTAAAGTGTTCTTAAAGCATGGTCATAGAGCTTAGTATCCAAACTGGGATACTCTTGAGAAAGAAGGGCCTGCTGTTGATAATTATGCTGGGTTAACATATGTAAATTCAACAGCCTCAGGCTAACTGGGTCGTATGGGCACCTGGAAATCAAGCATTATTGTAACTGTTGAAGTCTCCCCTTGTGCCTCTTCCTGGCCCATGTTCTCCCCCATCCCCCGAGGCAACCATGATCTTAATATAGATGTGCACACTGTTGATGATTTACGTCCATACCACATATGAGTGCATCATAAACTGTACAAAGTATTCCTTTGTGTATTTCCAAATGTTAGATAAATGGTATGTTGTCACTTTTTACTTCTTTTCATGAAAAATTAAAGGAACTAGGGCCAAGGAATAATTCCGTATTTGCTTTTGATTGAAAGCAACAGAAACTAATTCTGGCTAGCTTAAACCAGGGAGGAATTTCATAAAGATTATTGGGGCATCTTAAGTACCCCATGACTGGAAAAGAGGAGTTCAGGACAGCTCCTGGGATCTGAGCAACAGGTAGGTACAGATTCAACTCCTCCCATACCTGTCATCAATATCAATATGGCCACCGTGGCCCCCCGTCTCTGTATGTCTGGGTTCCAGTATTCGAATCCCAGAGACAGTAAGAGAATCCAGTTGGGCCAGGTGTCCTCCCTAGGTCAACTTCCGGTATATGGTCAAGAATGCAGGGTAATGCAGAAAGGACATAACCACCGAGAACCTGTCCCATGGTATTGGGGCTATTTCCAGAGGAGGGGAAACTGTGAGTAGGGCATCTAAAGAAGTGACAACGACAGTGAGCAGAGAAAATTTGGTGATGAGAGGGAAATCTCTGTGTTTATGGTTTCTTCTGAAAAGGAATATAGAGAAAAACACTTGTCCATTTGGGAATTCCTTTCTGGCATTTCTGAGGGAAATTTATATGGACTCCCAAATTCTAAATTCTGAGAAATATCAGTTGAGAAATCCAGAAAACTGGAAGAAGTGTTATAATTCTCCTGTGAGAATTAAAGCTTAATAGTCTGTATAGAGACCTTACTGGTTTGAAGAAATTCACTGACTTCAAGTTGAAAGCAAGAGCAGGAAATATTGATGCACAGAGACAAAGGTCAAGGTCAGCATTTTTGGGAACCGGGACATGAGCAGTGGAAGAGAAGCACCAGTGAGACTCTCTTGTGTCTGTTGCTCTAAGTATCTGCATTGCTCTGTCCACTGCTGACAGTGAATAATTCTTGCAGATAAATATTAGTAAGTTTATAGGCCTTAGGATACTTTTTACAAATCGTATTAGTGGTGTTCTAAGACATACCAGGTTTTGGAAGCAAAATACGTCCTTAAATTGGCTATTCTGACAATTATTTCTCTGTAGTGCTCTTCACCTTGCCAGGAGATCCAAATATTGCATTATTTGAATTCTATTAGAACAATTGATGCTTTGTGGGGTTAAAAATTTCATTTAAAGAATGAGAATCTTTAAATATTTGTGGAATTATCTTCCAATTTAAAAATTATTTTTATTTAGCATTTATTTTGTGTTAACGTTCATTTCTTTTTAATGTTTTCTATTATCCTGTGTCTAACAGGTAGAGATCATTTTTACAGGTTATTGGATTCAATAATCTTGTCACAATTTGTTGGTTAATTATAATAATAAACCATATATTTGGTATTATATCTTGTTAAACAAAAGACCATGAAAACTTTTCATATAATCCTATCACAGAAAAACGATTCTCTACTTATTATTATGGTCACTTATTATTTTTCAAAAGCATGTAAGTACAAGTGTTATGAAAATTACAGAATATTAACATGAATTCTGGAATTGCTGAGAATTCTCAGAAAGTCCATTTCCTCATTCTTGAATCCCAATGATTAATATCTATCAGAAGTTTGGACACAGTAAAAGGGAATAACACCCTACGTTGGACACCTGGCAGGGTCAATGATAAAACGTTACTGTTGATCTCTGAGCTGCTGTCATGAATGACGTCCCTGAGTCAGTCACACTTGTTGGGGATCTCAGATGCACAAACAGAACTGTTGTTGGATACAAATCTCCAGGTTGATTTTGGCTCCTACCGAAAGTTGGAAAAAATCAATTCCATGATATATGAAAAGTGACTACTTTCTGGCTTCCAAGAAAACACTAGAAACAGGGGGAAGAAAAATGCCAAAACAGTGAAGGTACCCATGGGCATGGCTGTGAAGTTGGGAGCCATAGTTTAGTCTATGAAACTCCAACCACTGGCATCATTTTTGGGTTAAAACAGCATGTACAGAAAATCCTAGGTTAAAATGCAGTGGTTGTGTGCATTGTTTCTGTTTGCTTGAGTTACTTTTCAAATGTGTCTGTCCTCTGAGGGAATGGGGGAAGGGTTGGAAGAATCTCACAGAGAAAATTGGCCAGGCAGGGTGCATAGAATTGTTGGGGAGAGTAGTTCCTGGTTAAGTGTGTGAGTAAAACCTGAGCTGGACCTGGGCTGGGCTAGAGGGACTTGAGGATGGCATCAAACTGGCTGGGTCTGATAACACAGTATTTCACTACCAGTCATGCAAATTCACCCAGACTTCATGGTTGAAAAAAACCCATTCATAAGGCAGGAATACTGGCTTGTACGGCAAGCCATGTTATTTAGCTCCATGACATAGATGGATATAAAATAGCTTTTTAAAAATGACTTTACAAAGGAATGTTAAAATATGTATTCAGAGATTAGCCATATGTTGGGGGTCCCTTCCTAAAACCCAAACATAAAAACCACCAAAGGAAAATTCCATTAGACTATGATTGCAAATGACTAATGCAATATAATTTAAGTAAAACATGGAAAATACATTTCCTTATTTTATTTATTTATTTAGGAATGTTAAAATATTTATTCAGAGATTAGCCATATATTGGGGGTCCTAAAACCCAAACATGAAAACCCCCAAAGGAAAATTCCATATAGACTATGATGGCAAATGACTAATGCAATATAATTTAAGTAAAACATGGAAAATACATTTCCTTTTTAATAAAGCTCTAAATTGTATTCCTTTTTGAAGCCTTTAGAAACAAAATTCAGCTGTTAAAAAGTATTGAGATTCCTTTGGAAAAGTAAACTTTATTTGCCTTTTATAGAATAAAGAACTTTGATAAGACTCTAAAGTTTTAAATAATCTGTTACTGTATATCATTGATATTTCTAGATACTGTGGGGGACACATGGAAATCAAATCTTCATTCTTGGCAGATCAGAGGCCTATTATGTTTAGGTAAAACTGAATTAAAATGAAACCTTTTGCTTTCCCAAAACCACAGTTTTTACAAGTTAGTTAACATCAAGTGCTTTTCACAGTTGACGCCAGTGCATGCAGCAGTCAGGAGACCACATCTGCCTTGGTTGTGCCCATCACCTGTGCTGGTCTCAGGAGATTTACAAACAGCATTTCAGTGTAATTACCTCCAAAAACAAACTCCAGGGGAACTGGAGTTTCCATGTGTGAGATGGATGGCTCTTTTTGTCCAGTTACTTATGAAGTCTTTAAGGGTCAATAAAAATAAATAATTTTTTTCATCCTTAACACTATTCCCTAATTTGCATGTGATCCTATGCTAGATATTGTGCTGGAAGTTAATCAGACATAGTCCATTGATGCCTCAAAGACAATACTACTTGATACAAAGATTAAGAATTATTATAGTAATAATTATTATAGTAATGATTATAATAACAATAATACCTATTTTAGTGATAGTAATAATAATAATCATAATAATTACAGCAAGCACTTATTAAGCCCTTATTATGTTCCAGGCCCTGTGCTAAGCAGTTTTCACATATTAGGTCTCTGAATATGATCATCAACCCTAGGAGGTAGGTAGCATCATGCCCATTTTACAGATGCAGAAATTGAGCTTTAGAGAGGGGTAAGCGACTTGTCCAAGGTCGACTGGGTAGTCACTGATGAAGGTGGGCAACAAAGTTTTGAAGCCTAGATGTGAGAGCGCAGAGACAAGTTCACAACCATTTATAAGATACACATGTGACATGCACATTTCCATCACTTGAACATTCACTTTAGCGGCCTTACACTGAAGGAAGTAGAGAAACAAAGTTCTGTTGGAATTACTATATGTTATTTCATTTGTTGGGGAACAGAAGGCTTAGTGGAAGGTGGCGTTTTAGGAGAAATATATTACTGACTTTCCGTACCACCAGAACGTGTTTGGGCAGATTAAAAAGGGAACTAGGGGTTTTCCCTGGTGGCGCAGTGGTTGCGCGTCCGCCTGCCGATGCAGGGGAACCGGGTATGCGTCCCGGCCTGGGAGGATCCCACATGCCGCGGAGCGGCTGGGCCCGTGAGCCATGGCCGCTGAGCCTGCGCGCCTGGAGCCTGTGCTCCGCAACGGGAGAGGCCACAACAGAGGGAGGCCCGCATATCACAAAAAAATAAAAAAATAAATAAATAAAAATAAAAAAAATAAAAAGGGAACTAGCGCTTCCTTAGAGGACTGCCCCATGACATTTTCCACCTGCTTTTCTTCCTCTTGTCCTGTACTTTTGGCATTTCTTCTGCTCTTAAGAGTCAGTGAGTCAACAGCATGTTTTTAGCATGCCCTGTGTGCACGGAAGTGGACTCCGACTCAGCAGAAATATAAAACTACCATGGGCCAGACCTGTGCCAGCCTTTTCTGCCAGCCAGGGGATCGGGGGCAGGGCAGTGTGGAAGGACAGAGCATAGAGAATAAAATTATATGTAAATGTATATATGTGTGTGTGTGTGTGCGTGTGTGTATGAAATTCATTTTAAGTCTCATCATCACTCAAGGGTATTTTTTTTAACTGGGCAATTTTACCAGTGCTCCCGCTTGCACATTCTGATAAGTTCCTAAATGGAAACCTGATAGAAATTAATCTTTTAATGCCTCATAAGTAAGAAAGCAAATCAATATGATATGGCTCGAAGGGACCCCAGAGATCTAAAGTGTTTCATGGAATATTAATGTCCTTGATCTCTTAATAGGTGTTTTGGAAATGGGCCCCATGGTCAAATAAAATTTGGGAATGCTGGGTTAAAGTTAAATAGGTATTTTTCCTGTGGAACTTCACGGAGTCTTTCATATGCTAATGTGCTTTGTGAATCTCCAAGAGGGTGGATAAAGTCTGAAGTGTTTCAAGATTTATTTTACCCCAAATTCTCTTTTTGAGAAATGCTGGTCTAGGTGAGCCAGCTAGGTGTAGTCTCTACATGATGATAGCAGCTGACACCTTTCTAAGAGCAAGGAAATCCCAAGGGGGAGGAGGGATATATCGGTTGCCCTTGTTTCATGCCAAGAATTCTCAGTGAGAGACCTTTCCTTGGAGGCTCAGAGAAGTCTGGAAGGCATCTGTAGGCAAACAGGGCCCACTTCATTGTGACCCACGCTATAGAGAAGCTCTGAACTCAGCACAGAAGGATGACCAGCCCCTTAGAATCACGAAAATGTATTTATCCCTGACCTAGCCCACTGAGGACACATGAAGTGGGGAGGGGACTGTCTTAGCTGTAGTTCCAAAGCTAGTCTGAGTCCCTTTCCCTAAGCAAACTAGTTGTGTGAGTTTAGGTTGGGAAGCACTGGTTCAAGAAGACATTAAACTGATGCCCTTTCAGAGATGTCAGTGTGAAAACGCGTATCATGAAACTCCAAGAATGGGATAGAGCATGCAGGATTTAAAAAAGTTACTTGGGGCTTCCCTGGTGGCGCAGTGGTTGAGAGTCCGCCTGCCGATGCAGGGGACACGGATTCGTGCCCCGATCCGGGAAGATCCCACATGCCGCGGAGCGGCTGGGCCTGTGAGCCATGGCCGCTGAGCCTGCGCGTCCGGAGCCTGTGCTCCGCAACGGGAGAGGCCACAGCAGTGAGAGGCCCGCGTACCACAAAAAAAATTAAAAAAAAAAAAGTTACTTGACTATGAAATGCTTATGCAGCATTTGGGAGGCACTTGTGTTACAAGGAAAACCCTTTGGGAAACACTGATCTAATCCGACCTTCTCATTTTACCCGTGAGCAACTCTGGGCAGGCATTTCTTACCTGTGGAGCCCTCTCAGGTTCCTTTTCTCCATCACTGTGACACATTTGTTGGAATTAACTTGATCAAAATTGGGGGCAGCTTTGAAGAGATTTCTTTAGCTCATAAGCCCTTTTTGTATGTTTCAAGGGCAAATTACTCTGTATACCTTGAGTTTCCATTGTCAAAAGACACAGATTAATTCAGCCAATCTTTATATAATATTACCTTTGCCCAAAGATGTTTACATACGGTGGTGGTCTACAAAGATATAAAATGTAGTTCTTAGTATATAAGACATTGATAATAATGACAAATACTATATAGATGGCAATAATATTAATATCTAACATTTATTGAATGCCTTTCTGTTTGTCAGGCGCTGTACTAATATTTTCATCCTCCCAACAATTTATGAGGTCATGATTATAATAATCCCCATTTCACAGTGATGATACTGAGGTGAGGAGAAGGTAAGGAACTATTCCAAGGCTACATACAGCTGGAGGAGAGAAGACATATAGAAAGGTGTAGCGGCGCATGAAACATTCCTTATGAGTGGTACAAAGTGCTATGTGAATTCAGAGAACAGAAAAATAATTTTCAAAAGACTTTATCAGTGAAAGTGTCAATTATGTGGTGGACAATTCCAGTTTGTTTGCCCATCTCTCCTGCCTTTGGCGACCAGCACCCCCTGACTTTGGAGGAACTTTGTCCCTTTCACTGTGGGGTTCCTGCTTTGTGATTGGTTGCATTGCCTCAAACTGGACCAGAGTCTTTGGGAATTTGGGGATTAGAACCAAGGGAAGAGACTTTCCTTTTGGCTGGTAAAGATGTAAAATCTTATCTGAGATGTGCCTGACTTGTCCTCAGCCCTGGGGAAGGAGCTGGGCTGTGGTAGGAGAGAATGATGGTGATGTCAAGAGAGAGGCAGGTCCTAGAAGTGCAGAGATGGAGTCCGGGAGACCTTCTGGTTATCTCTGAGGCTTGGAGGCTGCATCCTTTTCTTCTTGTCTGGGACAGAGGACTTACCACCCTCTCTTCTTCTGGGAATGATACTGTCCTTCCTTGCAAAATGAAATGTTATTAGAAAGTGGTTAAAAAAAATCCCCCATCATAGAGATGTGCACAGGTCCTTAGAAGTGTTGACATTCTATTTGGTGCTAAGACAAGGCTCCCTCAACCATAAAGTCAGGAACTTTACAGGGGAATGGAGAGAGTAGAGGCAAAACAACAACACATACACACACACAAACTTCCCTGTTGAAGAGAGAAGCTAAAGAGTCTCAATAGGATTCAGTTGATGACTTCACACTTTAATGATACTAATAAAAAGGGGAGGGGCCACATAAGAATTTGTACTGAATGTTGGTGCCATCTTGGCCACGTCCTTCAACCTCACAGAAAGCCTCCTTTTTCTCATCTGTAAAATGGGAATGATATGAATGCCATTACTACTTCTTTTAGTTGTTTTGAGCCTCCAAAGAGAAAACAGATGCAAAGCCTTTTGTCAACTGCAAAACAACATATAAGTGTGAGCTGTTATTCACAGTCATCTTACTATGATCAAACACTTTATAATCCTGCAGCAAATCCAGCTTAGTCCCAGGAAGTGGACAATATTTGGAGGAGGAGAAGAAGCAGGAGATTTCAGTGACTTAAGTGGGTGTAAAAATGCTTTGAGGGTTAAAGGAGATAGAAGCAAAAATGAGAATTGTTTCTTCCCTTTTGGGACTTTATCCTTTTTGCCTGTTGATTTTCTATGGGGAATTTCTTGATTTGGGATTTTTGGAGAGAAGGCAGAACATCTCTGACCCTCCCCTCCCCACCCCACCCCCAAATGCCAGAAAGCTTGTGAAAGGAGCAAGCCCAGTTCTTGGTACCCTGTCCTTGTTTAATTTGGGTTTGTTCATTCATTCCTGGTAGGACCTTACAAAGGGCTTTACCCTCCTCCTAGTGAAAGCGATGAATCCTGGTAAGAGCTCCGCAGTGTGGACACGTACAGTGTGGGACAGCCTGTTTCTAAGCAGGAGCTGGGCCAGGGAGGGTGAAAGGGCAAGAAGAATAAGGAAATATGCGTCCACGCATCTGTGTTGCTGCTGTTGCGACCACCACAACAAACAAGCAAAAAAAAAAAAAAAAAAAGTTTTCTTCCTGAGAAGTGTGGTGCCTTCAGAGAGCCTGGGGAAAAGTGTGGATGGCTGGGTGGATCCTGCTGGATTGAAGGGCCTGACAGTATGTGATTCCCTGCAACAAATGGTAGTGGTGGGGTGTGTGTACACACGCAGACACACTCGCAGCGCCCAGCCTCCAATTTCAGCGCTGGCAGAAGATAACAATTCTCAGCTCGCTCTTCCAGGGTTATTTTTGGCTGGGGCTGTTCTCTGATGGCAAAAGGTTTCAGCCCCCTCCCAACTCCACCCCTGTCCTTGTTCAAAAGAGAAACTGGTGCTTGTAAACCGCTCAGTCCCTGGGAGGCCGGGAGGCAGGGCTGCCGGTTGGTGGGGAGAGGGGCCGCGGGTACGGGGAGAGGACCCCCAATCCTGGTTAAGTTCTCACCACCCCCTCCCCGGCTGTTTTCTAGCGGAGGGTGTGCCGGGGGAGACGCGATCACCGGGGAAGGCTCGGGCTAGGCGCGCGAGGAGGCGTCCCCGGGTTCGGGGTAGTTGGCACTGGGAAGGGGCTTTTGGGACACCCCGAAAGTGAGTCCAGCTGGGGGAAGAAGCTGCGGGCACGTCGGGCGTTCCGGCCGGAGAGGAAGTTGGGCGGGTGCGAACTTTTCTTGGAAGGTAGAGGCCAAACTCTGCGGGAGCAGCTAAGGGCCGCGCGCAGAGGGAGGAGCGGTCGGCGCGGCAGGAGGGCGCGGGGCGCGGGCCGGCCGCAGAGGGGGCCGCGGCGCGAGGCGGAGCCCGGGCGCCCCGCCAAGCTGGTGGGGGCCCCGTCGGGCTGCAGATTCCCTCCGGCTCCCGGAGCCGCGGCAGGACCGGCCAGGAGGCGCCATGGAGGGGAGCCCCATCCCTGTGCTGACGGTGCCGACGGCGCCCTACGAGGACCAGCGGCCGGCCGGCGGCGGGGGGCTGCGACGGCCCACCGGGCTCTTCGAGGGTCAGCGCAACTACCTGCCCAACTTCATCCAGAGCGTGCTGTCGTCCATCGACCTACGCGACCGCCAGGGCTGCACCATGGTGGTGGGCAGCGACGGCAGGTACTTCAGCAGGACGGCCACGGAGATCGTGGTGCAGATGGCCGCGGCCAACGGGGTGAGTGACATGCCGCCGCTCGCGTCCGCAGTCCCCCTCCTCACCCTGCCTCCTCCGCCGGCCCGCCCCAGGCCCAACCCAGACCCCCACCCGGCTCCCGGGCTCGGCCGCTCCCCCAGGTCCCCTCCGCCCGCGTCCCGCCACCGCAGCTCCCCGCAGCCTCCCCGGTGCACCCGGGACTCCCGGGCTGTGTCGCGCCCGCCGCTCGGAAAGGCCTTAAGGGTTCCTCGCCCTTCTTTGAGCCCAGCCGGGCATCCCGACCGACCTGCCACATCGCCCTGAACTCTCTCTGGACTCTGACCATGTCCTGCACCTGCTCGCTGTTCTCGACTTTCTCTTCCCCAGCCCTTTAAAAATATTTGCTCTGACCGTTTTCACTACCCTCCCGCTACCAATATATTGATAGTTGCCCCCCCCGCCCAACTCCTGTATCCTATTTGCAGTCTTCTTCTACTCCACATCTTGGCTCTGCCAAATTTAACAGTAGTGTTGGCTCCGAAGACGCGCGCACACACACACACACACCAGTGTTGGTTACTGACATATTTAGCAAGCGTGGACCCTGAAGGTTTTTAATATCATTGGTTCGTGGAGTTATATTTCATAATTGATTTGATTAGGGAAAGGATGGGACGGGGATCAATTTGAAGCTATACAGACTGGGCTCTCGGTTCCGGGGAGGCAAATCTCTAAGTGGTCAGAAATGAGATTTGCAATGATTTTCTTAAAGCAGTTCCCAACTTCTCTCCAAGATGCCCTTTGGCAGTTGACAACATTTCATGCCTCTTCTCCCCTGCAGTTTTCATCCTCCTTTCCTCTCCCTTCTCACACCACTTAAGTAGTCTTCTTTTGCAATGTGAATTCTCAGACCTTGAGTTTTTCTCTTTCTCCTTCCTTTCTCCCTGTCCTACAACTAGACGCACCTTTTGACATATCCCCATATGGGATATGTCAAAGCCAGCAGCGTCTCAAGAGGGATACTGACTTCAGGGGTTCCTGAATTCTCTGTGGGAAACATTGTCTAAAAGGGGAACTTAAGCCTTATTAATGCAGTCAGATCCACACACACAGAACTTTCCTTTAAGTGAAACCTCTGCAGATGTATAAATGAGTGTGAACATTTAAAAAAGCGAAACTAAACAATGATCTGGCTTTTGAATTCCCTCCTTCCCTCCTTTCCAACCCTATCCTTTTAAATTTTCTCATTTCTTGCTTAAAATAACAGCTTTGAGGTTGTCCATGCTTCACATTTGTCTACTATAACTCCCCTTTCTCAGTGTTTCAGGAATAGGGAAAGAGGATTTTTTTTTACTAACCAAAAAGCAGTTGGGTGAAACAAGGCCTGTCTGGGGTGAGGGTGAGCTGGGTGGTGGGGCTGTTATCTCCAGCCCAGCAGATGATGCTGCTGGAGATATAAGACTTGTATTTCTCTCTGGCTCCTCACTTGGGACTGATGAAAGTTGGCCTGAATCAGGGATTTGGAGAGAGGTTAACAAATGGTCTTTTACTCTTGTCTGACAAAGCCATTCCCGTGGAATGATGGAGAACAGTGAGCCTTGGGAGAGCTGTGGCAGCTTTCATACTCCTTCCTGGGCCAGGTTTTCCAAGGAGTGAGAAAAACGTAGCCTGTCCAATATTTATTGCAGGTCAGGATAGTTTTGGAGTTACAGTTGTTGATTTGCATGGACACAGTATTATTATGCTTTATTATTTCTTGGCATACTTTACCCTAAGGACTCTTCAATCTCTTAACTTCAGTGGGTCTTCTCTGTAAACACATTTTATTGACTTTAAGAGTGGAGTTTATTTTAGGAGATAGTTAGCATACGTTAATATATACCTAAAATAGAGTCAAATGTAATCTACCAGTTGTTATGAAGGACAGAATGACAAACTAAAGTCCACACAGAAGCACCGTCTTTTAAATAATCTGAAAGTATTAATTCTAAGATGGATGGGCATGGGGGAAAGGGATGGTTGACTCTTATAAAGATTTCAAACAGCCAGTTTTCACCAATCTTTTCCTCATTTTGTTCACCTTCGTGGGAGCTTTTGCTAAAGCAAAGTGAATAATCAGAAGGCTGACTTCAGGAGAGAGGTAGTTTGAAAGGGACCACCATAAGCAAAATTGGTCTTGCATGATTGCAAATTGATGGAGATGCACTTGCCTCCTGACTTGGCCTGCTGACTATACTCAGGAATGGGGAACTTCACTTCCAAATGCTTTGGCCTTTTTTGATTTCCCATTGGATATTCATAGTAAAAAAAAAAAAAAGAAAATACTAGAAGATAGAATTTATTCTCTTTGAACTGACTTGAATCCGACCAGGTGGGCTGCATTCTCTCTCTCTGAAAAACCTTGGTTTTGATTGAAAAAGTTAATTTTACAAAGCAGTTTTTCTATAAAAAATGATAGTTGCTCTTCGATTATGTAATTGCTGGAGGTAAACAGAAGTTTGGAATTTCTAAAACAATAAACTACACTATTAATATTTTAATATCTCATAAAGTTTGAAATAGATTCCTACACAAATACCTGTACAATTTGAGATTTTAAAAAACTTTCTCAAAAAGTTATGAAACTTTCAAGCTTTCAGAAAAGTGGAGAGAATAGATTAACGACATCCATATGCCCTTGTCCTAGATTGTTGACATTTTTCTATGTTTGATTCATCTTTTCGAGGGGCTAAAGTATATTAAAGTATATTAAAGAACATGACATTTTACCCTATGTTCTTCAGAATGGATCTCTAAAAAAGAAGAACATTTTCCTTGATAGTGACAGTATCATTAACATCCCAAACAAAATAAAAAATTATTTCTTTACATTATTTATGACCCAGTCCACATTCAGATTTCTTCAGTTATTCTGAAATGTCTTTTATACCTAATTTGTTCAAACTTGTTTCTTCTAATCAAGGAACACACATTACATTTGTCTTAAGTCTCTTTTAACCTAGAAAGTTCCTCCCTTTTTATTTTTATTTTGTTAACGAAATTGACTTGTTGCCGAGACTAGGTCGGTTGGTTTTTCTATAGAATGTCGCCTCCACCTCCTTTCTGGAATTTTCTGATTACTTTTTTATGGTGTCGTTTAACTTTTCACTCTGTTTCCTGTGTGTGTGTGTGAACTAGAAATCAGTCTAAAGGCTTAATTAGAGTCAGGTTCGATATTTTTTTATAAGATTATTTCACAGGTGATGGTGTATATTCAGTTGCATAATACAAGGAAACATAATCTGTGGTTGTTCCATCATCTGTGATGCTGAGATAATTATAGAGCTATGGTGGTATGGTCCATTATTTCCCCCTTTGGGACTAGCTGTAAGCGGTGGGGTGAACTTTGTACCATGTGAATATTCAGTTCCTTATCAATTTTTACCCAATTGTTTTAGCATCCAATAATGATACTGGCTTGAGTTGATTATTTCATTAGGGGTTTCAAAATGATGATTTTCAAATTCTCTAATTCCATCTACATGTTTTAGCTGGCATTTTTCTATAAACTGGGTATTTTCCTCACTACTAGGCTATTTGATTATTCTGTAATATAGTTCCTTCTGGAAAGACAGAATATGTGTTTATTTCTCTCTCTGCGCAGGCTCAGCGGCCATGGCTCACGGGCCCAGCCGCTCCGTGGCATGTGGGATCTTCCCAGACCGGGGCACGAAGCCGCATCCCCTGCATCGGCAGGCGGACTCTCAACCACTGCGCCCCCAGGGAAGCCCCTCTCTCTTTTTTAATGACCAATTTTCAGAGTAAGAATTTGGTGAAATAGTTACCTCCATTGATGAGACATGAATTTTGTTTTGTTTTGCTTTCACTTTTTCGAATATCACTATGGACTCCTGGATTTTTATATAATCAATTTGAATAGATTATTGAAGAATGAAAAGAAACTACCTTTTTTTTAGTAGTTTATATGGGGCTATGTGAATTTATCTAAAAAACCCCAGAAGTATTTTAATCCCCCTTTAAAGATACAAACTATATCATGCTATATAGAGTAACAAACAACAAAAAACTAAGTATATGAAGTAAATAGTGTCATTTAAATGAATTGAGATCAGACTTAGTATGAAACTAATTGATTTTTTTATCCTATTTCTATTTCCATCTGCTTTAGATCCTCCTCAGGGGTTTAGATCCTCTATGTATCAATTTATTCTAATGTCTTAAAGAACTGAAAAGCTAAATGCATCATAATGGCTACAGGAATGCCTTTGCCCTTCTCTGGGTAGATCCATTTGTGGCTAAGGACATCTGTCTTTCTTCCTCCTCTTTGTTAAAATCTTCTTTTTTCGTCCTAAACTACCTTTAATATTGGACAGGTGACAGAACTGTATCTGCCTGAAGATGTTTCTGACTTTTTCTAAAGTCTTCTTTTTCTGAGATGACGTTGTATATCGGCACTGTCTAACAGAACTTATTGTGATGATGGGAATGTTCTGTAATCTGCACTGTCCTAGCCAACTAGGACACTTGACTGTTGAATACTTGAAATGTAGCTGATGCTGCTGAAGAACTGAATTTTACATTTTATTTAATTTTAATTAATTAAGGTTGAAACTTAGATAGCCACAAGTGCTTAGTAGGTACCATACTGGACAGCACAGTTCTATAATTTAACATTTAAAATATGTGTGTGTGTGTGTGTGTGTGTGTGTGTGTGTGTGTGTGTTTAACGGAGCCAGACTGTTACAATCAAAAGCAACTATTGGTTAAATAAAGGGCGGTCGACAAATACTACAAGTACATAATTGGCAAACCCAAACCAGCTTTCTTCATACGATAACCACACTCTCTTTTGACTTTAGCCCAGGAGGCAATGAGGTATGGTAGAAAAAGCACTGTATCAGCAGCTGGAGGGCTTGCCTTATTTTCCTAGCTCTGACATACAAGTTGCAGTGCAAATGCTTTAGCTTCTTGACATACCTAGAAACCACTTGTTTTCTCATCTATAAATTGGGTATGATAGCATCTCTGAATTATCCTGAGAATCAAATGAAGCACTGCATATGAAAGCATTTTGTTAACATCCACAGCACTAAGAAATGCAAGGGAGTATTACTATGGTCAGCTGAATACATCTCAGATAATAATGATTTGACTGCATGTATGGACTAACCTAGAGCTCTGTAACAAGTTTTAGCCAAGAGAAAATCCATTTGTCAATTAGCCACGCACTGTACTGGCCATATGATGATCAGCATTAATGATAATAATATTGGCATACAGTGCAGCTTACAGAATTCAAGAGCTCCTCAATGGCTTGTGAAATCTTTTAGAGGTAGAAAATGAAGCGAAATGATATGAGGAATGCTAGATCAGTGAGGGGCTTGGGCGCGCCCTCCGGATAGATGCTGGCACAGGTTGTATTTGATTTCAACAGGTCATAAAGAGGTGTCTGTTTCCAAAGAATGAGAATACACTTGCCTTGGCATTTATGAGAACTATCTGGGCAACAAATTTTGGTTTGGTCCCAAAGACAAGGAACATATATTTGGAAGAGAAGCAGAGTGGGATATGGTGGTGGGTGGCCAGTAGGGATGAAAGAAGAAGGAAGCAAGAGAGGGAAACATGTACTGTAACACTAAGGCTTCTTTCCTGGAATGGATCTGGAGATCTGGGTGTATCTCTAGAAGGGAAAAGAACTGGGTGGTGATTGCTCTGTATTCTCTATGGGTGTTCACAACAGAATAGGTGAATGGAATGGGCTACTATGGCCCAGATGTTAGGAAGGTCTGGTTTGTAATATGTTAGAAAACCCTAAAGAGCCTCCCATAACTTTATCTTGCTTCCCTTCCCAAATCCTCATCCCCTGAATTGTGGAAATGGAAAATCTATTATGTGAGCAATAGCAAATTTTAGGGAGCCCTTGGTTCCACCCTTCTCCTTGTTTGGGTCTGTTCATTCTTGACTCTTTTAGCCTCAAGTCCTCATTCACTTTTTTATGAGGAAGTAAAAGGAGTGGGAGAGGTTTTGAGAACAGCTGGGCCCTCCCAGTTGCTGGGGTGGGTTATTTTAAGCTTTGTTTAATGTGTCCAGAGACCCAGATGGCATTTTTAACTAAGCTGCTTTATTAAATCTTGTGATAAAGTATAATGATGTTTATTGAAAAGACAGATACCCATCAGCAACATTATGTCTGAAACTTGCCCTAAGAATTTTCTATAAAACATCTGTTCCCTTTGTGAACTCTGGAAGTTTGCTAGTTTCTGTACAGCCTTGAGGAATAGAAGTTGGAACCTATTTTGGGGGAATCTAAGGAGAGGTATTGGCTTAACCAACCTTACCCTTCATCTTTTGGGCTCTGGCCACTCTTCTGTTAGACAACAGTGACATGAATGAACACTGTAATAGGATTATTTGGGAATAATAGGCAGCAGAACAACAACAAAAAAAAGGTCTGAATTTCCCAGGGATTTTTAAATTGAAGGTAAAGAGCTAGGGCTGCAATGTCCTTTGTTAGCCTACAGCCTTGACAGCTAATTGCAAACACTCAAGATTTGGCCAGTATGCCTTTACTGTTTATACTTGCGTAGCCAAAGGGAAAGTTTTCGGTTCTTTCATCTGACTTGACTCTCATTACTTATGAATAAGAGGATATCTGGGATATACACAAGACTTGTTAAAATCCACATTTTCTGAGTCTTTCAATACCTTTCATCTCCTGCATTGTTAGTGACGTCAAATTTTGGAGTAATGCCTGTATTTGTCTGAAGAAAAAAAATTTTTAGGAACATTGAATCCCCAAAGAAATTCTTTTTCTTGGCATAAAGTCACAGACAATTTTCTTTCCCTTTCCAAGTCTCTACTAATAGATGCTTTGTACAAATAGAATAATTGCTGCCTTTCTATTGTTTTCCTCTAATAAGAGTCCGGTTTGGTAGCTAGGGGTATGTAGTTTTATATTTAGACATTTATAATAAAAAAGAGAAAAGAATTTGAAATCATAGGACCAGAGTTTATCCTGCTTGACAAAAGACCTCACAAAATACTAGGAGGAGAGTTTTACAGCAGATGGTTAATATCTACAATATATGAAAAGCTTTCCCAAATCAATAAGAAAATTCAAACAGTTTAAAAGAAATATTGTCAACAGCAACCACAAATGCATGAAAAGGTGATCAGCCTCATTAGTAACCAAAGAAATACAAATAAAAACAATCCATTATTTTGAAAAAAAACGGAAAATACTCAGAGCTGGCATAGGTGTTGGAAAATTGTCATGTTTGTACACTGTTGGTGGAAGTTAAATTGATACAACTTTTTGATCAGGCAATTTGGCAGTATGTATCTAAATTAATAGAGTACTTGTCCAATAATCTAAGGATCCCTTACTCTAAGAATATATCCTGTAAATTTTCTAATACAAATGTGGAAACATTTATGTACAAGAATACTCACTGCAGCATTTTGCTAAAGAAAAACTTGGAGGGACTACCCTGGTGGTCCAGTGGTTAAGACTGCACGCTTCCAAGGCAGGGGGTGTGGGTTCGATCCCTGGTCTGGGGAACTAAGATCCCACATGCTGCTCGGCTCGGGTCCCCCCCCGCAAAAAAAAAAACCTTAAAAAAAAACAGCTTTATTAAAAACAAACTTGGAAAGAATTTATATGTTCAGTACATAATTTATGACACAACCACACCAGGAATGCATTAACATCCATAAGAGAAGAAGGTGGATCTGTATGTGACGTGAGAAAGATGTGGATGACAGTTTGTTAAAGTGAAACAAAGCAATTAGTAGAGGGTCATGTGTAGCATGATCCCACTTTTGTGTATATAATTAGGCATAGAAAATAGGGTTGGAGGAACATAGTCCAGACAGTTAATGGTGAATATATCTGGGGTATGTGGGTGTGTTTGGTGGGGGAGGGGAATCCTTTCCCTTTCTACTCATATACTTCTCTTTATTAAATAATTACACACGTATATATGCCTTGCTTTCATAATTAAACACATCACTAGAGAGTAGTTAAGAAAAAAAGGAGAAGCTCTGAATTTGAATCATTATACTATCATTTGCAACGTGTATGACTGTGGGGAAGTCACCTAGTTTTCTGGGGTTTGTTTCCTCATTTATAAAAATAGGCACTGTCATCATACTTGCTTCCCACATCTTCCAGGGGTTTTGGGAGGATTGAATGAGGTAATGGATCACTGTCAATTATTTTATTGATTCATATAGCACCATTATTACCAGACTGTTTTTCTCTGATTAAAATAAAAGGACACGTGCATATATGCTTTTTATTCTCAGTAGCCTTACTGATAGAAGGCGCCTGTCGATGTGGTGATCACAGTTGCTTTAGCGAGACTTTCGGCATTTCTGCAGGCTGCTGGCTAAGGCTTGGGTGGCGACTGCTGAAGTCATGATCCTCTCCCCTCTCCCAGCATGAACGCTCACACACACACACACACACACTCACTCACTCATGCACACACAAACACACATGTACGCACACCCTGTCACGGTACTTGAGGTGGCAGCAGCTGCTCTGGCGTAGACTTTAACTCAACATAAAGAACTTCTTTTTGCATGGTCTGTGCATTATTTCCTATTATGAATCAGCTGAGTCAATGCCATGCTTTTCAATCTTAAACCTTTCTGAGGCTCAGGCTACGTTAAGAGCAGACCCACCCTTCTATACCTGCTCCACTGCCCCCAACTGAGGCCAGATCTTAATCTGCTCATTTCATGCAGATTTTCAAGCCTAATGGACTGGGCCATGTGAGGGATTACTGAGAGGAACAGACCAAGCAGAGGCTAAGAGACTCCACCCTCATCTGCTGAGTAGTCTGAAAATGCACAGCTGCAAGCTCTAGCGATGCTTTAAAGCATTTTGTCAGGATGTTTGTCAGGGTTCCTGTTCCTGCAGCCCTGCTGAATGTTTGGTTAGGAGGCATAATCTTTTTTTGGACAGGATCTCCCAAATGTAAAGTGACAGATGCTAACGTGGAATATAATACAGAAGACCTAGCTTTGCTGTCATAAATAACACTAAATTGTTTAATCTTGCTGAGTTGTAAATCTGTGATTGCCAGAGGTCTTTAGTTCACTGGAACGTAGTATAAGGGTTGGTGGCACTTAGCAAATGGACAGTAATTATTTCCCAACCAGACAGATATTGGTCTGATGGAATTTATTTAAAGATCCACATATATGTATTTGAACTGACTGTGATAACTACTCAGGGAAAAACACAAAACTATAAAGAGAGACTGAGATTTTTCCGGGAAAAAATACACACACACATATATAGAGGAATAGTATATGAATCTATATATATATATATATATATTCTATCTATAAAAGAGCCAAAGATAGTGAGTTTTTTCTTTTGAGTTTTTATATATATGTGTGTGTGTGTGTGTGTGTGTGTGCGTGTGTGTGTATACTGTCTACTTATAAAGGTTCCAGATGGAAAGTGTTCTTAAGCATTTAGATAGTTTATCAAATAGCATATGTGTGTGCACATGTGCCCAGGACACCCCCTCCCCGAAGATACATCTTCCCTGGATATATTCAAAAAGAGAGTAGAGCAGAGTCCCAGATGTCAGGAATATCTGAAGACAGCATAGAGTTGAAGGAGGTGACTAAATGTTCCCAAATGACCTATGTTTCTATGATAATAAATAGAACTTGTGCTGGAGTTGGATGGACCAATAGTAAGAAATATAAGTAGTATAAATCCTGCATTCCAGGCAGGATCTTGTATGGACAGCTCTCTGCTGTGAGCTCAGTAATGTGGGTAAGTTAGCAGTCTGGCATGGGACATACCAGTGGACGGTGCAAGTCAGAGGCATAGATGGGGCAATGAAAATAGGAAGATCCGGGCCAAGGCGAGGATACAGACATGAGGTCCTGTCACTGATCACCGTGGACTTCAGCAGTTTCTTAATGAGCAGGTCTGGTGGTTAAAGAAGAAAGAAGATACTGCACTTACGTAGGTGTGTTACAACTAATTTTCTATTTAATTGGTGGCAAGCTACCTTGAGTTAAATTTATTACATAGGATGGGTTTAGTCCTCAAACATTTTTCGTTTCACATATAAAAACTAGGTAAAAGAACACTTTTATATTGGTCAGTAAACCATGGTACATTTAAATAATGGAAGACTATACAGCCACTAAAATCATGTTGTGGAAAAATAGTCAGTGACAGAGAAAGATAGACTCCATGGAAGGGGTAGATATGTTAAGTGAAAGATGTAGACTACACGACAGTCCCTTTTGTAAAAATATAAATATGTAAATGAGAGAGAGAGAGAGCTATCCCAAGACACATAGACAAAGGTTAGACACTGAAATGTTTACTGTGGTCACTTTTAGGTTTACAGATGAGTTTTACTTTCTTATTGCTTATGAGTACTTTCTAAATGTCATATATATACTATATATACATATATTTGTCATATATATAAAAGTCATATATATATTTGTAATTAGAAAACCATTGCAGGTTGGTGAAACAACAAATGCGTTCAATTACTATGAATTAGAAATTCATAATTAAGAATCAAGAGATGGCACCAGCAAGGAAGGCAAGGGAAATATATCAAAGATTTATTGGGTGTCAGATGCTGAACTGGAGCTTGGCTGTGTTACTTTCTTTCACCCTCCATCTTTTAGGTAACAAAACTGAAATACAGAGGATTCAGGATCTTGTCCGAAGTCGTATAGCCGGCAGGTGGCAAGTCCATTTTTGCATCATTTCCCGTTGAATGTCAAAATCTCAGCTTATGGGCTTCCCTGGTGGCGGAGTGGTTGAGAGTCCGCCTGCCGATGCAGGGGATGCGGGTTCGTGCCCTGGTCTGGGAAGATCCCACGTGCCACGGAGCGGCTGGGCCCGTGAGCCATGGTCGCTGAGCCTGTGCGTCCGGAGCCTGTGCTCTGCAACGGGAGAGGCCGCAGCAGTGAGAGGCCCGCGTACCACACACACACACACACACACACACACACACACACACAAACACACAAAATCTCAGCTTATCTCAGGGCACTCAGCCCTGCTTTCTTGACCCAGATGGATCCAATAATTCTTTTCCTGGTATCTGGTTGGGTTGATCATCTCATAAAATGGCAGCAGATAGAGCCCTTTCTTCTTTCAGTGAGCCGAGTTCTATATCTTAAGGTAAAGATTTCAGTCTCTTCCAAGCACTGAATTACCGGTAGGAATATAAGTTCCAATTTCATTGCCCCCATTTTGCACCCAAGGAAAGCTAGAGTAGTGCCTGATCTTCTCAGTGAGACCTTGAGAATTGGTGGGCTGATTGAGGAAGAGAACTTGGGCCAAACTTCCAGATGCCTGTGACTTTTCTGCACCTGTTCAGATGTTGGGAATCAAATGTGAAATACAGCTTGATTTGGTTCTAATGAACTCCCGTCTCACCCTCCAGCCCCTGGGTATGTGTGTCAAGGCTTCCAGGGGAACACGCATCTGAGGATGAGCTCGGTTGCTCCCATCTGGTCTCCGTGTAACAAAGTGTGTAACTGCACAATTATCCATGTGCAAATGGAGAAGTCCCTTGATGTTTGGATAACTACATCCATGACTTGAGTTTGTTATTTCTCAAAATTCCACTTAGCCATCTCCTGCTTGCTCATGTGCCGCAGTGGTCAGGGGCTGGTACTCCTCTCTGACAGGAGGGACGAGAGACTGAAGCCTGGCCATCCACAGCAGCGTAGCTCTGGGTTTCCATCATGCTTTTGTTTTTTGTTTAACCAAGAAGATGAGAAACAGGCATCTTTGTGTTTATGGCTTTCCATGCACTTTGTAGGTGGACATGGTGGTGGCTGTGTGGTCCTGTACAGCACTCTGTCTGCGAACCATCAAGGAAGTTTCTGTTTAGTGCCCTCTTTACTCTCTCTGATTCACTCTGGGAATTACAGGGATGTGACACAGTGACCAGAGGTTATTGAAGAATGTCATGCTTACTTTCTCTTTTCTCTCTGTGGGACTCTTTTTATGACTTATTTAAAGTTAAAAGGAAACCATAAAGTGGAAATCTTATTTAAGGGATTTCACACATGAAAACAATCCTGCTTTCTTTAGTGCTATGTTACTGGGGAAAAATCATTTGGTATCAAAATTCCACATCTACCCTGAGATTCTAGCCTGAGGGTTTAAGTTGTATAGTGCTGCTCTCCGGGACTTTAATCTGAGCTAATTAGAAACTGAACTCATACTAAATCTAAGTTAGAAGAGTAGTTGTTAGTGTTCTGAAAAGAGGGAGCCATCAGAAATAAAATCATTAAAAAAATTCGTTGTATATGGCACATGGTGTAAAGTATGGATGTGCTGGGAGAAAGCTTCATGAAATAAAATTTTCTCTATTTCAGGACACTGGTCTGTGGTATGTAGAAGGGCATATCGATTCCTGAGGCACTTGTGCCCATTCCTGGGTGGAGTAAATGGTGATGCAATCTAGGTGAGGCGTAAGAGTTGGTGGAAGACGCCAGCATCTAGTTAGAAGAATAGACTCAGAGGGATTATAAGTAACTGCACTGAGGGAAATGATTGATGGTAATGGCACATGGCTACCTGCTACATCCTCCCTTTCCCTAGCATTTAGCAGGCATGACTGGATAAGAACAAGTTCATGCTGGGTCTGTGTATCTGGGTGTCTGGGAAAGTGTGTGCCTCACGTATGTGTCTGCAGGCGCTGGTGTGACAGTGTTCTCATGGCTACCTGTGGGTCCTGGTATCTGTCTATATCTGTGTGCCTTCTGTGTGTGTGTGTGTAAGCAACACTGAACTGGGGTCTACTTTGCCCCCCTTTCCTAGTGGGAACTGAAGGACATGTTTCTCAGTAGCAGTAAAGCCCACCCAGGTTGGTGCACCATCTGCAGGGCTGGGTGGGGTCTCCTTTCCTCCAGTCAAAGACAGACTGTATGGTATGGGCGTGGCAGTTCCTCCAGTGCCTCTTCGGGAGGGTCAGCGAGGGAGTGGCAGAGTACCATGGCTCAGACCTCCCCAGGCTGTGGTCTGGGTTTCACTCAGGAATAGAAGTCAGATGTTGCCTGCTTCAATGCTGTAAACAAAACCAAAGCCAGTGATGTAAGTAGACCATCTTTTTCTTGCAAGGTAGCAGTCTGCAACATTGGCAGAGAATAGTACTTCTAAGACTTTTTCAGAAAGGGAAATGGTAGTTTAAGGGTTAATTTAAGGTCTAAAATTGAATTTTAAATGTTTGGGGGAGGGGAGGGGGCTTGGGGAAGGCAATAGCATGATTTGGGTCATGTTGAATTTCATGAAGAGTTTATATAATCTCATCTTACATGAATTTTCATGACCCTGAACCCTCTCAACTTTGCAGATGAAGACAAGGTGCCTCAGACAAGTGACGCAATTTGCCTTAGGTCAGGGGTGGAGCAAAGACTCATATCTAGATCTTTTAACTTTAAATTGCCAGTTGCTTTTTCTTTATACAACAGGGCTTCCAAAGGTTATATTTCTTTGATCAATTACTAGATCTTGAAAGTCATAGCTTTTCTGATGACATTTGCCTTGGGCTAATTAGAGGGAGAATTTACAGAAGAGGAGAAAACAGACACACAGAGAGGGTAATGTGAACACAGAGGTGGAGATTGGACTGAGGGCTGGTCTCTGCTGGGGGCACATAGGGCCCTCAGAGGTGGCCGCAGCCAGGTCGGCCTTGGTGAGTGGAGGTCCATGTGCTGAGCCCACGCTTGACCTCCCTCCCTGCAGCCGTCGGCCACCCTGTCCACGAGCCCATTGGGCAATGACAGGAGTGGCTGGGGAAAGAGGCAGACTGGTTTGACAGAGCTGGTCCTTCTAGCCACTTGATTATTTAATCCTCCTCTGCTGAGGTCACTTTTTGGTGAGCATTCCCACGGGACACAAATATCTTCACGATTTTCCATGTCTTATCTTAGAAGCCTCATCACCCGCTCTCCTGCATCCCCTCCAGCACTTGTCTCCTCTCAGAAGTCCCTCAACTAGAGTTATATACAGTGTCCAGCATTACCTCATTTTTTTTTGGTATTGGTGGGTTAATGAGCAGATCCACAGAGCTAAAACTTCCAGATAACTAGAATTTAATCTCCTATTATCCTCCACTGACAACTAAAATGTTTCAGGTTGAAATTTTATTCAAGTGTGTTTTCCCACTTTAATGTTAAACAGAGAAGATACTACCTTTTAAAAAAATTCAAATTTAATAAGATAAAAATGTATCTATAATCTCTCCTATTTAACAAATAAACCGTACATATTTATTTCTGTATTTTTTTAAGTGCTAGCCCCAAAGTGTACATAATTGTACATTGTTGTAATAGCTTAAAAGTTATTAAGATTTCTGCATTTTGACTTAGCATTAAAGCATTGTCTATGTTCCTTCTCTACTACTTAAGAAAGTGTAAGTTGTTATAGCAAATAAACTTGAATGTTTAAATGTTTTAACAAAACTTAAATGTTTTGTCATAGCAAAAAAACTTGATGTTTTTTTGTTCCTTCTCTACTACTTAAGAAAGTGTAAGTTGTTATAGCAAATAAACTTGAATGTTTAAATGTTTTAACAAAACTTAAATGTTTTGTCATAGCAAAAAAACTTGATTTTTTTTAACATCTTTATTGGAATATAATTGCTTTACAATGGTGTATTAGTTTCTGCTTTATATGAAAATGAATCAGCTATATGCATACATATATCCCCATATCTCCTCCCTTCCTCCCATCCTCCTTATCCCACCCCTCTAGGTGGTCTCAGAGCCCTGAGCTGTTCTGCCTGTGCGATGCGGCTGCTTCCAACTAGCTATCTGTTTTACGTTTGGTAGTGTATATATGTCCATGCCACTCTCTCACTTCATCCCAGGTTACCCTTCCTCCTCCCTGTGTCCTCAAGTCCATTCTCTACATCTGCGTCTTTATTCCTGCCCTGCACCTAGGTTCATCAGAACCTTTTTTTTTTTTTTTTTTTAGATTCCATTTATATGTGTTAGCATACAGTATTTGTTTTTCTATTTCTGACTTACTTCAGTCTGTATGACAGACTCTGGGTCCATCCAGCTCACTACAAATAACTCAATTTCATTTCTTTTTATGGCTGAGTAATATTCCATTGTATATATGTGTCACATCTTCTTTATCCATTCATCTGTCGATGGACACTTAGGTTGCTTCATGTCCTGGCTATTGTAAGTAGGGCTGCAATGAACATTGTGGTACATAACTCTTTTTTTTTTTCAGCATCTTTATTGGTGTATAACTGTT
>NC_041222.1:43393159-43394486 GCF_002837175.3 Physeter macrocephalus | reverse complement strand
CTGTATCAGTTTACATTCCCACCAACAGTGCAGGAGGGTTCCCTTTCCTCCACACCCTCTCCAGCATTTATTGTTTGTAAATTTTTTTTTTTTTTTTTTTGTGGGCCTCCCTCTGCTGCGGCCTCTCCCTCTGCTGCGGCCTCTCCTGCTGCGGAGCACAGCCTCCGGACGCGCAGGCCCAGCGGCCATGGCTCACGGGCCCAGCCGCTCCGTGGCACGTGGGATCCTCCCAGACCAGGGCGCGAACCCGGTTCCCCTGCGTGGGCAGGCAGACGCGCAACCACCGCGCCACCAGGGAAGCCCTATTGTTTGTAAATTTTTTGATGTTGGCCATTCTGACCGGTGTGGGATGATATCTCATTGTAGTTTTGATTTGCATTTCTCTAATGATTAATGACGTTAAGCATTCTTTCATGTGTTTGTTGGTAATCTGTATATCTTCTTTGGAGAAATGTCTACTTAGGTCTTCTGCACATTTCTGGATTGGGTTGTTTGTTTTTTTAATATTGAGCTGCATGAGCTGCTTGTATATTTTGGAGACAAATCCTTTGTCAGTTGCTTCATTTGAAAATATTTTCTCCCATTCTGAGGGTTATCTTTTCGTCTTGTTTATGGTTTCCTTTGCTGTGCAAGGATCTTGCTGTGATTTATGTCATAGAGTGTTCTGCCTATGTTTTCCTCTAAGAGTTGTATAGTGTCTGGCCTTACATTTAGGTCTTTAACCCATTTTGAGTTTATTTTTGTGTATGGTGTTAGGGAGTCTTCTAATCTCATTCTTTTACATGTAGCTGTCCAGTTTTCCCAGCCCCACTATTGAAGAGTCTGTCTTTTCTCCACTGTATATCCTTGCCTCCTTTGTCATAGATTAGTTGACCATAGGTGCATGGGTTTATCTCTGGGCTTTCAATTCTGTTCCCTTGATCTATATTTCTGTTTTTGTGCCAGTACCATACTGTCTTGATTACTGTAGCTTTGTAGTATAGTCTGAAGTCAGGGAGCCTGATTCCTCCAGCTCCATTTTTCTTTCTCAAGATTGCTTTGGCTATTCGGGGTCTTTTGTGTTTCCATACAAATTGTGAATTTTTTTTTCTAGTTCTGTGAAAAATGCCACTGGTAGTTGATAGGGATTGCATTGAATCTGTAGATTGCTTTGGGTAGTATAGTCATTTTCACAATGTTGATTCTTCCAAACCGCGAATATGGTATATCTCTCCATCTGTTTGTTACATGTTTAATTTCTTTCATCAATGTCTTATAGTTTTCTGCATACAGGTCTTTTGTCTCCTTATGTTGGTTTATCCCTAGGTATTTTATTCTTTTTGTTGCA
>NC_041222.1:43380110-43392497 GCF_002837175.3 Physeter macrocephalus | reverse complement strand
AGTGGTGAGAGTGGACAATCTTGTCTTGTTCCTGATCTTAGTGGAAATGGTTTCAGTTTTTCACCATTGAGAATGATGTTGGCTGTGGGTTTGTCATATATGGCCTTTATTATGTTGAGGTAATTCCCTCTATGCCTACTTTCTGGAGGGCTTTTATCATAAATGGATGTTGAATTTTGTCAAAAGCTTTTTCTGCATCTATTGAGATGATCATATGGTTTTTATTCTTCAATTTGTTAATATGGTGTATCACATTGATTGATTTGCATTTATTGAAAAATCCTTGCATTCTTGGGGTAAACCCTACTTGATCATGGTGTATGATCCTTTTAATGTGCTGTTGGATTCAGTTTGCTAATATTTTTTTGAGGATTTTTGCATCTATGTTCATCAGTGATATTGGCCTGTAGTTTTCTTTCCTTGTGACATCTTTATCTGGTCTTGGTATCAGGGTGATGGTGGCGTTGTAGAATGAGTTTGGGAGTGTTCCTCCCTCTGCTATATTTTGGAAGAGTTTGAGAAGGATATGTGTTAGCACTTCTCTAAATGTTTGATAGAATTCGCCTGTGAAGCCATCTGGTCCTGGGCTTTTGTTTGTTGGAAGATTTTTAATCACAGTCTCAATTTCAGTGCCTATGATTGGTCTGTTTATATTTTCTAGTTCTTCTTGGTTCAGTCTCGGAAGGTTGTGCTTTTTTAAGAATTTGTCCATTTCTTCCAGGTTGTCCATTTTATTGGCATATAGTTGCTTGTAGTAATCTCTCATGATCCTTTGTATTTCTGCAGTGTCAGTTGTTAATTCTCCTTTTTCATTTCTAATTCCGTTGATTTGAGTCTTTTCCCCTTTTTTTCTTGATGCATCTGGCTAATGGTTTTTCAATTTTGTTTATCTTCTCAAAGAACCAGTTTTTAGTTTTACTGATCTTTGCTATCATTTCCTTTATTTCGTTTTCATTTACTTCTGATCTGTTCTTTATGATTTCTTTCCTTCTGCTAACTTTGGGGTTTTTTTTTCTTCTTTCTCTAATTGCTTTAGGTGTAAGGTTAGGTTGTTTGAGATGTTTCTTGTTTCTTTAGGTAGGATTGTATTGCTATAAACTTCCCTCTTAGAACTGCTTTTGCTGCATCCCGTAGGTTTTGGGTCGTCGTGATTTCATTGTCATTTGTTTCTAGGTATTTTTTGATTTCCTCTTTGATTTCTTCAGTGATCTCTTAGTTATTATGTAGTGTATTGTTTAGCCTCCATGTGTTTGTATTTTTTACAGATTTTTTCCTGTAATTGATATCTAGTCTTATAGCGTTGTGGCAGGAAGAGATACTTGATACGATTTCAGTTTTCTTAAATTTATCAAGGCTTGATTTGTTATCCAAGATATGATCTATCCTGGAGAATGTTCCATGAGCACTTGAGAAGAAAATATATTCTGTTTTTTTGGATGGAATGTCCTATAAATATCAATTAAGTCCATGTTGTTTAATGTATCATTTAAAGCTTGTGTTTCCTTATTTATTTTCATTTTGGATGGTCTGTCCGTTGGTGAAAGTGGGGTGTTAAAGTCTGCTAGTATGATTGAGTTACTGTCAATTTCCCGTTTTATGGCTGTTAGCATTTGCCTTATGTATTGAGGTGCTCCTATGTTGCATGCATAAATAATTATAATTGTTATATCTTCTTGGATTGATTCCTTGATCATTATGTAGTATCCTTCTTTGTCTCTTGTAATACTTATTTTAAAGTCTATTTTGTCTAATATGAGAATTGCTACTCTAGTCCCTTCTGGCTTGCAGAGTTTCTGCTGAAAGATCAGCTGTTAACCTTAGGGGGATTCCCTTGTATGTTATTTGTTGTTTTTCCCTTGCTGCCTTTAATATTTTTTCTTTGTATTTAATTTTTGGTAGTTTGATTAGTATGTGTCTTGGTGTATATCTCCTTAGATTTATCCTGTGTGGGACTCTCTGCTCTTCCTGGACTTGATTGACTATTTCCTTTTCCAGATTAGGGAAGTTTTGAACTATAATCTCTTCAAATATTTTCTCAGTCCCTTTCTTTTTCTCTACTTCTTCTGGAACCCCTATAATTCGAATGTTGGTGCATTTAATGTTGTCCCAGAGGTCTCTGAGACTCTCCTTAATTCTTTTCATTCTTTTTTCTTTCTTTTCCTCTGTGGTAGTTATTTCCACTCTTTTATCTTCCAGGTCACTTATCCGTTCTTCTGCCTCAGTTATTCTGCTATTGATTCCTTCCAGAGGATTTTGGATCATCTTTACTATCATTACTCTGAATTCGTTTTCATGTAGACTGCCTATTTCCTCTTCATTTGTTTGTTCTGGTGGGTTTTCCTTGCTCCTTCATCTGCTGTGTGTTTCTCTGTCTTCTCATTTTGCTTAACTTACTGTGTTTGGGGCCTCCTTTTTGCAGGCTGCAGGTTTCTAGTTCCCGTTGTTTTTGGTGTCTGCTCCCAGTGGCTAAGGTTGGTTCAGTGGGTTATGTCGGTTTCCTGGTAGAGGGGACTGGTGCCTGTGTTCTGGTGGATGAGGCTGGTTCTTGTCTTTCTGGTGGGCAGGACCATGTCCGGTGGTGTGTTTTGTGGTGTCTGTGACCTTATTATGATTTTAGGCAGCCTCTCTGCTGATGGGTGCGGTTGTGTTCCTGTCTTGCTAATTGTTTGGCTTTGGGTATCCAGCACTGTAGCTTGCTGGTCATTGAGTGGAGTTGGGTCTTAGCGTTGAGATGGTGATCTCTGGGAGAGCTTTTGCCATTTGATATTACGTGGAGCCGGGAGGTCTCTGGTGGACCAATGTCCTGAACTCGGCTCTCCCACCTCAGAGGCACAGGCCTGACGCCCGGGCGGAGCACCAAGACCCTGTCAGCCACACGGCTTTTGGGAAGTCAGGTCTTCTGCCAGCATTCAATAGGTGTTCTGTAGGAGTTGTTCCACATGTAGATGTATTTCTGTTGTATTTGTGGGGAGGAAGGTGATCTCCATTTCTTACTCCTCCACCAGGAGACTTGAAGGTCTCCTCGGCAATTTTTATTCCCTTAAAAACAATAGAAAATTATTTCTCACTCACGTAATAGTCCAGTGGGGATTTTGCTGGTGAACAAAGACTCTTGTCCATCCTGTGAGTTAGGCACCCAGGTTCTTTCCATCTTCTTGCTCTGGCATCTCCTTGAGCTGTGTAGTCACCTGTGTTGAGTCTGTGTAAGGGGAAATAAGCAGTGAGGAGAAGATGTATCTACTCCTAACATCCTTAGCCCAGAAGAAACACACATTACTTCTGTTCTCATTCTCATGATAGTTTATCACTCATTGCGAGAACTGGTCATGTGGCCACACCTAGATGCAAGGGTGGTCTGGAAAATGTAGCCCCTGGCTGGGCAGCTGCTGCCCAGCAACAGTTCTGCCCTGTGAAAGGGGAGCATAACTTTTTGTGGACTGCTCACTAAGTCTGCCACAGGTGCTCGGTCTTCATAATAATCCTTTTAGATGGCTGAAGAATATTCCATAAGTTGATACATCACACTTTATTTTACAGGTTCTTCATTATTAGACATTTATAATGATTGTAAAAAAATTTTTACCTCTAATGAATACCACTGTAGGAAATGTCTACAGATACATACCTTTTTCCCCTTTAAAGATTATTTCTTTAAGAATAATCCTGAAAAATGGGAGAGAGAAAATTATGAACAAAAGTTACAAATATTTTTCACATTCTTGAATCTGCAGGTTTACTCCTTGAGGGTAGTGATTAATTTGTATTCATTACTGTACCGGCAGGGTCTTCTACATTGCCTGTTTCATGGTAATACTCAACAAAATAAGTTGAATGACTAAATAAATTTTAACAAAAGCATGTGGAACATGATTTATCTTGGCTCTGGATAAAATATGAGTGTAATTTTTGTCCTTTGTCTTTCCCATCTCAATCAATGGCACCACCATCCATCAAGTTATTAAAGGTAGAAGCTGTGAGTTGGCTCCTTTCCTCACTGCTCCTGTTTTAGTTATTTATTTCTGTGTAAGAAATTATGACAAAACTTAGTGGCTTAAAATAAACAAATATTTACTATTACTCACAGTTTCTGTGGGACAGGAGGTAGGTTGTTCTTACTCGGTCACAGTTGCATATTGTTGGGAGCTTTGTCATATGAAGGCTTGAAGGGCTGGAGGATCTAGTGCAAGGTTGCTCACCTGCACGGCTGGCAAGTGGGTGCTGGCTGTTGGTGGGAGTCTTCAGGTCCTCTCCATTCAGGTGACTACACAGGGCTCCTTGAGTGTCCTGGTGACATGGTGGCTTGCTCTCTTGGAGTGAACAATCCAAGAGAGCAAGGCAGAAGCAGCAATGTCATTTATTGGAAGTTACACACCATCACTTCTGCAATGTTCTACTAATCACTCATATCTGCCTTATTCGCTGTGGGAGGGGACCGCACCGAGGCATGAATGCCAGAACGCACAGATCATTGGGGGCCATCTTAGAGGCTGGCTACTATAGCACCTCTCTTCCATATTTCTTTCCACCCACATGTTCTGTTCATTCTCCTTCCAAAAATATATTCAAATGTAATCACTTCTCTTCACTTCTGCTGCCTCTGGTCTAGTCCAAGATGCTGTCCACACTCAGCTCTGCCATGAGAGCCTTCCATCTGATCTTTCTCCTTTTGCTCTTGTCAGTCTCTAATGCATTTTTCATATTGGCAGCCACTCACTCATCATTCATTCATTTTTTTCAATTAATTAATTCAACATATATTTATTGTGTACTTAGTATATGCTAAGTTTGTTTTAGATACTCAGAGTATAGCAGTGAAAAAACCAAAGTCCTTAAACTTATATATAGTGGGAAAATAAACAAATAAAATGGAAAATATTAAGGGGTAATATGTGTAATACAGAAGACTAAACAGGATAAAGTAAATAGAGGACAATAGAGAAATTAGGGACTTATGGGTGCCGTACTGTATAGGGCTGTCAAGGGTGCTATCTTTGATTTGTTGACATTGAAACAGTAACCCAAAGGATGGGGTGGGGCAGGCTTATGAATACCTGGATAAGAGTGCTCTAAGGAGAGGAAAGAGCAAATGGAAAGGCACTGAGCATGCTTGATGTGTGTGAGGAACAGCAAACCAGCCAGTGTGGCCAGAGCAGAGGGAGGGAGGGAAGTGGAGAATGGCAGATGATGGCGGTCAGATCATGTAGGGCCTGGTAGACTATGAAGACTTTGACTTTACCTGGGGTTGGTGGGAGACAAGGACAGTCATTGGAATGCTTTGCTGATGTGAATGACTTGCTTTTTAATACGATCTTTTGGATTGCTCAGCCTATGATCTTTAAAAAATGTAACTGATATCAGGTCACTACCACTGCTTAAAACCCTTCTATGGATTCCCCTTGTACTTAGAATAAAATCCAAGCTCCCTTAGCTATTATTACTATAATTGTTACTGTTATTATTAAAATTAACACCCCATTATTCTCTATCACAGAAACCTGCTGATTTTTTCCAATATGTATCCAACTAGTAATTACTACTACCACTACTACTATTGGGCTTATTTGTTTATAATCTGCCTCATCCACTTGAAAATATGTACTCTGGGGATGTTATGGAGTGTGGGTCTTTCTCTACTAAATTATCGCAAGACTGCTTTGTTTTTGGAGCCCTTGTGTTTGCCCTCAAAAAATTTTTTTTTTTTTTGTATATTTTCTCATTGTCATATCCGGTCAGTGACCTACTTCCAGCAATGCTATCGTTGGTGCCAGGGTAACTGCTGTTGAGCTGGACATGGGAGCTGGTTTTGGTTGCTGGGCTGTGTCGGTACTTCTCAAATGTTAATAGACAAATGAATTATGTGGAGAAGGGGTGGGGATCTTGCTAAATACTGATTCTTATTCAGTAGGTGTGGTGTAGGGCTTGAGGTTTTGCATTTCTCCCAGGCTCAAAGGTAATGCCCATGCCTCTGGCCCTTTGAGTAGCGAGGGGGTTTGATCACCAAACTTGGCTGAATGCTGGGAACAACTGTGGAGCTCAGGATCCCACCCCGAGTTTCCAATATAATTGGTCTGGAATGCAGTCTTAGTCAGTACTACTAGACTACTAGACTACTACTACTACTACTAGACTACTAGACTACTTAGTACTAGAATTTTCTAGGCTTCACTAATGATTCTTATTTGTAGCAACATTTGACAACCACTGGATTGGATGACGTTGGGCCCTATTTTAAAACAAAGCATATGGAGTAATGCTCTGCAGGGCTATGCTGTTTTCTTTCTTTTAAAAAAAAATCAGTTTTGTAGCTATAGAGAGTCTGGCCACACTGATGGATGACCTCCAGATCTCTGCCTAGCATGGCTGGATTTCTCCAATGTCCCTAGCACATGCTGCCAAAATAGGACTTCTGCCTTCAGGAGACTGGGCCTTCCAAGTGCAGTTGAGATACACTTGTAGACGATGAGGTTGTAGCAAATCAGTTCCCTACTGTGTGAGCTTGTGCTGAGGCAGAGAAGGAAGGTGAAGTAGAGAAGTGCTCTGTTTTTTTTTTTTTCTTGTAATTTCCAGCATGTACACGTGCGGTTTCTAAGCCAGTAACAAACTAAGAACTTCTCGTGTGATTCAAGCTAACCCTTTGGTCATCAGAAGTGGGTGTTTTTTTTAATATATAAAAAAAAATTTTATTTCATATTGGAGTATAGGTGATTAACAATGTCATTAGTTTCAGGTGTACAGCAAAAGCAGGTGTTTTAAACTACTGAAAATCAATGAGGCAGATCCCATTTACAGGTTAATAACTGACTGTGAGATGTGGGTGTCCCAAATGGTCTTGAAGACATGGGGAAGGAAAGGCAATGCCTGAGCTACCCTTCCCCCCACCCTCCTACACATGCCCCCCACCTTAACCCCACTCAGTTCTTTTTGCCAAGTGATTAGTGTGTGCTAACAGAGCCTGGGACACTTTCTCATTGAAATGCACTTCAATCCCATGTAACTGGATTGATTTTTTTTCCTTGGCTAATCTAGATTGGTCGGCTGATTATTGGACAGAATGGCATCTTGTCGACACCTGCTGTTTCCTGCATTATCAGAAAGATCAAGGCAGCTGGTGGAATCATCCTGACAGCCAGCCACTGCCCTGGAGGACCAGGGGGAGAGTTTGGAGTGAAATTTAATGTTGCCAATGGAGGTATGTGGTTCGGAATATGCCTTAATTGTCATGATTTCTTTCTTCTTATATTGTCATAGTCTTACAGTGACCCACTGATGGTAGGCAAGCGAGGCAGAGAGAAAATGGCTCAGAAAAATCTAGTGAGGTGCCTGTATTAGTCAGGGTTTTCCAGAGAAGCAGAACCAATAGGACACATAGACAGGCTCCAACCTACGATGGTTTGATTTAGAGATTTTTTGACTTTACAATGGTGTAAAAGTAATATGTATTCAATAGAAACTACTTCATTTGAATTTTGAAATTTGATCTTTTCCTGGGCTAGCAATGTGTGTGTGGTATGATTCTCTCTCGTGATCATGGGTGGGGCAGCAAATGCAGCTCCCACCCAATCACAAGGGTAAACAGCCAATACACTTACAACCGTTCTGTACCCATTCAATCATTTCTGTTTTTTAGTTTCAGTAAGTATTCAATAAATTATATGAGATATTCAGCACTTTACTATAAAATAGGCTTTGTGATAGATGATTTTGTAAAAGTGTTGACTAACGTCGGTGTCCTGAGCACTCTTAAGGTAGGCTAGGCTAAGCCATGATGTTAGGTGTATTAAATGCATTTTCAACTTATTATATTTTCAACTTACAATGGGTTGATCGGACTTTAACTCCATTGTAAGTTGAGGAAGATCTGTATAGAGATTTATTATAAGGAATTGGCTCATGTGATTATGGAGGCTGTGAAGTCCCAAGATCTTTGGTCAGCAAGCTGGAGGCCCAGGAGAGCCAATGGATGGTATGGTACTGATCTGAGTCCGAAGGCCTGAGAAGCAGCAGAGTGTAAGGTCCAGTCTGAGTCAGGAGGGGCCAGTGTGTCAGCTGGAAACAGTCAGGCGGAGAGTGGATTCTCCTTTTCTCAGTTTTTTGTTCTGTCTAGGCCTTCAGTGGGTTGGATGAGGCCCAGCCACACTGGGGAGGGCAATCTGCTTTACTCAGTCTACTGATTCAATTGTTAATCTTATCCAGAAACACCCTCACAGACATACCCAGAATAACGTTTAAATGAACATCTGGGCTCTCTGTGGCCAAAGCAAGTTGACACATAAAACTAAGCATCATGTTGCCCAGGGTGACATGACGAGGAAATGGCATAACGGTGTCTCAAACCCCTCTTGGTCCTCTGTACTCCTCAGCACAGTGAAACGGTTGAAATGTTGATACTTATCTGACACGGAAGGACTCTGGATTTTAAAGTTGGAACAGACCCTCACAATCATTTAGATCATTCCTGTCATTTTATAGGTGAACAAATCAAAGCTCTGAGAGGCTGTTTGCTCAAGGTCACATGGTCAGACAGATGACTCCTTAGCATAAGTCCTACATTCTCTCTTTCCTATAGTGTTGACTTTCTCTCACTGACATGCCTAGAATTATTTCACTTTTTCTTATATTTATAGAAATTTATAGTTTGGAAGTCCTAGTGGGGTGGGATACATGTATAGGGCTGAATTAAAATTTTTTTTGAACATACGTAAAGGTAGGAAGGATAATAAATGGATACCATGTATCCATTACTTTGTTTTTCCATTTTGCTTATTTTTTTCCTCTGAAGACTTTTAAGGTAGATTACAGCATGAAGATATTTTGCACCTAAATATTTCTGACGTCTCTTTAAAATAAAGACGTATTCCTATATAACTACATGATCACACCTAACAAAAATAATACTAATTCTCTAATATCATCTAAAACCTAATCTGTATTCAGAATTTTCCAAGTATCCCCCAGATGTTATTACATATGTTTTGTTCAAACCAAGATTTATCCCAGAGCCATGCATTTCATTTGTTTTTTTAAATTTTAATTTTATTTATTTATTTTTAAAATTAATTTTTATTGGAGTATAGTTGCTTTACAATGTTGTGTTACTTTCTGCTGTACAGCAAAGTGAATTAGTTATACGTATACATATATCCCCTCTTTTTAAGATTTCCTTCCCATTTAGGTCACCACAGAGCACTGAGTAGAGTTACCTGTGCTATGTAGTAGGTTCTCATTAGTTACCTATTTTATACATAGTAGTGTAATTATGTCAATCCCAATCTCCCAACTCAACCCCCCCCCGCATTTGGTTTTTAAGTCTCTTCAGTCTCTTTTAATCTAGAATACTGAGTCTTCGTGTATATGTGGGTGGGCGCTGAATTTTAACCCACAACTGTTGCCATTATGAAGCATTCCTGGCCCAGGCAAAATAGCACGTCCTGAAGGGGAAGTACATGATTGCCCCCTCCTTGCAGCCATTTTGGACATTATCTAAAGAAAGAACATTACTCACATCAAGTGTTAAAAAAAAAAACACCTTATGAAGAGCCTCATTCTTGAAAGTGTGATTCAAGAAACCCTGCTTCACTAAGAAGCACACCTAGGGCCAACATCTAGTCTTGCAGCAGCTACTGAATATTTTAGGAAAAAATATGCAATGCGTAGGTGTTCTGCACACTGATAACACGGGACATTTCATGAGCTCAGAAAATGGCAATTTTGTAGAGCAATGTAGTATATAAGTTGCCAAACTAAATAATGTATTTAAGCATTTAAATTAATGTCTGACTTCGTATCTTGCAAGAGAATCTCAGTCATCTCTATGATAACTTGTGAGGCATAAAAGGGGAAGACATTATTTAAATAACCATTTCATAGACCGAATTACAGGAGGTTATGAGACCTGTTCAGTCATATCCTGAATAGGGGGAGGGGGTTGAACTTATCGTTTAGCCTTTAACTCTGTTGAAAGTCCTTCCTCTTACATTTAATTCTTCATGTTTACATGTCTTGGCATCATTAATGAGACGAACATTCCTGATGGCATAGAGAGATTCAGTTGGTTTCTTCCCACTTAGAGTGAGTTTTACCATGTTATCCTTCATCTGAAGTTGCAGACATTCATCTCTTCTATTGGGTGTCATACAAATACATCTTATGGCATAAGTTAAAAGCGAAGTGTCTATAGAATTAGTAGGCACATCCAGGGAAATAGGACACATCTAATGCTATGTTGCTTTTAAATTATTTAGAGGACAGGACCTTTCTGAGCATGTTTTTAAATAGGGGAGAAGGTGCTAGAGGACAAAAGGAATCAGTAATAAAAGTACTGATTTTTTTGAATAATTACAGTGTGCCAAGCTTCATCGTCAGAACTTTACATACATTTTCTCATTTAATCCTCATGGTTTAAAAAACTTGCCCAGGGTCACAGAACTCATAAGCTGTGGAGCTCATTTGGAGCCTAGATTCCAAGAAGTAGGTAGAACTTCTGAGTAAGAAGGCAGAGATGAGGGAAAGAAGCACTTTGAGGGTGCAGAGTGGAAGTTTTGGGAAATAGTTGCCTATATCTGTTGAAAAAAAAGAAGAGGAAATGTAACTTGCTAAGATAATGGGGAAAAGATAGAGAAGGGTATAAATGGAGATGTTTTCTAAAAGGTCCTCTGGGAAATTTGTTGAGGATTCCTGAGGGGTTGTGAGGACCGAGTTGAAGTTAAGCAGTCTCATTCTTCGGGGGAGCCAGTTGGTGTAATTTCATGACTGCCTTCAGCAATGCATGGGGGGAGTATGGGAATAGCAGCAATGGAGGAAATGATGGTGATGTCCCACGACTGGGGAATGGCAGTGTGGGCATGGCAGAACATAAGGTGGGCTGGTAGTTGTTAAGAGTGTCTGAGCTGACATCAGACTATTAGGAGTCAAACCCAGCCTCTGTCACACGAGTGATATGACCTTTGTTAAGGTCACCTTTTCCAATTTCAGTTTCCTTATTTGGAAAATGAGGATACTAATAATTCTTACTTCATCTGCTTTTTGTGAATGCTGAATTCCACGTATGATGTGAAATGTGGTATGTGTAAGTTTCAACAAATGTTGGCTTGTCTTATTATACTAACAAAGGCAAGGCTCAGATGCTAGACCACAGGGTCCTTCTGGGATAAGAGACCAGTGAAATGAAATGGACCGATGGCCTGGGAGTAATCAAGTGATGTTGGGCATCAGTATAGGAAAGAGGAACAGGTTCACAGGGGTACAAAGTAGGGTAGATGAAAGATTAGGAATTTGTGGGATTAAGATACTCAAATTTGATATTTTTGCAAGAAGCATATCAAAAGACAATAATACTTATTGTATGACTGTACTAGGAATTGACTAAAATGAAGAGGGAAGTCACTGGAGTGGAAGATGTCAAGAACTGGGAAGATGTGAAGGGATGCAGAGGATGTTGATGAACTCAGAGGTTATCAGTGTTGCTTTTGGAAATCAGTGTGCTTTGGCAAACAAACTCAGATGGAGACTTTTAAAATGTGATGGAAACATCCCAAGAACATAGTGTTGTGCCTGGGAGGCAGAGGGATAGACATGTATCATCTGGCAAGCATAAAAAAATGCAAAAACTAAATAACACTATTTACTTTTTAAGTTTTGCAAAAGAATAAAAAATGGTAAGGAGTGAAGTTGAGAAGGGCTGTGTTTACTTCTTTGTGGTCTTCACTTTTCCTATACGAGAAAATGTGGGTAAAATCTGCTAGGCTCTTTTTCATCCACTGAAATGGTGCTATTGCTATTCCTTTCCCCCCTCTCCCCCCGCTTTATTGAGATGTAATTGATATATAAAAAACTGGCACATATTTTTTTTTTTTTTTTTTGTGGTACGCGGGCCTCCCTCTGCTGCGGCCTCTCTCGCTGTGGAGCACAGGCTCCGGACGCGCAGGCCCAGCGGCCATGGCTCACGGGCCCAGCCGCTCCGCGGCACGTGGGATCCTCCCAGACCGGGGCGCGAACCCGGTTCCCCTGCATCGGCAGGCGGACGCGCAACCACTGCGCCACCAGGGAAGCCCAAACTGGCACATATTTAATGTATGCAACTTGATGAGTTTGGTCATTATTCCTTTTTATATGTTCAGTGGACCTTTTTTGGGAGACGGCAACAGTGCTATGCTCTAAGGCAGCACTGTCCAATAGAAATATATTGTGAAGCAGCTCATGCAGCTCAACATCAATAAAACAAACAACCCAATCCAAAAATGGGCAGAAGACCTAAATAGACATTTCTCCAAAGAAGACATACAGATTGCCAACAAACACATGAAAGAATGCTCAACATCATTAATCATTAGAGAAATGCAAATCAAAACCACAATGAGGTATCACCTCACACTGGTCAGAATGGCCCTC
>NC_041222.1:43350861-43380000 GCF_002837175.3 Physeter macrocephalus | reverse complement strand
ATGAATGGATAAAGAAGATGTGGCACATATATACAATGGAATATTACTCAGCCATAAAAAGAAACGAAATTGAGTTATTTGTAGTGAGGTGGGTGGACCTAGCGTCTGTCATACAGAGTGAAGTAAGTCAGAAAGAGAAAAACAAATACCATATGCTAACACATATATATATGGAATAAAAAAAAAAGGTTCTGAAGAACCTAGGGGCAGGACAGGAATAAAGACACAGACATTAGAGAATGGACTTGAGGACCCGGGGAGGTGGAAGGGTAAGCTGGGACGAAGAGAGTGGCATGGACATATATACACTATCAAATGTAAAATAGCTAGCTAGTGGGAAGCAGCCACATAGCTCAGGGGGATCAGCTCGGTGCTCTGTGACCACATAGAGGGGTGGGATAGGGAGGGTGGGAGGGAGACGCAAGAGGGAGGGGATATGGGGATATATGTATATGTATAGTTGATTCACTTTGTTATAAAGCAGAAAGTAACACACCATTGTAAAGCAATTATACTCCAATAAAGATGTTAAAAAAAAAGAAAGAAATATATTGTGAGCCACATTTGTAATTAAAAATTTTCTAGTAGCTATCTAAAAAAGTAAAAAGAAGCAGGTGAAATGAATAATATATTTTATTTAACTTAATATATCCAAAATATTATCACTTCAACATGTTACTATAAAAATTATTAATGTAATGTATTCTATTTTTCTATTAACTCTTCAAAATTTGATGTGTATTTTATAACTGCAGCACATGTCAATCTGACTAGTCACATTTCAAGTGTTCAAGAGCCACATGTGGCTAGCAGCTATTGAATTGGACAGTGTCGCTCTAAGCGCTGGGATATAAAAGAAATCAAGAAATAATTCCTGTTCAGTAGAAAGTTATAATATAGCTGGTGAGTGAGATCAATACACAAAGTTATCAGTTATTTATGTTTTAGATCTTTCAATCTACTTATTCATTTGATTCCAAAACTTGTTGTAAAAAACCTAAAGTTGCTTGCATGAAGATATAAAAATTTAAAAGAAAAGAAAAATTAAAGGAGGACAACCATTGATTTCATGTTCAGTTCATTTAAAGCCTATCACTTGACCTTAACTGTCAGCTTGACCTTGTGAGGAAGTGCCTCAGATATTTTAAACCTCACTTTAAAAACTTGAGAGTCACTAGAGAGTGTGAGTGGGGGAAAATAATGTACCCTGGTCAGCTTATGCATCAAATAGGCAGCAGATCTGGGAGTAGAAATCATATTTTCTTTCTCTAGGTACACTTGGGAAGTGCAGTTAAAATCTGGAATCCCTCAGTTCTGTCAAATGCATATCCTATTTGTGTCTCATATCCTGAATAAAGCTGATTACATAACCAGGTCTCCCTAGCAGGTGTGCAACTATTTTTAGGGAAGACATATCATTGTGTAGAAGTGGATTAAAACAAACAAACATGTGGGTTATTGGCCTACATGGAACAGGTGAGGCTGCCACGTTTCCTCCAGAGTGGAAGGATAAGAAATATCGAGACACATCGAACTGTGAACTGTTGACCGTTGTCTAGAGCACAAATGAATCTTTCTCCTGCTTGGTGGAGGAGGAGCTAACATTTCTTTGATTGAATTTTTAAGCAGATTTATTTTTGGTGGTGCATTATTTTCAAATTTTAGGTCCTGCGCCAGATGTCGTCTCAGACAAAATCTATCAGATCAGCAAAACAATCGAGGAATACGCCATATGCCCTGATTTACGAATCGACCTGTCTCGACTAGGAAGACAAGAGTTTGACCTGGAGAACAAATTCAAACCGTTTAGAGGTAACAGAGAAACTGTATTTTGAAGAAATCAGAATAACTCTGTGGATGGGGGTGACTCTGGTTTTTTCTTCAGGGAAAAGCACACACAAAAGTGATGGAATTATCAATCTCAGGAGTGGCACTTGATAAGTAGATGTAATCTGAGTGTGGTGCAGAGGGAAATGAGAGCAGCCAAGATATTTAGAACTGGCAGACTTTCAAAAACGACTTTCCAAATTCTCTATCATTTTTGACATAGGGAACATTTCATGGCTGACTCTTTTACAGTGTTCCAGGAATAGGCTGTGAAGCCAAAACGTGTCTTTGCTTTTCTAAGCAATTAAGGTGAACATACTGAAATACTTTAGATAATTAAGAAGAGACCTTAAAAGGTAGTGGGGTTATTAAAATTTCCCATGGAAGGTAGGCATTTCTTTTCCAAGCCGGAACCACGCAGTTCATGTTGATTCAATGCACAATTGTTGATCACCTGCTCTATATTACACTCCGTGTTAGGAGATTTTACAAAGGAATTTACAAAGTACCAAATGGATTTAGGAAAATGGTTCAAGAATTTAAAAACTGGGATGAAGTTGTCAAAAAATATTATCCTGTATTGTAGAATGAATAAAGCTTCTAAGTCCTCCATTTTAACCTTTCAATTTGTAGATTAATATTGAACCATATAACAACATTAATGCCATGTATATGCATATCATTTTTTCACCCTTTATATTATCCTATTGTTTTTTCCTAGAAGGCATATAAGTAGCAATAAAACTAACACTTTTTTACTCCTTCAGTGCCCCTATTAGCTTAAATCCAGTTTGTGTTAAGATGGTATCCTTATTTTACAAGTAATTTAATTTAGTTAAAAAGGTGAAATACCTGGCTCATGGCCACATGGTATTTTAGGGACAGGAAATAGCTTGAAATGGACTGTTTGGAGTCACAGTGTTGGGCCAACTCTGCCACATTTGTCTTGGAAGATTTTGAGTCAATTGCTTGCTTAGCTAGTGAGCAGAAATTAATTGAAAACCATGTGATATTTATTGGAAGCAACAGTTCCTGATTTTATTAATCTAGTTGGGAGTTTGCACACACACACACACACACACACGCTTGCACAATCGCTTGACAACTAAAAGTAAGGGATATTTTATTTATTTATTTATTTTCAAATTTTATGTATGTATGTATATATGTATGTATGTATGTCTGTGTTGAGTCTTCGTTGCTGCACGCAGGCTTTCTCTAGTTGTGGCGAGCGGGGGCTACTCTTCATTGCGGTGTGCAGGCTTCTCATTGCGGTGGCTTCTCTTGTTGTGGAACACGGGCTCTAGGTGCACGGGCTTCAGTAGTTGTGGCACACGGACTCATTAGTTGTGGCTCGCGGGTTCTAGAGTGCAGGCTCAGTAGTTGTGGCGCACAGGCTTAGTTGCTCCGCGGCATGTGGGATCTTCCCGCACCAGAGCTTGAACCAGTGTCCCCTGCATTGGCAGGCGGATTCTTAACCACTGCACCACCAGTGAAGTCCGCAAGGGATATTTTATGTTAAACAAATGATTTAAATGTACTTGATTACATATGTTTAGAAGGACTGGCAAATAAGATGACTAAGAAAAAGCAGGTATTACCATCAGGAAGAAATTTTATTTATTTATTTATGGTATCTTCACAATTGTATTTGTTGTCCAAGAGACCCAGATCTTTGGTGAGCTCAGATTCAGGCCCACTGCTCCAGCCACATTGCTAGCTTGATGAGTTTTCTACAATGCTACAGATACCACGAGGTAGATAGAGACATTCCCTGGCTCCCAAGAAGAATTTGGAGATAATTATTTGGGATAATTTATGTACTGGGTTCTTGCTGTTTTAAATGTTGAGCAAGGCTTGAGTTAATTAGAAACAAATCAGTCTTTGACATTTCACCTTAAAGGATGAAGAGCATGAACTATGTGATGTGAACTTTCCGTTTTCATGGAATTCTACTTGCTTCCTTGTTTTTTACATTTCTGTTTGGTACTATGTGTTATCTGCTATAAATACCAAATGTATTTAGACAAGTGGTTCAGGAATTTCTGAAAAGAACCAGAATGAAATAATTGCCAAAAATATTATCCTAAATTGTAGAGTGAGTAAAACTTCAAACATATTCAGGCCATAACCTTTTATTTTATAGATTAATTTTTTATTGTGGTAAAATATATGTAACATAAAGTATATCATGTTAATCAATTTTAGATGTACAGTTCATATAGATTAACTTTTAATTTATTTTATAGATTAATATCCTCCAAATATCAAAAGATGATTAAAAACTATCTGTGTTCTATAAACGGTAATTACATTATATTTGAATGGACACACATACTACCTTGATTTAAGTGCAAGAAAAAATATTTTTAGACGTGTATTTGACTAGACGAAGGGACAGTTTCATATTACATATAAAATCTCATCCATCAAATATTGCACCTGGATTTACTAAAAATTATTAAAGGTGGATTGGTAATATCTTTAGTGCAGGTTTAAGTATTTCAGGATTCTAAAGTAGTATGTTTTTGAAAAATTTGAGAAACAGCTCACATAAGTTTCAAAATTTAACTACGAATTTAAAAAGCAGGGCTCGTGGACAAATTTTAGTGCCTAAAATAAAATATTTATTACTTCTAGGAAAAGTACTTTCTGAGTATTAATTATGTACTGATTGCCAAAGTTGAAAAATGTGATGTATTCTGGGCTTTATGAATCTGTGAAATAAGTGGAAAAGACTTGTTTTGGATGCCTGGTCATTGGGTGGTGCAGGACACTGGAGAACATTTGTGTTTAATGAGGATTTCTAAATATCTGGCACTCACCCTGAAACTGGTACTAGATTGGGCATGCAGGAGACTTCACACAGACTCAGAAAAATATCCTTCCTCACCAGTTCAGAACCTGGATCTGGTTGGCACCATGGCATTTGGAAAGTAGGGGTCATTGCGGAGGTCACTTCTTGATTTGTTTCAGGCCAGTTGAGTCGTTCTTTGGCCGTTCCCCACAGGAGAGGCAACCAGGTGTGCCAAGATGCCTCTTAGCATTGAGGTGTTGCAGTTTGGGGGAGGGAAAGGAGGTGGGAGTAGCGACAATAGGCATAGTTTTATCTTAACTACTTTATTCTTGTGGTTGATTTTTTCACTTGCAAAGAAGAATTTATAACTTGAGATTTTTTACACCTTTTGATCACATGCAAACTTTGCAGCAACTTGATTGTGCTTTAATTTGTGATTTTGTCTGCAAATGGATACTTCGCTTCCCACGTAAATGTGTGGGGTTATGATGTGATTGTGATCCTAATTTCATGTTTTTTTATGCTTCCAAGTATCCTTCATGGGTAGTCACTGGTGTCTCCTTTTGCTTTCCTGTCCTTAGTGGAGATAGTGGACCCAGTGGATATCTATCTCAACCTCCTTCGGACCATCTTTGACTTTAATGCCATCAAGAGTTTGCTGACTGGGCCCAGCCAACTGAAGATCCGAATTGATGCCATGCACGGAGGTAAATGCGTGTTCTCCTACCAAGTGGTGGGCAAGAAATGGTAAAGTAGACCTCAACGTGTGTTGGGTTTCTGGGATTAAGAGGTAGGTTGGACTTATAGATATTCATACAGTGTGTGTGTGTTCAGGTATTTGGGATGCTCTGGAAAACTTCAGGGCTCTAATTTCTCTCTTTTGATGCAAATGAAAACAAAGCTTGAACAAAAGGTTTTGAGGCTATGCCTGTTAGAGTGGAGATAGCAAAACTGTAGTTATTAAAATTGTTTTTGATACGTACACAGTTTAAAAGGTCAAATAGTTCAAAGTTTATTATGAAAAAATCCATTCCCAACTCCTTCCCCCAATTTCCTACTTTTCAGAGGCTACCTTTTTTTTTAAACTTTCAGTGTTTTTTGTTTTTGTTTTTTTAAATATTGATCTTCCTGTTACTAAATACTATGAATATAATGCTCCTTGTTGATTTTTCACTTTGGGGCATTACTGACTTCATACCATGGAAGATGAGGTTGTAGCTCTTTTTCACCCTCTCCAGTCACTAAGTCCAAGCACACTTCCTTAAACTAATTATATCATCATTTTGGGAAGATCAGTATCTACTGTCTACATTATCATAACACTGCTGAGCCATGAAAAATACTGTAATTATATTTTCCTTACAGAACAACTTCTTCTGTGGAATTAGTAATTGTCCTGTTTTCTCACTGTTAGGTTTTGTGAAGTGTATTTACCACTCTTAACCCTCATATTCTCCCAGTGTCTAAATCTTCTCTCACTTCATTTTCCTGGAGACCTGGGATCTCCTCTGCTCTGCACTGGTTGCTCTGTGAGCTGCTGTTGTCCTGGAATCTCCACTTAGCATCATCCTGTAATTCCCTTTACCCCTTTCTTATGCTGACTCTCCTATTTCTGGATCCTTTGTCTTCCACTTTCTTGATTTACTCCTACATTTTGGAGGAACAAGTTCTCCAGGAACTCTGTGAGAGAAAGCTCATGGGAGGTAAATGTTTTGAGTCATTGCATATCTGAAAATGCCTTTTTTCTGTGCTCACTCTGAATTGCTATTTATCTGGATATAGAAATCTAGGTTGGATATTATTTTTCTTCAGAAGTTTGAGGGCATTGCTCCATTGTCTTCTAGCTATTACTACTGAACTCGAGAAATCTGATGCTGTTCTGATTTTTAATCTATGGTATGAAATCTTTTCTTTGTTCTTTTCTGGCAGCTTTTAGGGCCTTTGACATATCTTCAGTGTTCCTTCTTTTCAAATGATGAGTCTTAGTGTGAGACTGTTTTCCTCTATTGTGCTGAGAACTTGGAGGATCCTCTTAATCTAAAAACTTGTGTCCTTTAATTCTGGGAAATTTTCTTGCATTACTTCTTGGATGATTTCCTCCATTATTTTCTCTTTCCTTTCTTTCCAGAATGGCTATTGTTTAGATATTGGCCCTACTTGACTGATCCTTTAATTATCCTATTCTTTCCCCCACCACCCATTTTCCTTCTCTTTGTTTTTTGCTACTTTCTGGGAGATTTCCTCAGCTTTATCTCCAAGTCCTTCCATTAAGTTTTTCATTCCACTATCATATTTTTAATTTCCCAAAACTTTTTTTTTGTTTTCCAAATAATGTCTTTTTAAAAATAGCTTCCTATTCATCTTTCATGAATGCCATATCTTTTTTTAATAAGTCAGGTTTACTGAGGTATATAATTTATATGTAGTAAAATTGATAACTTGTTGGTATACAGTTTCATGAGGATTGACAAACATATATAGTCATATAACCACTCTGACAATCAAGATATAGAATATTTCTCTCACTTCCACAAGTTCTTTTGCAGTTCTTTATAGTCTTACCCCTCCTCCTTCCCCTAGTCCCTGGCAATCACTCATCTGCTTTTTGTCCACCACACCCCCGCAACTGCCCCAGTTTTGCCTTTTCCAGAAAGCCGTATAAATGGAAGCATACAATATGTAGCCTTTTTCTTCAGGCTTCTTTCACTCACCATAATGTTTTAGAGATGCCTTCATGGTGTTGTATATATCAGTAGTTATTTCTTGTTACTATTGAGTAGTATTCCATAGTAAGGATGTACTACATATTGTTTATCCATTCACCAGTTGATACAATTAGGGTTATTTTTACGTTTTGGCTTCTACAAAACAAAGCTGCTATAAAGATTTATGAACAAGTTCTTTATGGGGATATATGATTTCCTTTGTCTTGGATGGATAAATACCTAGGAGTGGGAATGCTGGGTCATGTGATGTATATGTTTAACTTAATAAGAAACTGCCAAACTGTTTTCCAAAGTGTACTGTTTGCAATACCAGCAGAGTATGAAGGCTTCAGTTTCTCCATGTCCTCACCAATACTTGGTATTGTCATTCTCTTCAATTTTAGCCATTCTGTCACATCTTGTTGATCTCTATTAGGATATGACTGAAATATACTTTAAAATGTTTTTTCTCTCTCTGTAGTTTCTCCTTTCTCCAGGTTGCTCTTTACTCTCTTTGTTTTGGTCTCATGTTAAATGCATTCCTTAAAAGTTTGGTGGTCCTTGGCTGCCTGGCATGTTTAAGAGTGAGGTGCTAAAAATTTTGTTGGGAGCTCTGAGCCCATGTGTGGAACTTATCTTCCAAGGGCTTCACTCTGAGGTCTTCTGGCTGGGCTGTTTTGCTTTTTCCTATTGGGCTGGTTCTTTTCCCCAGAAAAGGCTCTTTCAGTTTCTTACCTTAGCTTTATCTGGCCTAGAGGGAAGACAGCTTCTCTTTCCAAATAGTTTGAGCAATGTTTTGGATTTGAGCCTCATTGCCTAGCTTGTACTGTGTGTTCATCTCTGAATCAGTCACTCTGGTTGAGGGATGGAGGATACTGACTGGCAGACCTAGGTCACCTCCCCAGCCTTAGGGTAAGTAGGATTTAGCCACATCCTGATCACATGAACTGAGATGGGAAAAGGATTGGTTCTCCAAAGGAAACCCAAGATGCTGCTACTGGAGGAAGGGGAAATGGGTGCTGGGCAGGAAAAATCAAAAGATGTTCACTATTTGAGGTTTGAATTGTATTAGTGGAAAATAAATGGAAAGCAGTACTTTGATATATTTCAGCCAACAGGATTATGTGCTGATCCCCAAATGTGCTTGCTGTATGTTCTACCCCAGGCTCCATTCCCTTGCTTATAGTGTTCTTTCCATTTGGATGGCGTCCTCACTCCTGTCAAATTTATATTCTTCCAAGTCCTCCCAGAAATGCTGCCTTCTTCTTGAAGCCTTGCCTGTGGTCATTTCTTCTTTCAAGCTATTGGATCGTATTACTTCATAAATGTACACTGAATAGAACTAGTCTTACCATTGCAGTCACTCACCTGTAGATTTGACTCATCCCACTGCTAGATTGAGAGCCCAGTAATGTCGGAATTGGGTGCTTTGCGTCCCTTGATGCCCTCCATTAATCACATAGGAGTTCCGTGTTAGGCACTCCACGAATGTGTGTTGAACTGGAAAACACAACTCCTTAACATTTATTTTGTAAAATGTGCTTAGTTTTATATGCTTTAGTGTTTTACAGTGTTTAATTATACACTTGGCAGAGTTAAAACAACTGTAGAGACAAAGAATGTTGCTAGAGCCTATTAGTGCTTTTGCATATATTCAGCTAAAGCTTTTCATACATAAAAAGTAACAGTCAATAAATCATTATTAGGTAGTTGATTTATTTCTGGCAATATTTAGATAAGTTTTGGAGAGAAATTTCATGGAAGTGGATTATTGAATACAACTTCTATATGCCTAACACAGTCACTGGCACGTAGCAGATGCTCAATGAGTAGTAGTTGAAATAAATATTATTCTGTGTTGTGTCTTGAGAAAACTTGTAGAATTTATCTTTTTTCTTTCTTGTGCTATTAAGTAACCTTCTTGTTCTAAGCAGAGCAAAACACCTTTGGTTGCGGAGGCGGGGGCAGAGGTTCTGCAAAGATCTCATATTGCTGTGTATTTTTTTCAGTTATGGGACCCTATGTGAGAAAAGTCCTGTGTGATGAGCTGGGGGCCCCAGCCAATTCTGCAATCAACTGTGTTCCCCTGGAAGATTTTGGAGGGCAGCATCCTGACCCCAACCTGACATATGCAACGACCCTTCTGGAAGCTATGAAAGGAGGGGAATATGGGTTTGGAGCTGCATTTGATGCTGATGGGGTAAGTAGGAAAGTTTTCTGCATGCTGATCCTTTTGCTATATAAGGAGCCAAGCACTGGAAACCAGAGAACTATTGGATACCTCTGGGGCTGACATGTATGGGGCATGTGAACCCTAACTGGCTCTGCATCTGCCCTTCTATCTAATGGCCAAGTATTGCACTTAAATAGCCATTACTTTTCTTTTTTCAAGTAAGCTTATGTTATAAAGAGGTTATTTCTTTTTTAAAAAAATTCATGCAATACATCTTTATTATGGCTGATTTTGTTGAAGTCACCATGTTAAGAAGCGAGCTAGTTTAGCAATAATCTCTGTTCTCCATTATGTTTGGGGAAAAGTGTGAATTAAGAATACAGAGGCTACCGAAGCCTGAGGAAGTCATCCCCATTTCGACAGGTGGGATATATTCCTAGTCGTGTCAAGATCGTAGGCCCTATAATATTCAGAGATCTTGGTTTCCCATGCCCTCTTTGGCCTCATTCAAGTGGTTTTATGTTGTTTAAATGTGGAATGGCAGTAAAGTGGCTTGTAATGATGATGGGAATGGGCTGCTGGCGGCAGATGCCTTTGCCTGAACATTTTCACACATTCTTTCCCACAGGACCGTTATATGATCCTAGGCCAAAATGGCTTCTTCGTGAGCCCTTCTGACTCCCTGGCCATCATTGCTGCCAACCTCTCTTGCATTCCATATTTCCGTCAGATGGGGGTCCGAGGGTTTGGGAGGAGTATGCCCACCAGCACAGCCCTGGACAGGTAAGCAAGGATGTCACCATGAAAGCCTTCATGGTAGGCCTCTGATATCAGTGTTCCCTTTGCTGGTAGCTGTCACTCTTACTCCCCTACTCCACTGGGAACTTGTTGAAAGCATGGGAACTTAGAGACATGCTGTAGTATACTGGGTAGGCGTGTGAAGAATCAGGTGGCCTGAACTGGATTCTTGGTTCTGCTACTTTTTAGCTGTTGGGAACTTGGGGGACTTATTTGATTTCTGTGCCTCTGTTTCCTGATTTTTAAAACGAGGATTATAATAGTATCATCCTTACATGGATTATTATGAGGTAGGATTGAGGTGATTCTTGTAAAACATGTAACAGAATGCCTGGTTCATAGTAAATACTTCACAAATGTTTAGTAAGAAAACTTACTAAATATGTAAGTGAGGTGGAAAGAACATGAGTCTTGAGGTCAGGTAATATTATGTTAAAATGCTCATTTGTATCATCATTAGTTATGTAAAAACAGAGAAGATACATCATAGTTTTGTTGTGAGAATGAAATGAGATACGCATGGAAAATGCCCAATAGGAGACTCACTTAGTAGATAGAACAGTCTGAGGTTTCTTTCTCCTGGCCCTATCCATCCATCTTTTACCTTGTCTTATAAAACAGTGAATTTCAGAGACTAATATTTTCAAGCAACATATATTATTGTGGAAGCAGTATTTGTTTATGGTGGAAAGTTAGAAAACACAGAAAAATAAGAAAATGTAAACATCATTTCTCTCTGCCTGACTTACTTATGTTAATTGATAAATGTATATTCCTTATTGGATCTCTTTATATACATATATAATATACACACATAGTTCTAAATCATATATAATATACACAATATATAATATATATTTACCTTTTTGTAAAAACCAAAAGGAGATCTGAAAGTACATACTGCCTTGTAACTTGTTTTTTTTTCTATCAGCAATCTCCCACTTTGTATTAATACATTTTTATGTCATCTAAAACCAAGATCATATTAAAATTTCCTCCGAGTGTCCCCAGAATGTCTTTAATAGAGGGTTTGCCCGAAGCAGCATCCTGTCTAACACCATGTTGCATCTGGTTGTTACGTCTCTTAAGTCTTTTATAATCTACCACCATCCCTTTATCTTTTACTTAATGACAGTAATTTTTGAAGAGACCTGCCCAGTTGTCCTGCAGAATCCCACCTTCTGGATTTGTGTGGTTATCTCCGCATGGTGTTACCATTCATTCAATCATTCATTAAGTAAATTTTATATGCAGTGAAATGAATAATATTAAGGCTACAATTCAGTGAGTTTTGAAAAATGTATACATCTGGGTAACAACCATCCAGAATAAGACATAGAACATTCCCATCACCCCCTATAGTTCCCCCATCCTCCTTGCAATGCCCCTTAAGCAACCATTGTCATAATTTCTGCTGCCATATTTAGGTTTTGCCTGTTCTTGAACTTCACATAAATACAGTCATATACTATGTACTCGTTTGTTACTGGTTTTTTCATTTAATATATATTTTTTGATTCATCCACATCCATTGCATCTGTCACTAGTTCATTCTCCTTTGTTGCAGTGTAGTATGCCAATGTATGAATATATCATAGTTTACTTTTCCAGTCTCCTGTTGATGAACATTTGGGTTGTTTCCACTTATTAGCTACTATGAATCATGCCATTATAAGCATTGTTACACGTCTTTTTGTGGACACATCTACATTTCTTTAGTTAATATCTAGGAGTAGAATCCTGATTGTAGGGTAGATGCATGTTTAATTTTACAAGAAACTGCCAAACTATTTTCCATCGTGTACTCCTATTTGCAATGTGTGAGAGTTCTAGTTGCTTCATATACTCAACAACATTTGGTGTCATCAGTCTTTTTTATTTTAACCATTCTAGTGAGTGCAAAATATTATCTTATTTTGGTTTAGATTTACATCGTTCTAGTGATTTTGAGCTCATTTTCATATGCTTATTGTCCACTTGAGAGCTCTTTTGTTATGTACCTGTTCAAAATGTATTTGCTCAATTAAAAATGCACTGTTTGTCTTTTTGTTATTGATTTATAGAAGTTCTTTATATATTCTGGATAATACGTCTTTTTTTTTCTTTTGGCTACACCGCCGGCTTGTGGGATCTTTCTTAGTTCCCTGACCAGAGACTGAAAGGAGGCCCTTGGCAGTGAGAGTGCAGAGTCCTAACCACTGGACCACCAGGGATTTCCCTGGATAATAAGTCTTTTGTCAGATATATGTATTACAAACATTTTCTCCCTGTCTGTCACTTTCCTTTTCAAATTCTTTATTTTTTTTAACATCTTTATTGGAGTATAATTGCTTTACAATAGTGTGTTAGTTGCTGCTTTATAACAAAGTGAATCAGCTATACATATACATATATCCCCATATCTCCTCCCTCTTGCGTCTCTCTCCTACCCTCCCTATCCCACCCCTCTAGGTGGTCACAAAGCACCGAGCTGAACTCCCTGTGCTATGTGGCTGCTTCCCACTAGCTATCTATTTTACATTTGGTAGTATATATAAGTCCATGGCACTCTCTCACTTCGTCCCAGCTTACCCTTCCCCCTCCCCGTGTCCTCAAGTCCATGCTCTATGTCTGTGTCTTTATTCCTGTCCTGCCCCTAGGTTCTTGAGAACCATTTTTTTTTCTCTTAATGGTGTCTTTTGATGAGCATAAGTTTTCAATTTTGATGATGGCTAATTTTTTTTCTTACCTAGTTAGTATATACTATTTTTATTCTCTATAGGAAATCTTTGCTTACGCAAAGGTCAAAAAGATGTTTTTCCTATGTTTTCTTCTAGAATCATCGTAGTTTTAATTTTTACATTTAAGTCTATGATGATTTTGAATTAATTTTTGGAAATTAATTAATTAAATTTTGGCTGCATTGGGTCTTCGTTGCTACGTGCGGGCTTTCTCTCTAGTTGTGGTGAGTGGGGGCTACTCTTTGTTGTGGTGTGCGGGCTTCTCATTGTGGTGACTTCTCTTTGCTGTGGAGCATGGGCTCGAGGTGCACGGGCTTCAGTAGTTGTGGCACACGGGCTCAGTAGTTGTGGCTAGCAGGCTCCAGAGCACAGGCCCAGTAGTTGTGGCACACGGGCTTAGCTGCTCCACAGCATGTGGGATATTCCTGGACCAGGGCTTGAACCTGTGTCCCCTGCATTGGCAGGCAGATTCTTAACCACTGTGCCACCAGGGAAGTCCCGATTTTGAATTAATTTTTGTGTGAGGTTCACTTTTTCCCCATATCCAGTTGTTATTGAAAACAATTTACTTTTCCCTTGAGGCGTTTGTTAAAAATCAGTTGACCATATATATGTGGGTCTATTTCAAGATTCTCCCTTCTGTCCCATTAATCTGTTGTCTGTCCCTATGCCAATATTACATTGTCTTGATTATTGATGTTTTAAAGTAGATATTTAAATCAGGTGACTCCTCCAACTCTATTTTCTTTTTCTCCATATAGACAAAGTTATGTATCTTAGGTCCTTTGCATTTCTATGTACATTTTAGAATCAACTTGTCATTGAGAGCCTGTTGAGATTTTGATTGAGATTGTGTTGAATCCATAGAGCAATTTAGGAAGAATTGCATTTTAATAATATTGAGATTTCTAGTCTGTGAATGTGATATATCTCTCAATTTATTTAGTTTTCTTTAATTTCTTTTGCATACTTTTTAGGTTAATTTCTCTTACGTATGTTTTGTAGTTTAGTGTGGAAGTCTTACACCATTTTTGTTAAACTGATTCATGAGTATTTTATATATTTTCATGCTATTGTAAATGGAATAGTTTTATAAATTTAGTTTTCCAGTTGTTTGCTGCTAGTAATTAGAAATATAACTGATTCCTGTAAATTGATGTTTTATTCTTCCATCAGTGGGGAGATGAATCACATGCCTTTTGGATGCTCCCTATTTTACTTCTATCCCTCAGGTGATATTGATATCAAGTCATGGTAATGAACCAAGCCTCAGCCTAAAATTCTTGCCTAGCAGCACCAAAAAGTAGGACGTATGATTCCATTTTTTCCCCTTTGCCTTTGTTTATATCTTTCTTTAAAAAAAAAAAAGATTCAGTGAAACTGTAGAGAGCAAAGCAAAAACCAGACCATCTCTAGAAATGGAGAACCCAGAGTCATAGAGGCTTCGGAGTCCTATGTGGGGTATTTAATATTGTGCGAGCATATTTAATAACACCTTCCACTTATGCAGAATCTTATAATTTAGAAAGAACTTTCGGAAATTTGAACTCATTTGACTTTTGCAATAATTTAGTAAGGTAATTGGGTAGGCATTAACTCTCAACATATTAAAGATGTTGAACCAGTTATCAGAGAGGTTAAGTGACTTGTACAAGGTTACACAGCTAATAAGACAGCAACCCAGGATTTGAAACTATTGCATCTGCCCCATAACTACAACTTAATCAGGATGGTCCCTGAGAAACCAGTTGAAAATATTGCTCAACTCTCCTGTGGGGTAGTCAGCAGCTTTCTGAACCCTGGCCAGGAGAGGCTGGTTTTATTCTGACAACAAAAACCATTTGTCCTCTTTTCTCGTGGAAATTTCCCAGTAGTTCTTGATTTCACTTCATCCCCCCTTCCCAATAAATCTCTGTTTCGGTCAGAAACCAGAGGCCTTGCTTAGAAATTTCACAAAGGACCTGTTCTGATATGTAAGTGACCATTTAAAAGGATTATTCATGCTTGCTGGTTGGGATTCAGAATTCTGTGGGGCTCTGACGTGGTGATTTGTTTTGGGTATGTGATCTCTTGTGGAGTCCCAGGTGGATTCTCATGATGGACACTTTATAAGCTTCTTTCTTCTTAGTAAAATAAATGCACCCTCAAAATTCTATCTTGACAGTGGTTTCCCATATAGGTTATTTTTTTAAATTAATAAAATCACAGGAATGTACCCATAAATGCCAGTCCCCGGCCGAATGGTAACGGAGTGGCTGAGACACATTCAATGATGCACTTGCCCAAACTCCTGGAATTCCCGAATAAGGGGGGCCTGCGTAGTTGAAGCTGATGAATTATTCAGACAGACTTTCATTGTTCACAGATAACTGTTGTTCCCCGAGGGAAGACTTTCAGTATCTTTAATTTCTGCTCTTACAGTATCACTGAAACAAGGATTCCATTTACCCCAGAATAATACAGTTTCAGTCTTGAAAATGGCATTCTTTTGGGGCTTTGTCATTCTGAATGTGTCTGATTTGTGGTTACCGATGAATCTGTGTTGTTGAAATCATTTTGCTTCAAATAATTTGAGAAGTAAAGCACATTCAAGGAATATTTGTGGCCCAAGGTCTGTCTCCACCCCATGAGGAGGTATTAAATAATCCTCGGTGTCATCATTCTTCAGTAATATTTATGAAGTGCCCGTCTGTGTTTGGAGCTGTGCTGAATGCTGTTTTAAGCAAGGCAAACACACTCAGACTTGAAGTCTCCTCATTAGAGATATTTAGAGCCTCAAACACAGCGAGCATCCTTGTATACACTACAAGGGAGCGAGATCTGAAAAGTATGTTTTGACTACAAAGTCCACCATATAAGGTCCACCACCCATAAACATGATGGTGCAGGGAATTAGTGCTCTTCTACTCTCTTTTTGCATTTTGTGTCACTCCTGTTGTTCACCATTTATTCACTCAAGAAATATTTATTAAGGGCCTTCTAGGTCCTAGAAAACTGTCCCTTGCCCTGATGGAACTTACAGTCTAATGGAGAATTTGAGTAATAACAAGTAAAGAAAAAAATATAAGCACAAATTGTAACGCATGTTAAGGGGAAATGAACTTGGTGTAGTAATAATGGGCGGGTGTGGAACATCCTACTAAGATAAGGTAGCCAGGGAAGGACTTTCTGAGGAGGTTGTGGGTAGGATCAAAGATTGGAAATGTGCAGATGGACCTGGCTTTGATGCTGAGATTAGAAATGGCCCATAACACATGTGAAAATACTTATTTTTTCAGAATGTAGTCTACAGCTATTTGTTGCCAATCCCCAATGTGAAATATGTACTGTAGCTTTATCTTAAACATATTCAGGCGGTCACTGGAATCCAAACAGTGTTAATCCTGAAAGTATGCGAGTATCTACTGATCTATGATGACCTTGGTCCTTGCTACATCCTGTAGATCTGTGCTATCTTGTCTCCAAGATCAGTCGGGATACACGGCAGTAAGGGGAGAGATAGTGTTGTGAGCTAAAATGTAATTACTCAGTCTCCCATACATCCCTTGTGCTATAGAGTGATAGGAATTATGAGAGAAAAAAACCGTCTATTGGAGTACTTATTGCCCTAAAACTCTCCATAGCTATTTAGGTCAGGGTCAAGGGAGAAAAGAGATGGCACCCTCAAAAGGGTTTGCTAAAAAGAATTTAGTAATAGTAGCTTAATGACCTGGTTCACAGAGGTATGGGTGAAGATAATGAAGGATACCAAAAAAATCAAGAAGTGATGGAGAGGTATCCCAGGACTCACAATATCAAAAAGCTATTAATTCTCCCAGGACTAAAGGGTCAAGGGAGGGATCAGGGTAACCATAGCCTGGTGAGGTTTGGAGTTGTCAGGGACTGAGCTTGTCAGGGAGGTATAAATACCCCAACTTCTCTCTTTTCCCACCCTCTGATTTCCTGCTGATACCTCCTCTTGACCAAACCCAACTGGAAGACAGAGGGTAACCTGTGGAGCTCAGCCTCCTAGGGAAGTGAATAGGGCAGAGATGGTCATAGAATGTAATGGGGACTCTTAAGGTGGAAGGGGACAAACAAAGAATAAGCAGCGTAACCAGCGCAATGGCCAGTCTTTCTGGTAATCTCTACCTGTTTGTCTCCCAGTCTTATCCTTGTCCTAGTTTTTTGGAACTCGGGTGTAGTGAGTTGAGTTAATCATGCTCATCATTGAATAATCCTTTCGTAATTTGTCCAATGGGAGACATTTCTTATTGTTAAAAAATTAATGTATTTCTCTTTTCTTTGACTACCTCTCCCCCCAGAGACAACCACAGACGTGTGTTTATTGGGTGTCCTTTTGTTTGTGTATGTTGTTTTATTTGCATGTATTTTAAATGATTGTGACTAGTACTGTATAATAGATTGTATTTGGTTTCTTTTTTCCACTAAAGACTTTGTGTTAAGATCCTCTCAGTGGCTCTGTGTGCATCTAGTGTGTTGCTTCTCACTGCTGCATAGTAGTCCATCGTGTGTATCCACAGGTCACCTCTGTTTCCTCAGCTCTGAACACTCAGGATGCCTCTTACCTCCCATTACAATGAATGGCCCCTTGGGACTTATGTGAGAATTTCTTTGACATGTGTATCCAAGAGCAGAATTTTTGGGTCAGAGGCAGTGTGTATACTTAATTTGACCAAATCCTGTGTTAGATTGTACTCTAGAATGGCTTCACTAGCCTGCTTTGCCCACCAGTTCCTGCATCTTCAAGACCAGGCCAATACTTTTTTTTTTTTTTTTTTTTTTTGTGGTACGCGGGCCTCTCACTGCTGTGGCCTCTCCCGTTGCGGAGCACAGGCTCCGGACGCGCAGGCTCAGCGGCCACGGCTCACGGGCCCAGCCGCTCCGCGGCATGTGGGATCCTCCCGGACCGGGGCGCGAACCCGTGTCCCCTGCATCGGCAGGCGGATTCTCAACCACTGCGCCACCAGGGAAGCCCCAGGCCAATACTTTTATTGTCTAGCTTTCTAATTTTCCCCCAGTAGAATAGATAGAGAGTAATATACTGTTGCTGTATTAAATTTTCATTTCTCATATTACTAATGAGCATCTGTTCAGATGCTTGAGATACTTGGGGATTTCCTTTCTATCAATTGTCTCTTCTTGTCCTTTGCCCATTTTTCTATTTAGGGTTTTCTCCCCTTTTTGATGGATTTGCATGAGTTCATTGTATATTCTGGATATTAGGCCCTTGTTAATTTTAGGCACTTCTAATTTTCATCTTTTTTCTTCAGACAGAAATGAACCCCTGTGTTCTATATCCGAATTGCTGTCAGTAGACAGCTCTGCTATATACAACTCAAATTTATTATGTGTAAATAGCAATTTTTAAAAATTATTCCCTAAAATTGTTCTTTTTTATGTTTGTTATCTGAGGGACTTACCTATCATAATCCTAGATTTCTACTTCTTCCTCATTCCCAACACACCGTTAGTCACTGGGTTCTGTTAGAAAAATCCCTTAAATAGTTCCTGAATCATTCTTTCCTCTCCATCCCTATTTTTTACTTTCCTAGTTCAGGTTCTCATAATCTTTTGCTTAGACTATCGCAATAGTCAGGGAACTGGTCTCCTTGGCCCCAGACCTCCTCTTCTTTATTCCATATTCTAGAACACCTCAAGAGCGATTGTTCTAAGGCAGAGAGCCATGCACCTCCCTCCCTTGCTTAAAATGTCTTGGTGGCTTCAAAAGCCTGCAGAATGAGATCCTATCTCCTGATTCTAAAGCATACATAATCTCTGGATTACTTACATCTCACTCTTGCCTACCATTTTTATCCTGCCCTCTAGACGTGTTATGCTGCTTACAGTTTCCCAAATTTGATGGCCTCTCACACTGATGTGCCTTTGCATATCCTGCTCTCTTTCCTTGAAATGTGTTCCCTTTGCCCCATCCCACCCCACTACGTTCTTCCTGATCTTTCAAGACTTGAATCAGCATCACCTTCTTAGTAAGTACTCCTTTGATGTCATGTTTCTCTACCCCAAAGCAATACATAGAACTTGCTCTTTAGAGATCCTTTTATCACAATTGTCACAGACATTGAAAACACGTACTTGTCTGTTTCCTAATGTCCTGTAAATCTCCCAAAGGTGAAGGTTTTAGCCAGTGCTTGGCATAGAATAGGTTCTCAGTATGCACTTATTAAATGAACGAATGAGATTTTTTTCCCGTTTTGGATACTTTTTATTTGGGAGAAAAAGTAACTAGAATGCCACAGCTCTACGAACAAACATGCTTCTCTGGGCACTTTTTTTTTTTTTTTCCGGTATGCGGGCCTCTCACTGTTGTGGCCTCTCCCGTTGCGGAGCACAGGCTCCGGACGCGCAGGCTCAGCGGCCATGGCTCACGGGCCTAGCCGCTCCGCGGCATGTGGGGTCCTCCCAGACCGGGGCACGAACCCGTGTCCCCTGCATCGGCAGGCGGACTCTCAACCACTGCGCCACCAGGGAAGCCCCTTTGGACATTTTTACAAATTAAATTTGTCGATGCTATCACCTGGTTGCACAGGAAAGTAAGTATACTGAATGATAAGAAGGAAATGAATGATGTATAATTGCACAGTCTTTGTTTTGGGTCTAATAAAACTGTGCCTGACTTATGGTTTTAATTTACATTTAAGTAAGTTTGTACTGAGTTGGATATTAGTAATGATATGTGGGTGTTGATTATAACAATAAAAATGAAATAAAAGGAAGCAACGACACAGCAGTTATTTCCTAGTCAATAACTAAAAACCACAGCCTCAACTGAAGCTCAGGTTTTTTTATTCCTTGCCCTGCTAAGTAGGGTGAGGAGTGAGGAGCTACGTAGGACAGTTTGAGGATGCCTAGCATTGCCTTCCTCTATGCTTTTTTGTGTTCACCTATTGGAGAGGATGCTGGCAATGATTCAAGCCTGCTTGTCAGTATTTCTGAGAGCTGGTGTCAGATGAGAAAGCAATTTCATGCCTATGTTTAGTAGAGGGCAGTTATAAATTAATTAGCTAAAGTGAGAGGAATAAATTGGTAACATTTAAGACTAGAGGCTGCAGGAGCTTTGGAGAGGTTGGATAAACCATCTTTTGTCAGTTGTTCAGAGCTGTCTTGGGTTTTTGCTCTCTGTGTTGATCAGAAAAACAATTTTGGATGCGCATTAAGTGACTTGAGTTCCAAAATATGTAATCATCATCACCCTTCCATGTGAATGCAGACAAACCATTTTTAGAAATCAGCTTTCTCTGGCCTGCTATATTTGCAAGGACTCTTTGCCACTCTTTGGTTCTGTTTCTAGAAAGGCATAGTCATTGTTAATGGTGTCCAGCATCCTTTTCTCAGCCCTTCCACTGACTTGGCACTTGTTGGCATTTGGCAAGTAGTTTTGACCATTGGTGGGTTCTGCCAGTACTGAAAGAAGTTCCTTTACACCACTCTGGGTGATGGGGGATTAAAGATCATTTTAAGCAGGGGTTTCAATGCCATTTGGTCTAGAGCTAAGTGGAATGCAGTTGGTCTCCAATGGGAATGTTGACTTCATGACCTGCTTTTATTTATTATCTCAATTTTGGTTTTTGGCAGGTGCATTTGGTTAATATCCTCCTTTCTTTTTTGTGACTTAAAATATTTATACACTTTAAAAATCAATCCCATGCGTTATTGCAAAGGGGCGTGAAGTAATTTTTTGGGCTGATAAGAATGTTCTATATCATAATTATGGTGGTAGTAATACAACTCTATCTATCTACCTATCTGTCAAGACTCACGGAACTATATACTCTTAACATTGGTGAATTTTATTTTATATCAATTATACCTTGATAAAAGTAATAAAAATAATCAAACCCTATTTATTTGAAAGCAAAACAAAGAACTTGTCTTGGGTCTTCCTTTATGATTGGGGTCATGGATCATGACTCTTTGAATGACTCCACATCCAGCATCAAGGTTTGCATCTACCAGACCGTCAGTAAACACTGGCTGGTTCAGGTGAGTCCAGTGGTCTTTGGAATCGCTGTACACTGTCTCCTTCTCTGTGGTGAGCCAGAACGTCAGTGTACTACCTGCAGGCTTGTCTTGCAAAAGACTTCCATTTAGAGTTGAAAGTTCTAAGATTTCAAGGTCATTAGTCAAATTTCTTAGTGACGTAAATATGTAAGGAAGACAGGATAGCCCAGCGTAACTCTTGCTTGGTCAGTGTAACTGGTATGCTTTGTCAAGCAGCCAGAGAAGCTTGGCACTTGACAGTGCTTTTAAATGATGGAAGATAATGATAAATCATCTCAGACCTGAAGATCCTCCTGGAGTGAAAGAGCTTTTTGTACAAAAAAAAATGGATTTTTTGTATTCGCTTTATATTTTGAAATGAATTTTGTAACTCTCACCAAAAAATGTTTTCTAATGGATTTTAAACCTCAACCTGTTAGGGTAGTTTTAAGCTGAACCTGTTGGAACACTGCTTAAATTGCTAAATATCATCAATTTCACTTATCCATCAGGCTGAGGGAAGAATAGTATCGAGAAAACATGCACAGGGGAATCAAGAAACTGCCCCAAAGTTTTGCCTGCTCAGCACAGAGTAAGAGGGAATGCATTTTTATTTACAGTGGATTCCATTACAGTATCTTGTTTGATATTCACACAAACCCTCAGAAGTATTTATATCAAGCTATTATCAATATTTTATTTATTTATTTATTTTATTTATAGAAAAAATATAATATTTGGAGATTAAGTAACTTGCCTACAGTTGCCCATCAAGAAGGAAGCAGTCAAGACTGGTGCCAGATTGTCTAATTCCAAGCCTCATAATTTCTTTGCTGTTCCTTATTGTTGAAAGCAGGAGAACATTCTGATTATATCAGAATGTCATTTGTGTCTATTGGTGTGTGCGTCTGTGTTGGGGGACCTACGTGTGTGGTGGATGACATCAGACAAGCATAATTAATTTCAACCCCAAGAAGTCTTGTAATTTGACCTTGAACATCACTACTGTTTAGTAAAGCTCTGGAAGAAGCAGTTCTTGGCTTTAATGTAAGACTTCCAGGAAAATGTTGACCAGAGTTCAAGGCAGCATTTGAATTTTATACCCTTACCTCAGGATTTGCTTTCAGTAGTAAGATCAGCAGTGGCTCTACGAAAAAACCTTTATCAGGTTTCGGCAGCCTTTCTCCATAACATTCTGTGTAAAGTGGGTGAAGCTGATACGATTCCTTCTAAGAGTTTTTAATCTTAGGCAAACAACACTGATGAGCAGAAACATAAAAGATACCAATTAAGTACAATGGGATCTTTTAGTAAATAATGTGCTGGCAGTTGTATATAAGATATCGATGCTTAGAAAAGGAAAAGAAAAAGAAATGGTGTCAGCTCCTGTCTGTATGCCCTAAACAGGTGAGGATAGAATTCAGACCTGGGAGTCCACTCATCTCATCTCTGATCAGGTTTCTATCTGAGGTTTCAGTTTGTCATTTGGAATTCCAAGTTCTTTTACAGTCCCCGATTGCATCAGTGGTTTATATCCTAGCGTGGAGGAAAATTGTTTGGTAAGTTGTTGCCTGTATTTAAGAATGCAAGTTCTCTATCCAGGACTCACAGAGAGATTGTATCAGTCAGGATCTTTGTGCTGCAAATGAGAGAAAACTAGCTGAAGTGGGACTTAAATAATAAAGGGAATGTTTTGGTCCACATTAACTGAAAGTAGATTTGGCCTCAGGTGAACCTTGATCCAGCAGCTTAGTGATACCTGAATATTCCCTCCTCTCTGCTTTGCCTTAGGAGGTATTACTTTCATCCTCAGGTGTTCCCTGCCTTTCGCTCTCCAGGCTCTTCCTTTGGTGGAGCAAATGTCTGCAGAATTTCTAGGCCTCATGCTCTTACACTACCTTGTCTAAGAGGAGTTTAAAAAATTTTTTTAATTTTTAATTTTTTAAAACATTTTTATTGGAGTATAATTGGTTTACAATGGTGTGTTAGTCTCTGCTGTATAACAAAGTGAATCAGCTATACATATACATACATCCCCATATCTCCTCCCCCTTGTGTCTCCCTCCCACCCTCCCTATGCCACCCTTCTAGGTGGTCACAAAGCACCGAGCTGATCTCCCTGTGCTATGCGGCTGCTTCCCACTAGCTATCTATTTTATATTTGGTAGTGTGTATATGTCCATGCCACTCTCTCACTTCGTCCCAGCTTATCCTTCCCCTTCCTCGTGTCCTCTTTTTTTTTTTTTTAGGTTCCATATATATGTGTTAGCATAATGTATTTATTTTTCTCTTTCTGACTTACTTCACTCTGTATGACAGTTTCTAGGTCCATCCACCTCACTATAAGAGTGTTTTTTTTAATTGAAGTATAGTTGATTTACAATGTTGTGTTAGTTTCAGCTGTACAGCACAGTGATTCAGATATATATATATATATACATACACACACATATATACATATGTGTGTGTGTGTATATATATTTCAAATTCTTTTCTCTTATAGGTTATTATAAAATATTGAGTATAGTTCCCTGTGTTATACAGTAGATCCTGTCCTTGTTGGTTATCTATTTTATGTATAGTATTGTGTATATGTTAATCCCAAACTAGGAGGATAAAACTGTGTGTGTGTGTGTGTGTGTGTGTGTGTGTGTGTATGTGTGTGTGACAAAGCTTTTCTAGAAAGAAGCAACTGAGAACATGTCCTTGAGTCTTGACTTTGATTGGGGTTTGTATCATCTCTGACCCATCGGTTCACTGAGGCCATGAAGGGTGGGAGAAGCTGAAAGTTTTAAGCCTTTTCCCCTTATTAAGTGGAGCTGGGAGGACAGTCATTCCTTCCCATAGCAAATGACAGAGAATGGATGCAGTTTTCCTCCAAAGCAAGATCTTTTCTTTCTCTTTCCAGAAGGAGTAGTGGTAGCAATTTGGGACCCAATAGATGGCAAGGGGATGTGAGCTGGGTGAGTGCACTGGGGTGCAGTTCTGGAGGGAGAATTCAGGACCTAGTTAAGAACTCAAGAGGCCCTTCTTCTTGTTACCTCCTCATACCCCAGCCGATCCTCTGCTACTTACGTAACTGACATCAGTGTTAGAATTAGAGGGGTGGTGCTTGCCCTGATCCTAACATATACTCAAGGATTCATCTGTCCTTCTTTCCCATCTCTTCTCTCTATGCTTCCTTCCTTTCTGTCTCCCTTCCTCCATCTCTCTTGCTCTTTCCCTCTTTCCTTCCTTGCTTCTTTCTTTTCTCCCTCCTTTATTCCCTCCCTGTCTCCTTACCTACCTTCCACTTTGTCATTCTTCAAAAACCATTTTTAACACCTGCTGTGTGCCAGGCACACTGCTAGGTGCTGGATACACTGCTGAAATTCATCTCCTCTTCCACATCCTTTCTTCCTTTGTCAAACATCACCATCAACAAAATTTATTAATATTCTCCATGGAAGGTATTCTGCTAGATTCACAAAGGCTCATGACTTCAATCTGAATGTTAATGATAGACTTGGAGAGTGTTTCCAAATCATGACGTTGTATCCTGCAGATTGCCTTACACAGATTCTACTAAATTTAGGAGTGGGAGAGAAAAGAGAGTATGTGTGCTAGAAAAAGAGGACATAGGTTAAGGAGTGCAAACATTTCTGCCTGCCGGTGTACCCAAATGTGTTCATGCCTGGAGTGGGACGTGGTACTCTTTGACTTTCATTGGCCTCTGCATTCAGACTACCTGGGTTTGAATCCTCTGCTCTCTGGCTCTGTGACTTTGGGCTGGTTCCCTAATCAGGGTCTTCCCTGCTAAATGAGATAATAACAGCATCATTCTCATTGGGATTAAATGAGGTAATGTATGGACAGTGCTTAGAGGAGTGCCATTCACAGTAAGAGCTCCAGGAAGGTTAGCTGTTATTATCATGATGATGGAATTTTAAAGATAACAAACTCAAGAATGGGCAGTGGATTCTAATAACTAGTCTGCGGTTCTTCCACACTAAGGAACTGGGACTAAATTTAGAGCCCATATCCCCCATGTGGCTAACAGTTATTGAGTGGTGTTCCTTCTATGGGTCCCTCACATTTGACAGTACAACAAGCTTTTAGAAGACTGCTGTGTGACCCTCAAATATCTGCATTTGGTAGTTTTTCAGATTACTTTTTAAGTAATGATTGTTAATTTTCTTTAGCTCTTCTCTGTGTGTAAACGGAACCTTTCAACTAGGGATCCAGGATTAGACCCATTGCCATTTGATCTTTTGCCTTTTTATTAATATCCTTTAAAGTTGTTACAGATGAAAAGTTCTTTGTTCATAGAAGCACTTGGACCCTGGACTGTTGAACCCTGGAAATCCCATCTCTTTAGAAAAGCTGTCTTTATGGGAAAACATAGGGTTTCTTTTTTTCTTTTAAAACACACCTGTGTCTGTCTGTATTTTGGCCAGAACCATTAAACCCCCATACAGAGCTCAAAGTTTTTTTCCTACTGCTAATTCTGATGCTAGGATTTTGGTGTTGTGTTATATATACATCCCATTAAAATATATAATGTGGTTTGTGTGCGTAATGTAAGCACTTGCCCATTTCACAATCTGTTCAGTATTCAGCCAAAAGCTAAAAAGGTAAAATAAGAGAAACATTATGACCAAATGAATTGCTCTATGATATACCCATGTGTGGGGAGGAGAGGACAGAGGAGAGGTTTGTGAAAGTGGCTTTCTTTGTTATTAATATACCACTAGCTACTTCCTTTCTTAACAGCATCTCAATCCCAATTTATTGTTGTGATGGTTGTTTCCTGCTTTTATAATGACTTTAAAAAAGTTTATAAGCTCCTCTGTAGTCCATTTATTTGCAGACTCATTAGCCAAGCCCTCTGGTGCACTAGGGAGAGGCTTGGGGGGTTGGAAGGGTAAATATTCCTCCTCAAATGAGGTATATTTACGTGAATATTATCAAAGCAGGTGGGTGCCAGGAGCATGAGAAATTTGAGAATGAGAGTTGATTTGGACAAGGCTGTTTGGATTTTTGGTGGAAATTTCCATCTGAGGACCAACTCCTAAAGTAGGTCACAGATCAGGGGCTGTGTTGTGGCTCTGGGTGGGCATGACATCGAGCCAGGGTGGGGTGACTAGAGGGAGCTCTCACGGAGATACGGTAGAATCAAACAGAAAAGGAGATACTTGTGTGAGAATGTTGGTACTTCTGACTTTACTACTGATTCTTATCATTTTTCAAAGCCTGGCTCTCCCCTTCTAGAAGTGAAGTAGTCAGGGCTAGTATAGTGGCCCTTCTCCACAGAGCTCCCAGGGACTTACACTCCTTCTAGCTCATTGCTCTGCCTCATGTGGGTGTAGCTTGTGCCCTCATGTTTCAAGATTGCAGGAGCTCCCACTACCATGTCTGTATTTTATGCAGCTACTGGAGTACAGGATAAAGAAGAGCAAAAATAGATACACAATCTTTTTTTTTTTTTTTTTTTTTTTTTTTTTTTTTTTTTTGCGGTACGCGGGCCTCTCACCGTTGTGGCTTCTCCCGTTGTGGAGCACAGGCTCCGGATGTGCAGGCTCAGCGGCCATGGCCCGCGGGGGCAGGGCACGAACCCGCGTCCCCTGCATCGGCAGACGGACTCTCAACCACTGCGCCACCAGGGAAGCCCCGATACACGATCTTTTTAAAGAGGTTCACAGCGTAGATATTTAATGTTTTTGCTTATATCCTACTTGCCAGAACTTAATGATATGGCAACACCTAGCTGCAAGGGAAGCTGGGACATGGAGTCTTCACTCTGAATGGCCATGTTCACAGCTCAAAATCAAAGGTTTTCTATCAAGAAGGAAAGGGAGAATAGTTATAGCGGGACAACTAGCAGTCTCTGCCATGGGTTTAATCTAGGTGATGTTCTAAACATTCTGTATAGAATATTGTAATCTATGCAGTTATAAAATATTTTCTCTAATCTTTGACATGGTGAAAATCTTTTATTCTTTTCTTTACTAAAGAAGTTAGGATGATGACATAAATGATGATATGAATGATGATGAGGAGGAAGAGGATAAGATATTCCTTATCTACCAAAGAAAAGATAAACCGAAAGGACAACTGAATGAGAAAAGTCTTATTTCCCTCATTTTATAAATAAGTAAATTGATGCTCAGAATGGAAGAAACCCACTAACACTGATCCTTACCTGTGGAATTATGATATAACAACAAAGATTGGGAAGCAAGTTTTTGGGGAAGGAAACAAGGTGATTTTTAGTTGTAAGCAACAGAAACCTGAACTCTAAATGACAAACAGTAAGGGAAAGGTGTAGCTCACATATTAAAATGTCTAGAAGGAACTGGCTCCAAGGGGAGGGGGCTAACTCATTGCCTTGGTTTCATCATTAAGGAGCTAGGTTCTGTCATCCTCAGGATGTGGTCTTTGTTCTTGGTGAGCTTTCCTCATGGATCATCTCCAGCAAGTCTAGATATTTCCCCTACATATGATGTGGTCTTATGGAAGAAAAGGGACTGCCTTCTATTTATGTGTCTTTTGAAAGTCAAGGAAACTTTTCTGGAAACCATCCAGTGCCGTATTTTTTCTTTTTTATCGTGCATTCACTTTTGCTGAGGGTAGATAATAAAGTCATTGTTCTGTTAATGAGTAAATTGGTGTGAATGATTTTGGGTGGGCAACTGTCAGTAGCTGCTAATTCATTTAAAGTGTTTCCCCCGTTCATTTAAAGTGTTTCCCCCGTGTCAAAAGACATTGTAGAATTATGGATGTTTCCTGAAAATGCCATTACTTTTGATTTCACTTGCTTATTACAGTTTTTTCACTTACTTATCAATAGCATTTATTGAATACCTTCTCCGAGTGAGATGGTGTTAGAAGTGAATACAATTCGTGCTTACCCTCAAAAAATTTATGACTTAGTGAGAGAGACAGATATCCTGAGTAGCACTTACAATGCAACGTGAGGAATGCCATACTAGGAGCCATGAGAGTGCTGAGAGGAAACCATTTACGCTGGCCTGGACCAGGATCAAGACTTGTGGCTGTAATGGAACTTTCTTCTCTTAGGTTATGAATGTCTCTAGTGGGAAGCCCTTGAATGACCTCCTTGAGAACAGGGACCACATTTTATTCTTTATCTTTCTTTTAAAATCTGAGTATAATGCTTTGACCATAGTAGTCGCTCATGGTGGTAAGCAGGGATGAGTCAGATCTGGAAAACAGAAAATATTCTGGAGCAAACCATCCACTGTGAGCAAAAAAGATGTTACAATGTGGCTATAAAGAGTAAGAGCTTTAGTTTCACGAAGACCTGAATTCAAGTGTGAGAGATCTACTGTGACTTAGCTGTGTAAATGTAGGGAAGTTACCTAACCTCTCTGTGCTTGTTTTCTCATCTGTTAAATGAAAATTAGAGTACTGGGACTTCCTGGAGGTCCAGGGGTTAAGACTCCGCACTTCCACTGCCAGGTGCACCGGTTCAATCCCTGGTCAGGGAACTGAAAAAAAAAAAAGAAAAAGAAAAGTAAGGTACTTAACCTTGTTAGGTTGTTGTGCAACTCAGATGGGATAATACATGTAAAGTGATCAGCAGAGAATAAGCACTCAGTGGATATTGCTGTTATTATTACTTAGTACCATAGTCTACCTTGTTTCTACCTTATTTTTCCTCCCTCATCTAAATCTTCAGTTTTACTGAATTGTTTGTTGAAGAAAATTCTTTCCCTCAATCAGAATGTTTCTGGCAACTGAAAGTGAGCCTTACGCATATATTATGCTTCCTGATACTTTAGTTGAGAGTCATAGAGTTAACAGACATTTATAGTGTGATTCTGACAAATATCACATGCTAGTATTTCCTACATTCTGTTTATTCAGTGTACTCTATTTCCTAAAATAGGAAAGGGTGCACTGCTGAAGAGTTGCCAAATTTTCTCCGCAAGTGGCTGGGTTTTCCTTAATTGATGAAATCACACTTTGTTGATTGGACCCATTTCCACAGGAATTTCTAGATCTCAGGGCTCATGCTCTGGGTACCCCCTCCATCCCCTAAAGGTGTTAGGTATTTTTTTTTTTTTTTTTTTTTTTTTGTGGTACGCGGGCCTCCCTCTGCTGTGGCCTCTCCCG
>NC_041222.1:43344256-43350668 GCF_002837175.3 Physeter macrocephalus | reverse complement strand
GGCCACGGCCCACGGGCCCAGCCGCTCCGCGGCATGTGGGATCCTCCCGGACCGGGGCGCGAACCCGGTTCCCCTGCATCGGCAGGCGGATGCGCAACCACTGCGCCACCAGGGAAGCCCCCTGTTAGGTATTTTTAAGCCAAGAGTGTCAACTAGTCATGGCAGCTGCATGTCAGAGACTATATTTCCTCTAATTGGCTCCGGGGGCCATTCTCTTAATAGTTTCTCCCTTTTATAAAACTTGGTGCCGTGTTCCATTTATGAGAAGAACACAGAATTCCAGAGCATGTTGTTTAGGGATAACTGATCTAGGAAATGGAACACTGAGGTTAAGGAGAAATCCAGTTGCATGCAGGCCCCTGGTCTTATGTGTGGCTTGAAGAGATGGAGGACACTGATGTGTTCTTTGGGGAGAGATTCACAGTTTGACAGGAAACATCTGCCTTCATCTGCTCCAACATCAACATGAGTGATGTGGTAGGAAACGTGTAGTGACTGTGTGGGTTCCATTTCTCAAGCCAGGGCTGGGCCTGAGATCAGGACTGTTTGGACAGGCAGCACAACGTGGCTCCATTTGTCAAAATATGGACATAACAAGCGACATTATTTGAGAGAATCCTGAGACTATTTCTTATTTAAAGCAAACCACTTCTAACCTGTTTGGCTCTCTCTTCATGTCACTCTCTCTTTTTTTTTTTTATGTTTTCTCTCCCTCATCACATTTCTATTCTGGGTTTCAGTGCTGAGTGTATACTTTTCAACCTTCATTCTACACCACATTCTCTCTCAGAAGTAAGAATGGCTCCCTGTGGAGGAGGATTCTCCCCAAACGTATCAAAATATCTCAGAAACAAGAATGCAAACACACAGACTCACATCCACTCACACTCACAAAATTTTAGAGATTGTCATCTACCCCTTAAGATATATCTGCCTCCACTCCCCCACCTTCAGGATTACTACCTAGAATTAACTAAAGATGCTGTTACTGTAGCATTCGACTTGGTTTGCAGAGAAAACTGCCTCATTTTTCAATATCCAAAAGAGTAAAGTTGGTATCTGACACTGTTCAAAAATAACTGACATTATTCAAAAGAGTAAAGTTGGTGTTTGTCTCTGGAGAGTTCAGAGAGAGTGGAATTGCCATCAGGTCTGAAATAAATTGTGCATGCTTCTGGGAAGATGTAAGATCTGAGGAATTCCTTCTACAAATGCTCTGCCTATCTGATTATTGGTTAGCCAATGACTCTGCGCCATCTTCAAAAAACCCCACACTGAAATAGTAAGAAAAAATTAAATATTAGGTGAAGTACTTTGAGTCCAAGGGAGTCCACACGAGGAGTTATGGATGGCTCTGTTGGGATTGCTGCACTAGTGCCCGAAGAGAGTTGGTGTATAAATACCCCAGCTCCCTGCCCCTCAGCAGGATCCTGAGGCATGTGTTTTCACAGGTTCCTAGAGCATCTTTGCAGATTAAGTTTCAGTCACCTACTGTGATAACTGGCTTGAGAACCCAACCTTTATTAACTTTCTTCCCTCCTGTGTCTTACTTCCCTTCTCCCGACCTGTGCTCTTTCCACTTCCTTCCTTCTCCCACAGATCAATGTGTGCACTTGAATCCTTGCTTCAGGATTCGAGCCTGCTCCTGGGGAACCCAAACTAAGACGTCAGGAATATTTATTCTCTTTCTTCTCATTTGGTATTGATATATTTTAAAGCCCTAAATTTTCCCCGAATATGCAGATCCAATTATTTGTGCCTGGCTTATGAAAAGCAGGTAATGAGAAAATTAAGGCACACAGAGAAACCTTACACAATTATGGTGAGATAACTCAGAAATGTGCCCAGCTCTAGAACTTTATCTCAGGCCCCTGTAAGCAGGAAATCTCAAAGGGGGGTGCTTCTAGCTTTCATGATTATATGTGATTTTGTTATTTTATGAAATCTACTGCTGTGCGACTCTGTTGAGGAAAGACACTAGATAAAGCTAGAAAAATATACATCTGCCACAAAGGGAATTTTATCTCAAAAATGCTATTTCCTCCTCAGCTCTGAATGTTGACAGATTCTTTCTTTCCTCATGGGGTTCAACAGGTTGGCTGGAAAGCCAGGATCAAATACCAACGGGAGGTGTGAAGACTGGGCAAGCTCAGGTCCCATGAGTAGCCATCCTCTTGCTAGGTCCTCCATCCTGATAAGATAACCACCCGCTTGATGGGATACAGGCCTGCTGGTGTCTTTATAGTGTCTGCTGCAAAGATGGATAAAGTAGATACAGCTTTTAAATTAGGTTTAGCAGAAGGTTCCCGTGAAATAGGATTTCTTTGTCTAAAAACAGTGAGACATAGTGACAGACTATTTGGAATCCCTTCTTTGACAGTGGGTTATGCCTTTCAGGCTACTTCTGCTGAGAAGCACATGCGATATCTCTTCACTCACTCCAAGATTTCTGCCAAACCTGGGGGACCTCTGGGAAGAAGCAGTGAGAGTCAAAGAACGAGGGAGTGTACTCTCCTGGGCCCTGGCGGGAGAGTGAAATGCTTGTGTTGCATCTCCATTTGTGGTGAATTTTGATCAAGTACCTGGATGACTTTTTTCATGGTCACACATCCTCTCATTTCCATCATTCAGGGCAATATCCAAAATAGAGGATAGGCATTTTTAACCACAAAGGTGTATTGAGAAATGAAATGAATGCTGGAAAAGGTACGTTATATGCCTAATCAGGCAAGAAGAGGCTGAAAGCATATAGATGCTGCTAAATTTGGGGTCAAAATCTGTCTTCAAAACCTACTGACTTCAGCTGTAGCCACTGAGGCCTGCCTTCTTCTCCTGGCCATCAAGAAAGATTTTTTTTCAATGTTAACATCCACATTTCCCGGGATTTGATGGTGTCTGCCAGACTTTGGAGGAAGCCAGGGGAAGCCTCTTAGCTCTGCCTCAGTTGAACCATGTCTCTCCACTGCCCCTGGCTTCTCAGGGACTTGAATTTCACTTTCTGTGTTATGGAACCTCTGGCAGTAACTGCTGCCTGCCTGTTACACTTCTTTTTTTTAAAATTAATTTTTATTGGAGTATGGTTTCTTGACAATGCTGTGTTAGCCTCCACTGCACAACAGAATGAATCAGCCATACACATAGAGATATCCCCTCCCTTTTGGACTTCCTTTCCATTTAGGTTACCACAGAGCATTAAGTAGAGTTCCCTGTGCTATACAGTATGTTCCCATCAGTTGTCTATTTTATACATAGTATGAATAATATATATGTGTCAATCCCAGTCTCCGAATTCCTCCCACCCCACCCCTTTCCCCCTTGGTATCCATGCATTTGTTCTTTACGTCTCTGTCTCTATTTCTGCTTCGCAAACAGGTTCCTCTGTACCATTTTTCTAGATTCCATAAATATGCGTTAATAAACAATATTTGTTTTTCTCCTTCTGACTTACTTCACTCTGTATGACAGTCTCCGCGTCCATCTACGTCTCTACAAATGACCCAATTTCATTCCTTTTTATGGCTGAGTAATATTCCACTGTATATGTGTACCACATCTTGTTTATCGATTCGTCTGTTGATGGGCATTTAGGTCGCTTCCATGACCTGGCTATTGTAAATAGTGCTGCAGTGAACACTGGGGTGCTTGTCTTTTTTTGAATTATGGTTTTCTCTGGGTATATGCCGAGTAGTGGGATTTTACACTTCATTTGAGACAGTTACCAAAGCCCTCTCTGATACCACTGGAGAGAGGGAATTAATTCTCCCATCTTTGATCTCTCCTTTTTTGCTCTGTTTCTGTCCTGATAAGAGCCAGAGCTGTTTTTCTTAGGGTCACAGAGGGCCTCTCTGCTTTGTTCTTCTCTCTGTCACATCCCTGTCTTATGGTCTTCTCACACTCACCTGCTTGCAGGGTCCCACGTTTTGTTTGCTGAGTTTGACCAAAGGCATCTCAGGCTTACATGAACTCCAGAGGTCAGATCTGCCTGCCAAACCCCAGTGCCCCATTCCACTGGGAAAACCTACTGGAAGCCTTTTATATTTACCTCTGTGAACTCAGAGGAAGGAGTCCCCTGAGAATTTGCCCCATGAGGTTTCTGCCGCCTCCCACTCTGCCTCGGCTTAGACAAAGGCCTCCTAGGCTCTGAACCCACTCGGCTCTGTGCTCGGCTTGACAGACAAGTGGTCTTATTTTTAGCTTACAGACCTTTTAGTTGGCATCCTGTCGCATTGAGGGTGTGAGAGAGAAGTGCTTTGGAAATCAGACCCTGTCACTGATAGCTTGTCCTGAACTGAAAGGGCGATAAAAGAAAGGATACCTTGTGTTCAGGAAAGAAGAGAACTGGGCTCTGCGTGGCCACTGCAGGCTGCTTCTGTTTCTCTCGCCTTGCCGCCGCTCTTTGTCCAGATGACTCACTGCTCCTGACGCGCCTGCCCTGCGAGGTGCTGTGCCTTGGATGGCATCTCACCTAATCCCGTCTGAGCCCATGGGAGTCGGTTTTATCAACTGTCTGGTGGGAGTGGGGCATGGCTGGCACCCCTCTCAGGGTCCTCTTCTCTTTGCCTTCAGGACCCCTCCCTCCAGGTCGTGTGCCTGGACCCCTCCTGCCAGCCCACAGCCTCTTGATTTGGGTGTCAGTGTCCGAGGGAGGAAGGAGGTGTGGGGAGATGGAAGTTCAGAAGGGAGGTTGATACAGCCTGAGGAACTAGGCTTATGTGAGCTTAGAGTCGACTGAAAAAAGAAAATGTGGTAAGGATTTGGTGGCCTGTTTTAAAATGTCTGTAACTTTTACTTAATACTTTACCAGGCATCTCCCCCCACCTCCCACGGTGTATGTAGAAATAAACCTCTGCTTTGGGATTTTGACAGAAAAGAATCATATTAAAGAAGACTTAAGAAATTAATATGATTTAATGTAACATGCAATTGATCTCAGTTCCATAGCATATTATAATTTCTTTAATTAGGAGGGAGATACAGGCACTATGACGTGTACTTTCAGTTGTCTGAGAGAGAAGAAGATGAACTGAAGATAATGTCTTGAGGGCTTTTAAAGTTTTAAAGCTTTGTGGCTGCTCATAGTTTTCCATAAATATGTGGAGCACCCATCACTGGACATTTTATGGGCAAAACAGCAAAATACACGTAGATTTTTTTTTAACTTAATTAGTATATTTTAATTTTTAAATTAAATTTAATTTATCTTTACATTTTATTTGGGAGATACAGGCACTATGACGTGTACTTTCAGTTGTCTGAGAGAGAAGAAGATGAACTGAAGATAATGTCTTGAGGGCTTTTAAAGTTTTAAAGCTTTGTGGCTGCTCATAGTTTTCCATAAATATGTGGAGCACCCATCACTGGACATTTTATGGGCAAAACAGCAAAATACACGTAGATTTTTTTTTTAACTTAATTAGTATATTTTAATTTTTAAATTAAATTTAATTTATCTTTACATTTTATTTTATTTTTTATTGAAGTACAGTTGATTTACAATGTTGTGTTAGTTTCGGGGGTACAGCAAAGTGATTCACATACATATACATATATCTATGCTTTTTCAGATTCTTTTCCCTTATAGATTATTACAGAATATTGAGTAGAGTTCCCTGTGCTCTACAGTAGGTCCCTGTTGCTTATCTGTTTTATATACAGTAGTGCGTAGAGTTCCCTGTGCTATACAGTAGGTCCTTGTTGGTTATCGATTTTATATACAGTAGTGTGTGTATGTTAATCCCAAACTCCTAATTTACGCCTTGCCTCCACCCACCTTTGGTAACCGTAAGTTTGTTTTCTGTGTCTGAGAACATACGTAGATTTAATGATCAGCTCTCAGACCTCAGCTCTGTTCCTCCTCCTCAATTTCTACCACCAGCCAGGCGTCCAGACAGAGGAGGGCGCCCTGCTTGGGAAGAGTGGTTGTAGGTGGAGCCCTGCCTGGGGTGATTTGGCCTCTGCCAGGGCCAGAGTGGGTATTGCTTCTGACCCAGCTGGGCATTGTGAAGCTGAGGTGGATGAAGCCATACTTGAGAGGATCTGGGAGAGGACATGGGATCCAGGAGGCTCCCACAGCTCCTCTGCAAACCATCTCCTCCTCCAACGCTTAGCTTTGTTTAGAAGCATTTCTTGGGAACCAGTACACACTGCTCTTTTTATGTAGCATTTAAATGCTCCCAGTCTGGAAATGTCAGTCACCCATAGGGAACCATGCCCTCTGCATATTCTCAGAGCCCAAACAGAACACTTTCATGGTAGAAATGAGAGAATTTTTGGTGTCACAACTAGGGTAGGCTTTGTGTCTTTTTTTTTTTTTTTTTTTTTTTTTGCGGTACGCGGGCCTCTCACTGTCGTGGCCTCTCCCGTTGCGGAGCACAGGCTCCAGACGCGCAGGCTCAGCGGCCATGGCTCACGG
>NC_041222.1:43331775-43342627 GCF_002837175.3 Physeter macrocephalus | reverse complement strand
CGCGGGCCTCTCACTGTCGTGGCCTCTCCCGTTGCGGAGCACAGGCTCCAGACGCGCAGGCTCAGCGGCCATGGCTCACGGGCCCAGCCGCTCCGCGGCATGTGGGATCTTCCCAGACCGGGGCACGAACCCGTGTCCCTGCATTAGCAGGTGGACTCTCAACCACTGCACCACCAGGGAAGCCCGCTTTGTGTCTTTTTTGAGATGGCCCTTTCCCCTCTTGTGAGAATTCTGTCAGGGTCTGACATTGTTTGGAAATCCTTGTTCTGCTGAGTGCTAGCCCTGCTGTTACAATCAGATTCCAATCAGGTTGTGATGCTCCGTACTGAATGGTGCGGCTGCTTTTCATCTGTAGTCCCGGCTAATGATAGTTGCCAAATGCATGGAAAGTGCCTTGATTCCAGTATTTGGAGCTGTCACTCCTTGCAGACTCGATCAAGTTACCATCCAGCACTTTGTGCAAAGGTACACCAGGAGGAATTCCAGATATCTAATGGGATTGGCCATTCCTGCCTTACTGGTGACAGGCATAGCCCAGCCCTCTGGGACTCTGGGACTCTGAAGACCCTGAAGCTCTGTTACTCCCAGAAGCAAACCTCTGAGGTGTGGTGTGTTCCAAACAGAGACAGAGCTGCTTTGTTGTCTGTGATTTTGTGGGTCAGGGAAATAGTTAGAAATAGGTCACATCTGAAGAAAAGTCCTCTAACTGTGATTTTGAGTACAAATGAAGGAAATGGATCTCTTTGAATTCATGCAGTAGGTCACAAGATTCATATTATCTATGAGGAAAAAGAACAACCTCACTGACCTTGAGCTTATTCACTTACAATGCCTGCAGATTAGATATGACTTAGGTACCATGATGTATTTCATGAATATTATTATATCACATGGGGAAATGGGGAGCACTTTATAAGCAGTCATGCACTATACAAATTATTGCCATGATGAATTTTTCTTAAAATGGGTAACTTGAAAGCATAAAGTTGATTAAGAGAGGCTGTTGCCTGTGATTAACTTAATATAGCCTCGTTTATTAGTGTGTGGCCAGATGTGGTGACTTAAAGCCTAGAGATTTTACTTTGCTCACCTGTGACCTTCAGGCACTCATCAGTAGGCAGAAGATAAAGAGCCTGCTCTTGGTGCCTGGAGAATCCAGGACTTAGATCTAATTCTGCAGTGTACTAGTTAGATAACTTAATCTCTCTAAATTTCCTCATTTGTAAAATGAGGCTGTTAATACATGAATTGCCTCATGTGGTGGTTGTGAAAACTAAAATTAAAATGCATGGATGGTTTTGAATGTGCTATGAAACAGTGGAGTGTTATAGAAGTGTAAGGTATTATGATGATCATAGAAGCTTTGAAAGAAGTTATATTAACTTGGGATTCCTGCTTTGGTCATGGATGGTTTCTTCTCTGGAAGGCAAAGCTGAGGAAAGATAGATGAATGAATAATGTGTGTGTGTGTGTGTGTGTGTGTGTATGTGTGCATACATGTACACACGTGGGTGCCTGTGTCCTGGTCATCTTCACTTTTGCATTAAATCCATTCACTGCTTTTCCCCTCTTTGGCCCTACATCTCAGGGAGCTACGTTTCCCTAGGTTTCTGACTACTGCCAGCTTCCTAACTCGCCCCAGAGGTGAGGAGCTAGTTCCTTTTGAATGGCTGCAGCGTCTGGACTCCTCTTGTTGCCCCTGTAGCCCTGAAGGTTGTGACCATTTCCTGATATTGCAGATCTCTGATGGTCTCACTCTCTTCTGTTTGGCTGCTTACTCCTCTAGCTCCTGGGTAGCTGATTCTCCATATTAAATTCCTACTGCTTGAAATACCTAGAGTTGATTCTGCTTTCCTGATTGGACCCTGGCTGATACAAGATATTTGCTTCACAGGTGGATATTAGATTAAGACATGGATACCAGCAATTTGTAGTGAAGAAAGATTATATAGAATTTTAAATGAATATTTAGCAAACTTATAGGTCTGTAAATTTGGTTACCCTATTTTAAAACAGGGTACCGTGTTGAGTGTACCCTGAATCTGCTTGAAGACAATTAAAATAAGCAGTTTAGCAAAGTTTGGGATCTAATATTCTGGAGCAGAGTTTTTGAAAATTTAGTTAACAAAAGTTTTTTCCTTTAAAATCCTTTTTTAAAACTTAGAGTAATCAACCAGATATTTTACGGTGCCTGAGTTTGCCAGATCTCAGCTTGGGTCTATAAATTGGGATAAGAGCTATATCATCATGTAATAAACATGAATGAAATAAAAACTCAAGCTTGATTTTACAGAAACCATGCTGAGAGAGGTTGTAATCTAAATCTGGGTTCATCAATATTGCATTTACATACGATTAATTCTGAGTTCCGCTTATATGTTATCCTATATATTTGAGTCATTGTGTCTGTATAAAATTAAGGATAGGATATAATTTCCCAAGTTCTTAGTCATGGAGGATGGGGATGATTTTAAATGACTGTGTTGTACTATGTGATTAATGGGCTTTCCGATTTCAAAAGGCAGTTGAAACAGCATGTAAAGAATTCTTTGAATCTTAGAAAGTTAGGCAGTTCTACATTTGTTTTTTTGGCCCTCAGATCTTAACATTTCAGATACATCTGGGAAAAGACTTAAACATCTGTATTGAGGTTCAGAACAAGTATGAGAGTCAAGTGATGTGTTTTAACTTAGTTTACATTGTCCATATTAGGAATGAAAATGAGCAATTAAAGGCTGTTGATTAAATGATCAAAACACCAAACTTTTAAAGTATAAGTGTGTAAAAGAAATTACTCCTAACCTTATTTTAAAACATTGTACAATGGGTTTCCCTGGTGGCGCAGTGGTTGAGAGTCCGCCTGCCGATGCAGGGGATGCGGGTTCGTGACCCGGTCCGGGAAGATCCCACATTCTGCGGAGCGGCTGGGTCCGTGAGCCATGGCCGCTGAGCCGGTGCGTCCAGAGCCTGTGCTCCACAACGGGAGAGGCCACAACAGTGAGAGGCCCGCGTACTGCAAAAATACAAAACAAAACAAAACATTGCACACTGATTATAATTTTTTTGAAGTTTAAAGCAGGTTGTCCGGTACCTTCATACTGTAAGTACTCAACAAATATGTGTTGAGTGAATAAACCACAAATAGAATTAAGAATGGGATATACTCCTGCCAAATCACTGAAGAAAATATAAAGCAGTAAAATTGAGTCACTATAGCAGTAGACAGAATTAGCAAACCAGTATGAAGTACAGAAAGTACAGAGCAAGATGACAGAAGGAAGTCCCTGATTTGTGTCCATGTATGGATTATAAATGTAAATGAATTAATATATCTTTTTAAAGGACAAAGACTCTCAGAATGGAGTTTAAATGGTTGAAAGTAAATTGTTAGGCAAAGATATATAAAAAATTAGGAGAAAAAAAGAAAGAAAAGCAAAAAGCAAGGTAAGAAAACGATCAAGTAATGAAGATCATTTTTATTGTTTTAAAATAGCTTTCATAAATATTTATGTATTAAGTATCAGCATCAGAATATATAAATATTCTTAAATATGCAATAATTTTTTTTAGAAACTCTATAGAAGTGAGAAAATTTATTGTAATTCTCCTAACTTTTGACAGAATAAGTAAGAGGAAAAATCCCCAACAACAATAAAATAATGATTTGATGACTTGACAAGGTATTTAATAACATCAGTTGGTTCCAATATGTCTGTATAGGAGGGTTTTAGTCATCATAATCTTTTCGGAAGGGGTCTAGAGGAATTGTCTTGAAACTCCATTGGCACAGTAAGGACTCAGTTTTTGTTCACGTTTAGTTAAGTTATTGGGAGGGATTGAAGGAGATAATGAGGGTGGGGCAAAATTCCCCCCCCCTCCCCTCTTGGTAGCACACTGATCCTCAAGCTTCTCTGTATGCCCTGTTGCTCCCTTTTCCCCATTTAGGAGAGTAAAAAAGGTAAACATGTAGATGAGGTAATTAAAGGAAATAAAATAAATTAGCATACTGATAGGACAATCAGTAATAGGATAAAAACATTCTGAAAGGTAAAACTATTTTAAAAACATGCACAATAATTTGAATTTAAGAGTAGCAAAGCTCTTAGGGTGGCAAAGCTCCTTTGAAGGGAGAGGGCTCTAAGGAGCAGGACTGCAAAGCTTTGCAGTCACGATTTGAATCAGGAATAATATGGGAATGGTAACAGTTTCAGGCAGGCCATTTCTCTCACTCTCCCTTTTCTTCAGGGGCTGAGGTCCTTGGAGATCCATTAGCATTCCATGAATTAATTAATAATTCTACACTACACTTGGAGTGGGCGAAGTGTGGTGTGCAGATACATAATCCTACCTCCTTCTTCTCTTTCTTCTCTCCTTGCCATGGGAGGAGCAGGAAGTGGATAGGGAAACAGGACAGCACTGGGGAGACAGAATTAACCCAGATGGGGAAGATGGGGCTGAATTTGAGGAGGCTGAGTTTTATTTTCAAACTCATCCAGATATCACTGCCGCCATGTCCCTTGACAAAATTAGAAGGAGATGCAGTTTGTGGCCGTTTCTCTACTAACATCATTTCAGAACTCCTCACTCCTCCCTCCCCAGATCTGCCCTTCAGGCACTGCTGACCTCATGATGAACAAGGAGGGCGAAGTGTCTGAAATTTTTCCCGTGTGGAGCTCTTGACAAAACCGGAGATGTTCAGCAAAGACAAGACTCAGCTTTGTAATTCCCACAGTGTTTCTCCACAACACTGCTCGTGAGAAGTGTTAATTGGTGTTCCAAAGCAAGGCAGAGGGGTTCCACAGACAAAATAAGTTTGAAAAGGGAGGAAATAAAGATAAATAGAGTTTTTTGTTTGTTTTTAAAAAAACTTTTCACAGCCTTTAACAGGTTGCTGTGATTCTCCAGTAGAGGGATAAAGAATGCAGTTTTTCCCAAACTTATTTGAGAAAAGAACCCCCAACCCAGGTGTACCTATTAACATCTCTTAGGAACTAGGGTTCCTTGGGAATCACTTGGGAGAAATCTTAACCTAAGCCACTAAGTGGAAAACCAATGGGTTTATTCTGTATTTAATCAGAGGGGAGATGCTGGTAGAAGTTTTAGGGAGAGACAAAATTTAACTCAATATAAGAGAAACTTTAATTATTAATTCTGCTCTGCAAAGGAATTAAATGGACATGCTTGAAATGGAAGCTCTGAAACCCACAGAAGCTAGTCAGCTCCATTGTCATAGATTTTACAGGAGGGAGGTTGAAATATTTAATTTTAAAGATCCCTTCCAAAATCTGACACTCTGATTTCAAGTTGCCCTCCCTACTCAGTCATGTCTTCTGATGTACAAAATTGACCTTCTTCCCTCTTTATCTGAAATTAATGTTATTATGTGATTAAACATATTTCTAGCAAGGCAAATTTTATATAAATCTCATTTCATTTGCTGTTCATTAAAAAAATGAAGTTTCTTATTCCAAATAAGTAATTAAATTTTAATGAGAGATCTGTTTTTTGAGGATTTTTCTGTATGCTCTTTGTGGTTAAGGTCACCTCATCCTGTTTTCTGCCCTTGGCAGGCAAAGGGACAAGCTTAGGAACAATCCAGAGTATCAGAACTTCTACAGCAGTGAGAAAAAAAAAGAGCAAGAGGAAGGCAAGAGAGGCAACTCCCTTGATGACATGGTAGAAACATCCAAATAGCTACGTTGTTTTCAAAAGATGACAGGCAAGGCTCATGGTGACAGTGTCCCATATGGTTAATGATGTCATAACAATCCAATCCACCATGAAAGGGGGAGAGGTGAAGTGTAGAGTAATGCAGATTCCAAGGTACTTTGCTGGTAACAGGAGTTGTGGAAGCTTTCAATTGTGTGTGTATCTTAGAGCGAAGTGGGCTTGGAATTTTGCAAATGTATATTTGATATTACACTCCTTAATATACATAATGGAGAGAGAAAATCAAGAGCATACTCTCAGAGAATGTTGGGGTTGAATCAAATCCTATCCTAAGCATTGTCCTATTTTGCAGTTAAGATAACTAAATTCCAGAAATATTTTTAATAGAGTTCAGCTCAGTGCTGGACATTCAGGTTAAAAGATTGTCTGCTTGGCATGTGGGAGGGAAACCATCTTGAAGCAATTGTATTCCTTGGTCAAACAGTAAGATAACACCTTAGCAACTTTTATTGGCTTATAAATTAAAGCAAAGTTTTAACTTTCACTGCAGTAAAACCAGGACACAAAAAAGGACAAGGGATGCCCAAAGTGGCTTTCTACAACTGGGATCAAGATGAATTGTATTGAAAGAAGACTAGGATTCTCATTTTCCTGATTTTCAGTTTTAGATAAAACAAGAAACACCTCCTGGTTCTCAACAAAGTTGTTTATTGCTGTTATTTGATGTGTGAAACCCCGCTATGCTACTCTAGATATATTTTTAAAATTAAATTTACTACTGAAAGCACTTTAAATTATTTAAAGATGTATATTGGTAATTAAAAACTAGCACATATTTCACCTATACTAGCCCAACAATTATTTGCATTTTCCAGAAACAGAGTAATATAATGGAAAGAAAGACTTTGAGAGTAGATGTCTTTCTAGTGTTTTAAGTTTTCTATTCTGACCTTGGACAAGTCACTTATCCTCCGGAGCTCCATTCCTTAGGCATTAAAAAAAAAAGTGGCTTCATAATCATACTACTTATTTCCCAGGGTTGTTGGGAGTATCCAGTAAGAGAATATGTAAAAGCAGCTTGCAATTTTCAGGTTCCTTACACATCTGTGTAATCACTTTTAGTTCCTTTCTGGTCTTTGTTTATATGTAAATGGTTCCAATCACAGTACCTTATACAAATTTGTGTTCTACTTTTTACATCTAACATTATGTTGTGCTGTAATTTACTAGCTTTTCTTCTAGTGATGGACATTTAAATGGTTTACAGTTGTTCCCTATTATAATAATATGGTGAAAAACATCTTTGTACATTTAAGCTTTTTTTTTGACCAGTTGCTTGGGACTAGTTCCAGAGGAGGGATTATGGAGTCAAAGTGAATGAACATTTTTTAATCTATCCTGTCTTTTGAGCTTTTCCTTTCATCCAAATACCCCTCCCTTTGGTAACTTTCCTAGAATGTCAGAATGCTTAAATGCCCTCTTGAAAGCAGCCAGCAGGATTCAGAATCTGCATTTGGTGGCCGTATTTCCATATTCAAACTCTATCAAAACGATTCAACTATAAGGCCTCCCACTAGACTACTTGGTCCTCCGGGGCAGGACTGTGCCTTAATCATCTTTGCATCCTAGCGTGGCCTGGCCTGTCATAAGATCTCAATGAGTGACTGTTCAGTGGAAATAAACCGAGCAGGTGGCTAATGCAGGATAGGCTCCTTACAGTCACCTGACTTGCCAAAACATTCATTCATCAAAGAGTTGTTAAAAATGCCAGACACTGGTGCTAGAAACTGGAGCTAGAGAGGCAAATGTAGCACAGGTGGCCTTATTGCCCTAAGAGCAGAATTCCCGGTGGGGGTGGAAGACTTTGGTCTTCAGTCTGCGAATTCCCCAAGAAGGGGTTAAAGGGTGGAGCTGGCCTGACCCATGTAACATGATTTCAGGGAAGGCTCTTGCTCTGGTCAAATATTTTAATCATTTCCCCCTAATATCCGTCATTCTGTAAGCAAGATCTTGTTACAGAGGTTGAGATGACAGAAGGGGCCTCTGCTGTGTTGCTTGATAATCATATCTTGTGTCCGAGAACTCCGGACTCTGCTGTAAGAGCCAGGCTGTGAAAACAGAGTTCCTTGACACAGCAGGGCTAGGGAGGGTTTCCAAATCCCCTCTGGAGCAGAAAATCCCTATTTGATCCTATTGAGCATCATACGGCCACCTGCTGTGGGCAGGGATGCTGGGGGTCTCTGGCCAATTCAGGGAGGATCAGAGTGCGGAGCTTTTGACTTGTATATGAATAAGTCCATGTCTAAATATCATGTGTATGCCACTTGCTTATTGCTGGAGAATTTTGATAAGGGGAGTAGAAATTGATACACAGTTCGGAAAAGTTTGCCTTGGCCTCAGACTCTGGGTTGTTTTGCAACTGATTCCTCCGGAGTCTCTGTAATTTATTGAAGGCTGGCTGAAAGCCAATCTTGGGTCTACTCTTAAGCCTCTTGTAGTGTTGGCTCAGCTTAAACTCTGAGGGCAGAGATTGTCAAAGACAGCAGCTCTGCTCCAGAATTCTAATTACTGTTGTTTTCTGTGGAAACCCTCAGGGAACTCTGATACAGTTTTCAGACCCCAGATTGTTTCATGTTGGACATCGCACTATTGAGCAATGACTTGGAGTTCTCTTTATGAGATAGAACATTGGGGCTTTCCTTTTACAATATTCTGTTAAAGAGCTCCCCAATTTTGGCTAAAAATTATACACTTTATTATGCTTTGTAGTACAGTCATCTGTAGAGTTTGGTAAAAATAAATGCACTGGACCTCACATACAGATGAAACTCAATTTGACAATATTTATTAATGTTCTCATTTGACCAGGAAGATGTTATTTGCCCAAGATTGTCACTTAACCAATTGGGACTAAACAGTTTTTTCTATGTTTCAGACGGAGTATTAACGATCTGCAAGTTTTAAAAGTCAAAAGGGAGATGGATCTAGCACAGTTGTCTTGCGTGGGGTATGGGTGGCAATTTCTTACGTGCAGATGTAGTTAGAGGTTTGGTAGGTGTTTGATTTACTTTTGACCACCCATAGATGATTTCTTTATCCCAAATTTATATTAATGAGCAAATGCTTTCAAACTTTTTGATTTCAGCTCCTATTTCAAAAGTACCTGTGCGTATTCTTTGCTTTGCCCCTGTTGACTGGCTTTCAGGCAGGCGTGCTAATTCCTGTTTCCCCTGAGCGAGGATCACATCTTGTGTTTCGGCTGCAAGCTAACAACCTGTCAGGAGTATGGAAATATAGATCTGGAGTTTGTGATTATGCGTGGAATCAGGATTTCCAGGAGTGTCTGTTAGAGGACACTCTGCGCTGTGCTTCTCATTTCTTAATGTTGGCTCTTAATGTTAATTCAAAGCAGCTGCCGGAGACCCAATTTCCCCTGGAGGTTGCTGTCTCTGTCTTTCACATTCCGCAACCTTACATGCACAGAAATCCGATGCAACTGGTGGAATTTCTCTGAGTATTTGTGTTCTGGAGAACGATCCCCACAATTCAGATTTCCTGCATAGACTCATTGTCACATAACTGGGGAGGTGGAATCCATGGTGCAGGGCTGGGTTCAAATGCCAACTCCATTGCTTACTAGCTGCGTAGTCTTGGACAAATCTTCTAACCGTTCTGTCCTTTGCTTTCCTCATCTGCAAAATGAAGATGAACATTGTCCTGGTTTAGGTTTATCCAGTGGTTCAAGGTATATGGATAAAACACTCTAGGGTCTGCTTCAGTAATTGTTCTGTTGCAAGGATTATACCAGTCTTGCTGCAAGTATTATATGAAATGATAATCTAAAACATTTAGGGTCGGAAGAGCCAGGCATGAGGCCTCTGCACATAGCCCTCCTATGAGCAAGAGAAACCCGACTAAGCACAAAGGAAAAAAGAAAGCCATCTCAGGGCTGTGACTATTTTCACGGCTACTGTTTTCCTCTGTGGAACCCTGCCTTTGCAGCAAAACAAGGAAGAAGCAGGTGATTCTAATGTGTAGCGCAGAAGGACAGCCACTGCAGGGCAGCTTCTCCAACTCTGAAGGCACTCCAGCTGTGTGGCTGACAGGGTCTTGGTGCTCTGGCTGGGTGTCAGGCCTGAGCCTCTGAGGTGGGAGAGCCGAGTTCAGGATATTGGACCACCAGAGACCTCCCGGCGCCACATAATATCAATCAGCGAGAGTTCTCCCAGAGATCTCCATCTCAATGCTAAGACCCAACTCCACTCAATGACCCGCAAGCTCCAGTGCTGGACACCCCATGACAAACGACTAGCAAGACAGGAACGCAACCCCACCCATTAGCAGAGAGGCTGCCTAAAATCATAATAAGGTCACAGACACCCCAAAACACACCAACAGGCCTGGTCCTGTCAACGAGAAAGACAAGATCCAGCCTCATCCACCACAACACAGGCACCAGTCCCCTTAACCAGGAAGCCTACACAAGCCACTGAACCAACCTTAGCTACTGGGGGCAGACACCAAAAACAATGGGAACTACGAACCTGCAGCCTGCAAAAAGGAGACCCCAAACACAGTAAGTTAAGCAAAATGAGAAGACAGAGAGATATGCAGCAGATGAAGGAGAAAGGTAAAAACCCACCAGACCAAGCAAATGAAGAGGAAATAGGCAGTCTACCTGAAAAAGAATTCAGAGTGATGATAGTAAAGATGAGAAATTAAAACCTTTACAGACAAGCAAAAGCTAAGAGAATTCAGCACCACCAAACCAGCTATACAACAAATGCTAAAGGAACTTTTTTAGGCAGGAAACACAAGAGAAGGAAAAGAACTACAATAACAGACCCAAAACAATTAAGAAAATGGTAATAGGAACATACATATCGATAATTACCTTAAATGTAATTGGATTAAATGCTCCAACCAAAAGACATAGACTGGCTGAATGGATACAAAAAGAAGACCCATATATATGATGTCTACAAGAGGCCCACTTCAGACCTAGGGACACATACAGACTGAAAGTGAGGGGATGGAAAAAGATATTCCATGCAAATGGAAATCTAAAGAAAGCTAGAATAGCAAATCTCGTATCAGACAAAATAGACTTTAAAATAAAGACTATTACAAGAGACAAAGAAGGACACTACATAATGATCAAGGCATCAATCCAAGAAGAAGA
>NC_041222.1:43330479-43331765 GCF_002837175.3 Physeter macrocephalus | reverse complement strand
ATACAAACACATGGAGGCTAAACAATATGCTACTAAATAACCAAGAGATCACTGAAGAAATCAAGAGGAAATAAAAAAATACCTAGAAACAAATGACAATAAATACATGATGACCCAAAACCTATGGGATGCAGCAAAAGCAGTTCTAAGAGGGAAGTTTATAGCAATACAGTCCTACCTCAAGGAAGAAGAAAAATCTCAAAGAAACTACCTAAAGCAATTAGAGAGAGATGAACAAAAACCCCCCAAAGTTAGCAGAAGAAAGAAATCATAAAGATCAGATCAGAAATAAATGTAAAAGAAAGGAAGGAAACTATAACAAAGATCAATAAAACTAAAAGCTGGTTCTTTGAGAAGATAAAATTGATAAACCATGAGCCAGACTCATCAAGAAAAAAAGGGAGAAGACTCAAATCAACAGAATTAGAAATGAAAAAGGAGAAGTAACAACTGACACTGCAGATATACAAAGGATCATGAAAGATTACTACAAGCAACTATGTGCTAATTAAATGGACAACCTGGAAGAAATGGACAATTTCTTAGAAAAGCACAATCTTCTGAGACTGAACCAGGAGGAAATAGAAAAGATAAACAGCCCAATCACAAGCACTGAAATTGAAACTGTCATTATGATCACAGTTTCATATGGTCACCTTATCTTTGATAACGGAGGCAAGAATATACAATGTAGAAAAGACAGCCTCTTCAATAAGCAGTGCTAGGAAAACGGGACAGCTACATGTAAAGGAATGAAATTAGAAGACTCCCTAACACCATACACAAAAATGAGCTCAAAATGGATTAAAGACCTAAATGTAAGGCCAGACACTATGAAACTCTTAGAGGAAAATGTAGGCAGACACTCTATGACATAAAGCACAGAAAGATCTTTTTTGACCCACCTCCTAGAGATGTGGAAATAAAAACAAAAATAAACAAATGAGACCTAATGAAACTTAAAAACTTTTGCACAGCCAAGGAAACTATAAGCAAGATGAAAGGACAACCCTCAGAATGGGAGAAAACGTTTGCAAATGAAGCAACTGACAAAGGATTAATCTCCAAAATATACAAGCAGCTCATGCAGCTCAAAATCAAAAAAAACAAACAAACAACCCAATCCAAAAATGGACAGAAGACCTAAATAGACTTTTCTCCAAAGAAGATATACAGATTGCCAACAAATACACGAAAGGGTGCTCAACATCACTAATCATTAGAGAAATGCAAACCAGAACTACCATGAGATATCACCTCACACTGTCAGAATGGCCATCATCACA
>NC_041222.1:43274299-43330242 GCF_002837175.3 Physeter macrocephalus | reverse complement strand
GCAGATGTAGAGAATGCACTTGAGGACACAGGGAGGGGGAAGGGTAGGCTGAGAGGAAGTGAGAGAGTGGCATTGACATATGTACACTACCAAATGTAAAATAGATAGCTAATGGGAAGCAGCTGCTTTGCACGTGGAGATCAGCTTTGTGACCACCTAGAGCGGTGGGATAGGGAGATTGGGAGGGAGACGCAAGAGGGAGGGGATATGGGGATATATGTATACATATAGCTGATTCACTTTGTTATACAACAGCAACTAACATAACAATGTAAAGCAATTATACTCCAATAAAGATGTTAAAAAAAACACATTTAGAATAGTTCCTAGCACATGATAGGCTTTTAGTATGCATTAGTTTCCATTGTCACCTTAAGGGTCTCAAGAAAATATTAATGCTCTGCCTCTGAAATGAGACAGAACTCTAATTAAACTAAATGCATGCCTGCTGTGCGGAGTTTACATTTTCTTAATTTCTGCAAGAGTAAATACAATCAATTGTTAAAAATAATCAACCAACCAGCTAACAAAACCAACCAACAAAACCAATCAATCAACAAATAAAACCAATCAATTCAGATTTTAAAGCAGTAGAGTGACACTTAGCTGCACTTCCTGCTTACACAAGTTTCTTAAAACACAATCTTACCTCAAAGAGTTTATCCAAATTGCCAGTTAATACTCTCCCTTCAAGAAATATTTGTTGCTCTTATATCCCACAAAAGACAAAACTCACTGCCTGACAATGTTTATTGTCAGTGTTTTTGGAAGTTAAATGAAACAAGTGTATTTTGGAATGAAATAGTATAAAATATATTTGGAATGAAATGTGGTGAAAAATTTCCCCCAAATACAATTTTTCATTGGTTCCTAGGAATTACACAGTCTTGGATTAAAGAGCACTCATCCTATTTGTCTCAGCATCTGGAGAAGAACAGGCCACAGTTTTACTCAGGCCTCCATCCCAGAGTTTAATGGCTATCACAGTTCTGAATTCTTTCTGAGAGACAATCTATGTTGTTGCAATTGAAGACAGTTTCTTTTTATCCTATCTTCCACACTCATCCTTTGAACAACAGCCAGGGATGGACTTGAACATCATGATCCTGTTACACAGGGAAGAATGCCAGTGATCTAGAATAGGACTCAGTGTTGTTATTGCTGGGAGGAGGAGCAGTATCTGGGTACCTGAGGTTGGTTATTATTTGCTTTATTCTCTTAACACCCTTCGGCTTTATTTGAAAGGCAAAACCCAATTGAAAAACTTCTGTTGTTATCTTGAGATATATCATTTGAAATGTAGAAATACTCTGCAAAATAAGCATACATTATTGAAATAGCTCTCAAAAATTAATACTTTTGGAAATATACAGTTTCCTTTTGTCTTCTCTATAGTTTTGAAATTTAACCTTGAGATATTTGTCATCATTCTACAGGTTGAATTTTCCAGCCCAGATTAGAGTGGCTGTTACAGTTTTGTTTCATATTCCAGTTCTTGTGCTTGCAGTGGATGTGCATGAGCAATAGCCCTGAGCTGGGCCTGCACTGCTCCATGTCTCATGGATAATCAAATTAATACATTTCATGCTTTTCCTTTCCAGAATGTTTACTCTATTAAAATAAATTCTACTTACAGATATTTTCATTGTTTTTAATCTCTTCTAGCATATCCTTAATATGAGGTAAATAATTTAGAGCAAAATTAGGAGAGCATTTATATACCTTCCTCACTGACCTTCACATATTCTTATGTCCTTATTAGTCCTGATTTTCTCAAGACCCAATGACGTTAAATTCATCCATCAACTTCTCAGGAATCAAATTTCCTTGGATGTTATTTCTAATTTGAGGACTTTTAACCCTTGTTTCCAGGTGTAAAAATGGCTTCAACTTTCTCATTTTAAGGGAAATCTCAGATTTCCTTTCCCATACCTGTATGTGTATATACTTGAGTTCTCCATATCTTGTCTCTTTTATGGTCAGAAATAAAGACAGCAAGAAAGTTTGAAAACTTCTAGGTTATTGTTCTTTTCTAATTAGAATATTATTTTCTCACTTAATTCTTTCCTTGAATTCAAGTCCTTTGTCTTTTGAAATTAGGATAATCAATCATAATATGCACATAAGCATCAGATATTTAAATTTTCTCAGTAAATAGTTTTTGCAATGAATTTTACTCCATGGCTCTTTTTTTTCCCCCTCCAGCTTTATAGAGATATAATTGACATATAACATTGTGTAAGTTTAAGGTGCACAATGTGATGATTTGATAGACAGATATATTGAGAAATAATTACCGCAATAAGGTTAGTTAACACATCCATCACCACACGTAGTTACCTTTTTTTTATGCTGAGAACTTGTAAGATCTATTCTCTTAGCAACTTATAAGTCTACAACACAGTATTGTTAACTATAGTCACCATGCTGTACATTACATCCTTGGAACTTATTTATCTTACTTATATTTAACTGGATGTTTGTACCCTTTGATTATCTTCACCCATTTCCCTCAACCCTCCACGCACCCCTGGAACCACCAATCTACTCTCTCTTTCAATGATTTCTTCTTTTAAGATTTGACAAATAAGGATGTTTTTTCTTTTTGATGCTATTGCAAATGGGATTGTTTTCTTTATTTTTTTTCAAATAATTTATTGTTAGTGTTTAGAAACACAATTGATTTTTGTTTGTTGATTTTGTATCCTGCAAATTTATTGAATTCATTGATTAGTTCATACAGTCTTTTGGTGGAATCTTTAAAGTTTCCTATATTTAAGATAATATCATCTGCAAACAGAGACAATTTTACTTCTTCCTTTCTAATTTGGATGCCTTTTATTTCTTTTTTTTTGCCCAACTGCTCTGGATAAGACTTCAACTACTCTGCTGAATTAGAGTGGCGAGAATGGGCACCCTTGTCTTATTCCTCATCTTAGAGGAAAAGCTTTCAACCTTTCACTGTTGAGTGTGATGTTAATTGTGGGCTTTGCATATGCGACCTTTATTACGTTGAGGTGCGTTTTTTCTGTACCCAATTTGTTAACAGTTTTTGTCATGAATGGATGCTGAATTTTGTCAAGTGCTTTTTCTGCATCTAACTGAGATGTTCATATTATTTTTGTCTTTCATTGTATTAATGGATGTATCACATTGATTTGCATATGTTGAACTATCCTTGTGTCCCAGGGATGAATCCCACTTGATCAAGTGCATGATCCTTTTAATGTGCTGTTGAATTTGGTTTGCTACTATTTTGTTGAGAATTTTTGCATCTATATTCATCAGGGATATTGGCTTGTGGTTTTCTTTTCTTGTAGTGTCCTTATCTGGCTTTGATGTCAGAGTAATGCTGGTCTCATAAAATGAGTTTGGATGTGTTCCCTTCTCTTCAACTTTTTGAAAGAATGTGAAAAGGATTGACATTAATTCTTTAAATGTTTGGTGGAATTCACCAGTGAAACCATCTGGTCCTGGGCTTTTCTTTGTTGGGAGGTTTTTGATTACTGATTTAATCTCCTTATTCATTGGTCTGTTCAGGTTTTCAGTTTCTTTATGATTTAGTCTCAGTAGTTTGTATGCTTCTAGGAATTTATCCACTTCTTCTAATTTGTCCAATTTGCTGGCAAATAATTGTTTCTAGTAGTCTCTTATGATCCTTTGTATTTCTGTGGTATCAGCTGATAATGTCTCCTCTTTCATTTATAATTTTAATTATTTGATTCCTCTCTCTTTTTTCTTGGTGAGTCTAGCTAAAGGTTTATCAATTTTGTTGATCTTTTCAGATAATCAACTCTTAGTTTTGTTAATCTTTTCTATTGTTTTCCTTTTCTCTATTTCATTTATTTCTGCTCTAATCTTTATCATTTCCCTCCTTCTGCTAGCTTTGGGCTGCTTTTTTTTTTTTTTCCCCTAATTCCTTGGAGTATAATGTTAGGTTGTTTATTTGAGAACTTTCTTTTTTCTTAGTGTATGCATTTATAAACTTCCTTCTTAAAAATGCTTTTTCTGCTTCCATTTTCATTTGTCTCAAGATAATTTTTTTATTTCCTTTTTCATTTCTTCTTGGATTTAGTGTTTGTCAGAAGTGTGTTGTTTAATTTCCATGGATTTGTGAATTTTTCAGCTTTCCTCCTGTTACTGATTTCTAATTTCATACCATTGTGGTCAGAAAAGATACTTGATGTAATTTCTGTCTTCTTAAATTTGTTTAGGCTTGTTTTGTGGCCTAACATATGATCTCGCCTAGAAAATGTTCCATGTGCACTTGAGTAGAACGTGTATTCTGCTGATGTTGGATGGAATGTTCTATATATGTCTGTTAAGTGCATTTGCTCTATAGTATTGTTTCAACCCACTGTTTCCTTATTGGTTCTCACCATGGTTCTTTTAAATACAGTTCTATGAATATCATACCTGCCTGTTCCCCTGGAATGTATTATATCCTGAATAAATTCTGGCCTTATGTGGCTAAGTCTCAGAGCAGTGTGACATTCAAAGAAACAACCGAAAGCAAATGGGTTCTAAATTTTGCTTGCAGTTCTCAGAACATGGTAAAGGGGGTCCAATGTACAGATCTTGCCTAAGATTCTCATAACCCTGTTCTTCCATTTCCTTATTGTTGGAGACCCCCGGAGCCTTCTTCTCCACTTTCTCTTTTCCATGACTCCCCAGTGCTCTCCACTCTTTTTTTTTACCTCTTGGATTCTGTCTTTCTAGTCCTACCTCTTTCTTCCCATTTTTCTTAGTCTGTGTCACAGGAACCCAGCAATTAAGTTGGCAAGATAAGAAAAAAATCTCTTTAGAGGGTAGGCAAAGAGGAGACACTAAGCAGGCAGAGACAATGTTATCTTTACTGGGGAGCAGAGGCCTCCAGGGTTCAGAGTGAGGCTAGGAATACTCACATAATAATAAATTTCGTCTCTGTCTCAAAAGCATTTTTAAAAAGAACACAGGGATTTAATATAGCTATTAAAGCTCTTGCTTTACTTAGCTTAGGTTAAGCTTTCCATAACAGGCAACTTGTCCACAGTTCTCAATCCTGTGGCAATGAAATGTGTGCTCAGAGAAACCCCTGATAATACATTTACAGTCTTCTTCTAGAACTGTAACAGATACGGAGGCAAAATGCACTATTAAGAGTCTGAGTCTATTCCATCTCATAAGGAGGGTGGATTTTCTAGGATTCTGTGCTGTGGTTTTCCAGAATTTCCCTCTAGGAATAGGTAAAGGAGGCAGCTGGTTGGAAGGTGAGTGCTGGGGAGAATGAAACTTAGTTTTGAAAAGCACTTTATACAGGATGGAGAGAACGTCATTTTTCACATCAAAGAGTGTAGGGGTGGTGGTGGCTACTGAAGATCAATGCAGTGCCAAAGCTGCGCCCCCCACGTCCCACCCCCTGCCATCCAGTCCACCCCTAGGAGTTCCCACTGCTGTTTGCAGCCCAGCAGTCTTTCTTGAATGCAGTATGCCTCAGGTTACTAACATATTCTTAGATTATTCTGTTATTCTTGTTGGAGCCTTTGTGTTGTGTTGCTTTTTGTTTTTTAAAATTCCTCTCTCTATTCATAACCACTTTAAACTGTGGTGTGTGGCTTTCCAGACATTGTACACACACGCGCACACACATACACACACACAAACGCACATATGCACATACAGTTTTAATTTGTTTTTTAAACAAACAAAAAAATGAGGTCATACTTGCTCTTTGATCTGAAAATTGCCTTTTCATTTTACAATTTTTCACAAATAGCCATGGCAGAACATTTAAATATACTGTACAGTTTTTAACAGCTGTTTTATTCCATTGCATGATAATGGAATCATATACTCAATAATTCACCCATTGTTGGACATGTAGGTTGCTTTCAGTTTTTCATTCTACAAACAATGGTGCAGTGGATATCCTGGTATATATATATTGTACATTTTACTAGTATTTCTATACTGTTGGCTCCTAAAAGTGTCATTTCTAGGTCAAAGAGAGTATGCTTTCAAAATTGTACTTGCTGCTGCAGAATTAACACTCCTCTCCAAAGAAAAAACTTGTCCCCAAAGGCATGGGTTCTAATCTGAATTCTGCTATTCCGTAGTTGCACTTTGAGCAAGTTGCTTCTTCCCTCCTCTGTGTTGGCTTCCTCTCAGTGAAGTGAGGGAAGAGGCCCAGATGACGATCTCTGAGTTCCAGTAGCCCATGAACCTTTACATTTATAAATTGATGTTCCCCAATTTCAGAGAATTATTTAGGACAGTCCCAAACCAATATGAAAATCTCCTCTTTAAAAGATTGCCGAGAGCAAAGGTAATTTAAGTTCCTTCTGATTTAGCTTTGATTAGCAAACAAATCCATTAACCCGCTGGAGGATTCTTTTGAGACATTCAAGCTGTGAATTTTTCTTTCAGGCCTTTTTGAAAGCTGAGAGACAGTACTGAAAAAGCTCCCATTTAGGCCAGATTTTGTTTCTTTTGTCCAATTCAGATCAGTTTGATGGTTGTGTGTTTATGTGTGCTCTTAAACATTCCCCAGTACTTGGACCGGGCACATTTGACCTGTTGGTCGATGAACAGATTTGGTTTTAATCAAGTTCCAAGTCAGATGTAGCACTCATGTGATGGTAATCTTTTGTTTAAAGGCCATGTTTTGCTCACTGAACCTTGTAAAAATCAAATACATAAATAAAATGAGGAGGTTGGGAAAAATGTTATTATGGTTTCTTTTAACCTTCTGCTTTTTGAGGGCTCAGAGCCAAAAGAAGGGGAAAGGTAGAACGATGGGGATTTTACTCTTCATTTACTTAACTGAACAAGTCTGCAGATGTTTGGAACCATCCTCTGTAAAATATATTACTCACCAGTTCTTAGGAGTCCCTCAAGGAAACAGTCCTGGTTTAATACCGCGGATATCAAAGTGGATTTGAAATCTGTTCAAACCAACACAGGTATGGGTTAGAATTTGCATTGGTGGGATACATTTATGCCTACTCTGCGGGAGAGTGTTTGTAGTAATCCATGTGCTAGTTATCCAAAGGTCTGAAACCTAGTGTTAGAATTTTTGATTTCTCTGTGATGTTGGAACCTAACCAGGGTGAGTGAGCATCACAAATTTTGCCAAAGAGTGGTATTACTTTGATTTTCAAATGAATTTGAGCCATAACAGATTAGGCCAAGGATGGCTGATCAGCTCAAATGTGGCCTATTCACAGGTTGGTCAGTGTCCCTTGAAATAGAGAAAAAGGTCTTCATAAACAGGAAATTAAAACACTATCAGATGCTTTTTTTTAGTAATCTTGAATTTAGTCGTGTGAATGTGACTAAACCAGGTAGGAATCCTCCTTAAGCAGGAGCAGAAGCTTTTAGGTCATAAGGTAGAGGATCCTGGTGGGGCTATGACAGTCATGAGTGAGTGGAAGTTAGAGGTAAGCCAGACCCAGAGTAATGAGAAAACAGAACCTAGAAGGTAAAGTAAAACAAGAAACAAAAAACATATAGAATGGAAGATGATGCTGCCATTGAGAAGGAATAGCTGGGTCAGGGTGGTGACAAGCCACTTGACAAGCCATATCTCCTCCTTGGCTTTTGAACAATGTATGTTTGTGAAGCCTGGTTATTCAGTGTTTCCTGGATATCTTTTAAAACTTGGCCTCATGGTCAAAATATCTGTGTTCTCATTCTGCAATGTATATAAACAACTTCATCTCATAGAATCCTACCCTATTATTTGAGGTTAACTTGAATTGAGACTTTGTTCCTTGCAACCAGAAAAGCAAGTTAAAAACTTTCATTATTAACTGCATTTTACAGATGAAGAAACCAAGGCTCAAGGTCATATTCTAGTAGGTTAAGGGGCTGGAATTTAGATTCTGTTTTATTTGACTCCAAGCCCCAATCTTTTTACTCCACAGTATGTACTCAGATATATTTCCTGACATTCAGGTGTTTAACTTCAGTTTGGATAGCAATATGCTTTCACCAATTAAGTGAACCAGCTTGGAACTAGGTATAAATTCATCCTTATTTATGAATTTCTTCACTAAAATTAAATATGGTGTCATATTTATGCATAACTAACTCCTGATTTTCTAGTAGTGACAATAACTGAGAACTGGTTTGTATACAAAAATGTTTGTAGCATACATTTCACTTCATTATCTCTGTCAGGTCACATCACTTTGAAATTAAAATCAAATGAGACATGTCACATACCCTTCAGTAACTTGCAAATTAAAAATTCTTGGCAACATAAATTCAATAAGTTTTGAGATTTTTCTTTCTTTTACTAATTTCCTCCCATTGCTTCATTTACTCCAGGTTCTTGTTGAAAGAAGAGGCTTTGCTAAAAAATATTCTTAATGGGGGAAAAGGAAGCTTGGCAGTTCCATTAAATGATATGCCTTAAAGAAAAAGGAATTCTTAGTAATACCCCAGGGATCCCAGTTCATGGGCAACAGTCTATAAATTGGTAAATATCTCTTTCCAAAGGGTGTTATACTTTACACATGTGGCTGCATCACAAACTTTCCAAACAATGAATAGTTTGGCTACATGTAGGGGATCTCCAGGTATTCAAGGACAGACATCAAATTTTTCAAAGGGATACACACACACACACACTCACATGCACACACACATATACTATATAATGCACAACCAAATTACTTTATAGAAATGCTACCAGTTTCTCTCTAGACCAAAAAGAGCAAATGGATGCCCTGCAGTTACATTTTTGAATTATTTTGCTACCATTTAAAAATTGGTAGATTTTGTGTAAAAATCCAGATTGTTATTGTTTTATTGAATAATTGCAGTTCTGGTGCTACTGGGCCTGCATTCCCCCATAGGAGTAGTTGTTTGGAGCTTACTGGAGGCTACCCCTAGCCAGACATGGACTTTCTAGTTCACCACGGTCCCCATAATTCTCTGATGTCATAGGTCCAACTGGTTGCTTAACCTGTGTGGCCTGTGGAGGCATTTGAGTTTGCAATCTTTGATTAAGGACCCAGAGTTCTTAAACTTTAGCCATTATCAGAGTGATCTGGAGTAGAATCTGAGCAGCTGCAGATTATCTGTAGCTGGTTGACCGTATTCTGAGAAATGGCTCTCCACAGCAGTTGTGCATCAACATCTCCTGTGGAGCTTTCCAAAAATCTACATTTTGTCCCCCACTTCCCAGTTCCCCTTTAAGAGCCTTTAGGTCTGCTGTGAAGCCAGGGAATCTGAAGGTTTAAAAAGCTTTCCTCTTGTTTCTGATTTTAAGTAAGATGGAGTAAGCACATTTTATACACCCTGTCTTCCACAGAAAGCAGCTTATAAAATCTGGACAGGAGTATGGAATTGCTGTTTGAGGACTCGGAAAAGTAAATAGTAGCAGACAGACTGGGGAAGACCTGAACTTAAAGTACCACCAAACTGGTAATGAGTTTACCTTTTGTGTGTATCTAGTATCCTCCAGCTTGAACTCATTGCAGTCTAAAACCTGAACGTGAACATCAGCACAGACAAAACTCCAGGATAAGTCCTCTTCTTCTGGCTCAAGGAGCCTAATACGCAGAGAGTTTGTGTGAGGAATTTCCCCATTTTTCTTTTTTTCCTCTCTTTTTTCCATTCTCTCATGCCATAGCTCCCAAGAAGTTCAGGGGTAACAGTAGCAATAGTAGTAAGGTGACCAGCAGGAACCTAAAGCTTAGGGGGAAGGAAACATTCCTCTCACTTGGAGAAGTAGTTCCAAGAGAGTAGAGAGAAACACCATTGCTTTGTTTTTCTTCTCTGTCTTCCCACTGCTTGACTCTCCCTATCCCCAGAAACAGGGGCAGACGTGGGAAGCATGTGGCAGAATGGAGTAAATAAAGTGCCAACTTTCTGGTCAGAATACCAAAAAGAGCTCCAGGAAAGCTGGAAAGTATCAGGGAGATCAAAAAGAGGGTGGAGTCAGGAAAAATGACCCTCAATTTATGTGTATGAACTACTGGGTTCACTTCTGAGCTGAGCATGCATGGATCTGACCCTAAACCGTACACATTGGCTTTGAGAACTCAGCAGTACTGCAGAGTCTTCGAAAACTGAAATTATGTTAGACCAATTTACTAAAAAGACATAATACTCCTAAGTGTATATGCTCCTATAACAGAACTTCAAAGTATATGACGCAAAAATGGACAGAACAAGAAGGGGAAATAGAGAAATTCAAAATTCTAGTTGGAGAAATCAACAATTTTCTCCCAGAAACTGATAGAACAGACAAAACCAGATAGATTAGACAGAAAATCTACAAGGGTATGGAAATACTGTTCAACACTATCCATCAACCATGTGTTATTGACATTTATAGAACACTCTTACCATCAGCAGAATATGTATTCTTTTCAAGTGCATGGAACATTCACCAAGGTAGACCATATCCTGGGCCATTAAAACAAACAAAAATAACAAAATGTAAAAGAATTGTGTGTCCCCTGACCGTCAAGGAATTAGACTAAAAATTGGTAACAGAATGGTAAGTGGAAAATCTGTAAATATTTGGAATTTAAACAATATGCTTCTAAATAATCTGTGGATCAAAGAGAAAGTTTCAAGGAAAATTTAAAGCATTGTGAACTTAATGAAAATAAACACAACACAGAAAAATTTGTGGGATGCAGATAAAGCATTACAGAAGGGGGATGTTATGACATCGAATGGTTATATTAAAAAATAAGACAGTTTTTAAATCAATAATCTATGCTTTCACCTTAAGAATCTGGGAAAAAAGGGAGCAAAATAAATACAAATCAAGTAAAAGACAGGAAATCATAAAGATTAGAGCTGAAATTAATGATATTGAAAACAGTAAAACAATTTAAAAAATCAATATCCAAAAGCTGGTTCTTTGAAAAGATGAATAAAATTGATAATCTTCAATCTAGTAAATTTCTTCAGTCTAATAAAGGGCATCTACAGTATAACCTACAGCTAAAACTATAGTTAATGGTGAAAAACTGAACGCTTCCCCCCTCAAGATCAGGAACAAGACACAGTTGTCCACCCTCACTACTACTAATCAACATTGTACTGGAAGTCCTAGCCAATGTGATAAGACATGAAAAGGAATTAAAAGGCATATAGAGAGTGGAAATGAAGAAATAAGGCTATTCCTATTCACAGGTGACATGATTGTCTACATAGAAAATCCCAAGGAAGCCACAAAAAAGTCCCAGAACTAATAAAGGAAGATCGTAGGATGCAAAGTCATTGCTCAAAAATCAGTCGTATTTCCTTATACTATCAATGTTCAGTTGGAAACCGAAATGAAAAAAAGCAGTACTATTTACAATGCTCAGAACATAAAATACCTAGCTACAAATTTAATAAAGCACATAAGGATCTATATGCTAAAAACTACAAAACATTGGTGAAAAAATACCTAAATTGGAGGGTCATACCATGTCCATGGATTGGAAAACTCAACACAGCAAAGGTGTCATTTATTTTCAAATTAATATCTAGATTTAATGCAATTCCAATAAATGTTCCCATAGGATTTTGGTAGATATAAACAGATCAATTCTAAAATTTATATTGAAAGGCAAAGGAACTAAAATAAGCAAAACAATTTTGAAAAAGAAGAATGAAGCTGGAGGAATCACATTTTCTAATTAGCATAAAGCAGCGTGGCATTGGCAAAGGGACAGACATATAGATCAATGAGACATGATAGAGAGTCCAGAAAGAGACCCTAACAAATATGGCCAGTTGATTTTTGACCAAAGCGCTAAAGCAATTCATAGAAGAAAGTATAATTTTTAAAACACATTGGAAGAATTAGAATGTCAGTCCAATTAAAAATGGGCAAAAAATTTGATCCACAGAGAATGTATAGATGCCAAATAAGCACATTAAAAGATATTCAACATCATTAGCCTTTAGGAGATGCAAATTAAAACCAGGGTGAGATAGCACTACATAATGATTAAAAAGGCTAAATAAAAAGTCCTGCTAATACTAAGTGCTGATGAGGATGCACATCTGGAGCTCTCCTACAGTGTTGGTAGGAATGCAAAATGGGACATATAGCTACTCTGGAAAACAGTTTGTCAGTTGCTTATAAAGTTAAACAGGTGATTATCATATGACTGTAATCTTACTCCTGTGTATTTATTCTAGAGAATTGAAACTTTAGGTTCACACAGAAACCTGGACACAAATATTTATAGCAACTCTATTCATAATATTCTCCAAATGGAAATAACCCAAAGTCCTTCAGCAGGTGAATAGATAAACAAATTGTGATATATCCATACAGTGGAATACCACTTGGCAATAAAATGGGACTACTGGTACACACAACTTGGATGACTGTCAGGTCATTATGCTGAGTAAAAGGAGCCTGATTCAAAATGTCATATACTGTGTGAATCCATTTATATGGTACTCAAAAAGACAAAACTAAAGAGATGAATCCAGAGCAGTGGTTACCAGGCGCCAGGGCGGGTGATAGGTGTGACTGTATGAGGGTGTTTCTTGAAGATGATGGAAATGTTTTGTCTCCTGATTGTGGTGCCAGTTACATGAATCTATACACATGTCAAAATTCAAAACACACCAAAAAGTCCATGTTATTGTGGGTTAATTAAAAAAATTAAAATACATTTAAAAATCTTTCCTCCTAATGCTAAATTGCTGTCTGGGTTGAACAGTACTTCTCTGGAGCAACTACCCAATGATGGGCCTCTTAAACAACAGTTTTGGAACTCTCCTTCAAAAACTTAGAACACATTTTAGAGAATCACAGTAAATAGTAAATAACCTGCAGAAGGAGACAAGAAGACATTTCAACGTTAGAGCAGTAAAGAATCTGAAAGTTTGCCTTGCCGCCAAGTCAAAAGGAAAACACAAATATTTGTATAGCTTTGTAACAAAAGTGCCGTATGGGTTTTGGCAGAAAGACCTCTTAATGGCACTTATGGCTTTAAAATAACAAGCCTTGCTCCTATTATGTGGAAATTGCATGCAAATGTGCTGCATGTCAGGGACCATAGTGCTGCCCTGGGGAGAGGACATTAAAGATAAAACCCAGACTGACAAGGAGGAGAATCTACTTGTGTAGATGCGGTGAGCCCAATAACTTCTTGGCACTGGATCTTGAGATTGAGTGCACTACTTAGCAGGGTCATTTGGATCACTTTGCAGTTGTGGGTTCATGACTATTTCTGTTTTCAGCTGTACAGATAGTATCTTAAGCCCTTTAGTTTAGATGGCGTGTTTGAGGATCAAAGGCAAAAGACTAGGCTTTTTTGAAAGAGTAGAGTGGTGGTTATTGATGGAGACAGAGGTTTTCAGTATTGCATCCCCACTCATCCAACTGCAAAGTCTCATATCCTTTCCGTTTCCAACAAAGAGATATTTAACACCAACTTCCCTTTCCATAGAATTGAATCAGATGCTTGCCCATTTATGGTTTTGGGTTAAGGAAGCAGGGGTCAAGTAGGGTTCTTGGCATCTTAGTGACAGACCAAGTTAAAAGGAATGCAATGGAAGAATAAGGGGTAACTCTCAGAATCAAAGGAAAATCTGGTCTCAAAAATAATAGGAACCTGAGGTCAGTATGGCCATCATTACAAAGTCTACAAATAATAAATGCTGGAGAGAGTATGGAGAAAAGGGAACCCTTTGGTGGGAATGTAAATTGGTGCAGCCACTATGGAAAACAGTATGAAGGTTCCTTAAAAAAACTAGGAATAAAGTTCCCATATGATCCAGCAGTCCCACACCTGAGCATATATCTAGAAAGACAAAAGCTCTAATTTGAAAAGATACATGCACCCCAATGTTCATAGCAGCACTGTTTACAAATAGCCAAGATGTGAAAGCAACCTAAGTGTCCATCAAGAGATGAAAGGATATGGGCTTCCCTGGTGGCGCAGTGGTTGAGAATCTGCCTGCCAATGCAGGGGACACGGGTTCGAGCCCTGGTCTGGGAAGATCCCACATGCCGCGGAGCAACTAGGCCCGTGAGCCACAACTACTGCGCGTCTGGAGCTTTTGCTCCGCAACAAGAGAGGCCGCGACAGTGAGAGGCCCGCGCACTGCAATGAAGAGTGGCCCCCGCTCGCCGCAACTTGGGAAGATCCCACATGCCGCGGAGCAACTAGGCCCGTGAGCCACAACTACTGAGCCTGCGCGTCTGGAGCTTTTGCTCCGCAACAAGAGAGGCCGCGACAGTGAGAGGCCCGCGCACTGCAATGAAGAGTGGCCCCCGCTCGCCGCAACTAGAGAAAGCCCTCGCACAGAAACGAAGACCCAACACAGCCAAAAATAAATAAATAAAGAAAGAAAGAAGCTTTCATTAAAAAAAAAGAGAGATGAAAGGATAGAGAAGTTGTGGTACATATATACAATGGAATACTACTCAGTTATAAAATAGAATGAAATAATGCCATTTGCAGCAACATGAATGGACCTAGAGATTATCATACTAAATGAAGTCAGACAGAGAGACAAATATCATATGATATCACTTATATGTGGAATCTAAAAAACAATACAAATGAACTTATTTGCAAAACAGAAACAGACTCACAGACATAGAAAACAAATTTATAGTTACCGAAGGGGAAGGGGGAAGGGATAAATTGGGGGTATGGGATTAACAGGTGCACACTACCATATATAAAATAAACAACAAGGATTTACTGTATAGCATAGGGAATTATATTCAATATCTTGTAATAAACTATGATGGAAAAGAAAAAATCTACAGATTAAAGAACAACAACAACAAAAAATAATAGGAACCTGGGTGCCAGGAATTATATATGGACAATCTTGTTAGAGAATTGCCTTCCAGATCAAGGAAGAAACCTTATACATTTTCCCCATTTCACTTCACTCAGAGCTCAGTCTAGGTTGAGTCACATGCTTGCTCTTTGGCCAGTGAAGAGGGGGTCACCTTGAGTGACATGCAGTGGGGAAGGGGGTAGGTCTACCAAAGGTGTTTCCTTGAGAAGGGGTTGGATATTGGACAGACAGAAACAACAGGTTCCAGATCACCATGGTGGGGTATTCTACATTTTTAAAAATTAATTTTTATTGGAGTACGGGCATTCTACATTTTAAACTAAACAGCTCTGGAGAGTGTGTGACTGAGTGTGGGTATGGTGCAGGGAGGGGTGGGGAAGGTGTTGGGTGTTAACGGCAGAACAAGCAGTAGTCTAGGAGCTGGACCAGGATCAGAACTCCCAAAGGACTCTGCCGTAAGGTGGCAATAAGATGCCATGGCAAGGTACTTACTCTTCGTGGACTTCTGCTTTCCTTATTTAAAGAATGAAGAGGTTGGATTTGCTGTTCCCTAAGATCTCTTTTTGCTACAAATATCAAGAGAGGTATATTTTGGGGCCAGGGCCATGACTATTCCTTAGCTGGGTATAAGACTGTGTTAAATTCAACAGGATTTTTTGAGTGCTTATAGCAGTGGTTCTTTTTTTTTTTTTTTTTTTTTTTTTTTTGCGGTACACGGGCCTCTCACTGTTGTGGGCTCTCCCGTTGCGGAGCACAGTCTCCGGATGCACAGGCTCAGCGGCCATGGCTCACGGGCCTAGCCGCTCCGCGGCATGTGGGATCTTCCCAGACCAGGGCACAAACCCGTGTCCCCTGCATCGGTAGGCGGACTCTCAACCACTGCGCCACCAGGGAAGCCCCTAGCAGTGGTTCTTAAATGTTAGCATGCATAAGAATCTTTGTGGAGGTTGGGTGGGTGGAGATGTCCTTATTCCGATGCATATTCCAAAGCCTTGTCCCCAGAGATTCGGATTCGGCCATGCTGAGTGGAGCCCAGGCATCTACATTTTAAACGAAATGGTCAGGTAGTTCTGATGCAGTTGATCAAGCCTGCAGACTTGCATACCTACTGGTTGGTTTTCAGTGAAACAAAAGGGAACCTTCTCAGTTGGAGCTGCAGGTATTACAAAATATTCAAAGTAGGGCAAAAGGCAAGGCCCCGAAAGCTCCCTTGTTAAGCCCCCTAGATAGTGTGAAGATGCTGGGAAGACAGTGGACATCAGGGTAGCCAGGGACTCTACTGCCTTTGCATTGGAGCACAAGAGTCGCAACCACCCAGGGCTCCTGCATTTTGTCCTTAGGCCTCTCACTCTGTTTGCTTCCAGTGTAGCCATGTAATAAAGCTGTGGGGTAGAGAGTTGGCCATGAGTACCTTGAGAGTTTTCCTTATTGTACGAGGCTCTTAAATAGACCTTTCTAGTTGAGGACATGTGTTTGGGGTCAGCAGAGTCTGATTTCTAAATTTCTGTTTTCAGAAGTTGAACCTCCAGGCTGCACTTTCACATTAAACACATCTCATGTGGGGAGTTATGTTGAAGGATGCACAGTCCACTGTTTTCTTGAGTCTTATAATTTGTACTGCACCCTCTGTCTGGGGATCTCCAAGTGCTTTTTAAGAATATTTCACTCAAGGTGCTCCATGCATACATGTCATTTGTAAATGGTGAAGGAATATGCTTTATGTGTATAAAATGCCTGAATCCTTCTCTACTAGCTTGTACAGTGTGCCATTAAAACGTGTAGTGGACATCCAAGGGTTTCTTGGCTTTTTGAGGTAGAAGAATTTGGTCATGTGGACCAGACTGTACTCCAAATAGATTCAGAGTCCTGGCCAAATGAAAGTGAGGTATAGCCAAGGTGAAAGTAGTTTAAGTTTTGATATAACTTATTCTTGGTTATATCCAAGAAACCTACTTGTGTATTATATAATACACAAAATAATAGTGATTTAAAAATAACAAAGCTATGAGGACATTAACACAGTATTTAACTGTGGATATCATATGATTTATGATGTACAAAGCACTTTCCCATACATTCCCACTTGATACACCCTCTTGTCTTCATTGGTTCCTATCTTAGGACAGAGATTGGATGGGAAAACTTGGTCTGTAACTTCTAACAAAATGGCTAAGGCCCTTTATAGATAAGAACTCTCTGTATTTGCAGCTGACTGTTCCTAAATAGGACTGTGTCCCATTTCTGTGTTATGTTTCAAATGAAATTGTCCTTTCTTTTCAGATACTTGATTGGTTGTGTATATGCTGTGTGTGTGTGTGTGTGTGTGTGTGTGTGTGTGTGTGTGTGTGTTGCATGGAGAAACAAAGGCTAGGGCTGGAGGGGGTATATGCATAAAGGATACATTCTACAAGTTTTAATTCTTGCTTTATTTTTCTCTCTATCTGATTCTGAGGGGAGTTCAGCATATTCTTTGGCTTCAAGAAATGATATTTGAAAGAGGAATGAAAGTGTTTATTCTTCAGAGTTTAAAAAAAAAAAAAAACCTCAGCAAGTATGCATTCTGTTCCACTTGGTCTTGGAAGTCCTTTGCCAGCAAGATGAGCTTTATATCTTCTCTCTGGTGAAACTTCCCCACGTCTCCTGATCGACATTCCTCTACTTTTACGCTTCATAAATTAGGAGGGAGGGTGCTATTGTCATACTTGACCATATAAGGGAAAGAGAGGCCCCATGTTATTTGGTTCTGCCCTCATGTCAGAACTGTATATACACTCAAGGCCTTTTAAGGGAACATGGTGCGTGCAGGGAAAACATCCCCAGGCAGTCCATCCATTTTCCTCGCTACTGCAGGGCTGGTGCCTGCAAGCTCTGTGTCACTTGCAAGCATAAATCACAGGGGGTTGCTGGCGCTGAGCTCAGGGGAGGAAAACCTTGGAGGACCACGCTCGCTGCCTAGTGCTGTTGGCCTCTTCATTTTTACTAAAAGCCTATCTCACCACTTGGCCTTCTGACTTCTAGTGAGAACTTCACAACTTATACATCCTGATGTTCGTTTGGACACCCCTCACCCCGCTCCCTGTTACGAATTATTATGATGGCTGCAGTGAGGTGACCACGGCTTCCTTAAGATTTCAGATGCGTCTTGTCTGCACTGTAGCATTTGTCTCTGTGTAGCATGAGGTCTCAACTTCAGAGAGGCTGGCCTTGAACCACAGAGCTTCCTCTTCCTAGCTCTGAGAACTCGGACGCGTTACATAACCTCTATGAGGCCCAACGTCCTTATCTAAAAATGGGGAAGATAAAGGCAGTAAAATCCATTTTAAAGTGTTTAGCACAGTGCCTGGTGCATAGTAAGTAAATGCTTGATACCTGTTAGCCGTTACTATTATTACTATTGCTGCCACGGGCTTCCCTGGTGACGCAGTGGTTGAGAGTCCTCCTGCCAATGTAGGGGACACGGGTTCGTGCCCTGGTCCAGGAAGATCCCACATGCCGTGGAGCGGCTGAGCCTGCGCATCCGGAGCCTGTGCTCTGCAACGGGAGAGGCCACAACGGTGAGAGGCCCACGTACCGCAAAAAAAAAACCAACAAAAAACTATTGCTGCCAGAAGAGAGCTATAGTTCCACTCTTTGCAGCAAGAATTTCCTATAGCGCCCGCTGCTCTGATACAGCACTCTTTCTACCAACATTTTCTTTGAATTCAAAACACATCCAGAAGTCTTCTTAGCAGCCCTGAAGAATGTCTTGGCACAATTCATTGTACAGAGAATAGGCTCTGGAATCAGGCAGGCCAGGGCCTGAAACCCTGCCCAGCCACTTCTCTGTTACAGCATTGGACAAACGACTTAATCTCTTGGTACCTCAGTTTTGTGGTCTGTAGTCTGGTGGTAATGGTTGTTTAAATCCAGGTATTTTGGTTGCCACGGGCAGAAATGAATCAAGTATAGAACCAGGACAAAGAGGGTTGATAGCAATCCTACAGCGATTTCACGGAAATAAATTGCAGTTCGGAGGGCTCTTCAGTGCTGAGAGTAGGCAAGGTGGACAGACTTCCCTGGCGGTCCAGTGGTTAAGGTGCTGTGCTTCCAATGCAGGGGGCACGGGTTCGAACCCTGGTCAGAGAACTAAGATCCCACATGCCGCACGGCCAAAAAAAAAAAAAAAAAAAAAGAGCCAACAGTAAACCAAATGCAATTTGTGATCCTACTTGCACTTGATATGGAAAATAAAAACAGTCATTAAAGACATTTGAGGGAGGGACTTCCCTGGTGGTCCAGTGGTTAAGAATCCACCTTCCAATGCAGGGGATGCGGGTTTGAACCCTGGTCAGAGAAATAAGATCCCACATGCCGCACGGAAAAAAAAAAAAAAAAAAAAAGAGCCAACAGTGAGCGAGGTGGAGGCCCTTCTGCTCCTTCAGGTCTCGTCTAGCTCTGTCCACCTGGTGGACACCCGGTTCAGCCTTGGTCCCATCAGCTCAGATCACCCCGGCCGCAGGGCCTCTGGGCTGGGGGCACTTTCTCTGGAAGAGGCAGCAAGTAATGAAGCACAAGGAGGAGGATAATAATGCCTCGTGGGATTGCTGGAAGGAGTCAATGCATTACCGTAGGGAAGCACCCGGCGTGGTGCCTGGTACTAGTCAATGCTCACTAAGTGTTCGCTCTGTCCCACCGCATCCCTAACTCCCTTCCCCAAGAGTAGGCACTCCACTACTAGAGCCACAGTACCAAAGATGGGGAGAGGAAAGAGCACTGATGTCACTTCTGGGTTAGAATTCAAAGGGAAAGAGATAGCTAAGTTTGGCGAAGAGAAAGAGAGGCCTTGAGAGGAGGGGGAGCTTCCACTTGGAGGTACATAGATTGTCTCCTCCGGTGCAGCTAATCACACTCACTTCCTTCTTTGAATTCCACCTGCTTGAGCTACATTTCACAGAAAACAGAGTCCTGCAGGATAGGTCAAAAGGACAGTAACACGACTGTGGGTCTCCTTCAAACTCCTGCCCCTCTGTTCAGGCAGGTCCAGCATCAGCCACGCTGCCAGGACAACCAGGTAGCTACATCATCCAGGCCAGGGGGTTGTTGGGGAGAACACTTAGGGAAGCCTGCACGGGACATCCCTTGATGCCCCCGAACCTTCAAGGCAGAGCCCTGGTCCCATCCAGAGGCTTCTATCCAGTACCCCAGGGGCCCCTGCTAATCTCATTAACAAACCTCCCTTCTCTTCTTGGGTTAGGTCAGAGGTTCTCAAACTGCTTTTCTGTTCACAGGCATAACCCGCTCCCATCAGGAGCACCTGTTCCTCCCTGCAGTGATTCTCAAGCAGTTGGAGCTCTGCCTGGTAGAATCTCCCCACCTCTGAGTTTCTGATAATCCCCCCTGACCCTGTTAGAATGTAGCTCAGAGGTTGTTTTTCAATCAATAAACATCCCTCAAGCACCTGTTCAGTACCTGGCCCTGTGCTAGGAGTTGGTCTTCAGAGAAGGACACAGCCCTTGTCCTCCTGAAGCTGCTGGAGGAGATGGACCAGGACAATGATGTTTTGCATGAGGCTATGGGAGAGCAGAACAGACACCTGTGATGGGGTTATCTTGTTGCCTTCAAGGAACCTCTGCGGGTCTGGAGGTTCTTTTCAGAAACTGAGACTTAAAGGACATTTAAGAGTTAGCTAGCTGAAGTGAGAGAAGCTGTATTCCTGAGTCCTGGCGGACAGAAAGCATGGCTTATCTGGAAACTGCAAGTTTTTGGAGTCCCTGGAAGGTAAAACTGGAGAGTATTTCTTCAAGGTAGGACAGACTCTTTCCCTTGATGCCAAGCTTGGCTGGGAGTGCCCTGGGGCCCCCAAGGTCATAGCCCTTTTCGTTCCCATGCAGCACCTTCCCAGGAAACACTCTGTGCCAGTCCACAGTGGAGGGAAGTGGGGTGGTGGCAGGTCCCGATCCCACACAGCCATCTCTCAGGCTCAAACCCCTCTGGCAGCCCCTGTTTCCTTGCAGGCTATCGCCAATGGATGAGTCACTTTTCTTTGAAGCCTTCAAAAGACCCACTTACCCCAAGGAGGGTGAGGATTTCTGCCTGTTAAATTGTGCTGCTTTTCTGGTATGTTTACTGTGTCACGAACACCTCCTCTCTTCCTGTGAGGACACTGAAACTCACAGAAATGCAGCGACTTACCAACAAAAGTTAGTGAAAGATGGAGTCAGGATTTTAACCCAGGTTGGTCCACCCAAGAAGCCCAAGCTGGTTCCACTCTGCTGCCCAGTGTCCCTAGAGCAGGGGTCCCCAACCTCCGGAGTCTAATGCCTGAGGATCTGAGGCATTTCTATAATAATAGAAATAAAGTGCACAATAAATATAATGAGCTTGAATCACCCCAAAACCGTCACCCCACCCCTGGTCCATGGAAAAATTGTCTTCCAAAAAACCAGTCCCTGGTGCCAAAAAGGTTGGGGACTGCTGCTAGAGCACTACAGGAGAAGTGAGTGGGGAAGTAAACCCACTCCTCTCAGTAGCAGGTATTGTTATTATTCCAGTTTCTTGGATGTGAACTGCAAATAAAAGAGGGTAAGTGGCCTATGAGGGTCACAGGATGAAAAGTATGAGCTGCACTTTGAACCCAGGCTTGTCAGATTTCAAAGAGTGCGGTACTTACAGGCTAGGGGGCTGGTTGTCCTGTTCACGTTTGCGGAAAAGTGCCATGGTGCGGCGAGAGCTGAACCTCAGCCTGCCAGGGTTTGATTGCCATCTTCCGTATTCTCTTGAGACAGACTCACATCTAGGCTAACCCTGATGTTCAATGCCAATCTGAGTCTGGACTCCCAATCAATAATATCTTCTGAGGACTTCTTTTTTTTTTTTTTTGTGGTACGCGGGCCTCTCACTGCTGTGGCCCCTCCCATTGTGGAGCACAGGCTCTGGACGCGCAGGCCCAGCGGCCATGACCCACGGGCCCAGCCGCTCCGCGGCATGCGGGATCCTCCTGGACCAGGGCACGAACCCGCGTCCCCTGCATCGGCAGGCGGACTCCCAACCACTGCGCCACCAGGGAAGCCCCTTTCTGAGGACTTCTTAAACATTGTGCAATGTGTACATCAAAATTTGGTTCTTAGCATTTTGAATACACACACATATATATGTATGTATCTATATCATATATATATTTGTCATATTTAATCCAAATCCTTTACTCTGTATATATCTTTAAAGTAATAGAATGTTTGTAAATAAAGGTTTTTATCTTGCCCAAAGTCTATATATATATACATATATATATATATATGGTTGCATTGCTTAATTGATCACCATCATTTGCATATAGTTTGTCTTCACTCACAGCTTTTTATAAACCCTGCTAGAATAAGAATCTTCTAGAAATAAGAAACACTACTTGTTATAAGTATAGACACCAGGACCTACTAATTCAAGATATACTTGTGGAGGGGCCTAGCAATCTGTATCTTTAATAAGTACCCCAGATGATTGTTATTATCAAGAAAGTGTGGGAAGCACTGGCTTCTTCCGTGAAACTGAGTGATTAAGCACCACCAGCTAGACAAAAGAAGAGGGAAACTCGTCCAAGCTGTGTGCCAGGTGAGGCCTTTAAAAACACTATCTGGGTGCCCCATAGATGTCATCTTACTCTAAGTTTATAAAAGTTTACATCATAAGAAGTCATTTTGCTACTTTTATTTGAGTTGAATATGCACATTTGGTTTCACGAGGGGAAAAAAAGCCCAACTGTCATATTTCATCCAGCTAGGAAGTCTGTTACAAGTGAATGACCATATTTTTTTTCTGACCTTTGGAGCATTGCCTTGAGATTTTTCCAAGAAACTCCGTCAGTAGCCTAGTGCCAGGTTAGTGTGCTGGGGTTGCATGCATCCATATCTGGCTTTCCAGATGGGCATTACTAACTGCATTGGATATTGGCAGAGAAAATGGGAGCTGGCTGAGAGAATTCTGGGATGGAATGTTCAGAAATAAATTTGTAGGACCTGCTGAAAATAAGTATAGTATATGCAGAATGTGGTGGGGATAAAGTGAAGGAGAAGATGAAGCATTCTCCCCGAAACCTTATTGTGCAAGAAACTACCTAAGATTCTGACAAGAGTTACACCACTTTCCCTTGCCCCCAACACACACACACACACACACACACACACACTCATACACACAATACACATGCATACACATGCCCCCCCCACATGTCCACACACACACACACACATGCCCACATGCACTTGGGTCATTTCATCCCTCATTGGCGTCCTCAGCTTCTTGCCTAGGGCCTTTGATATTCATAGCCTTAAAATTAGAGACCTGAAAACAATTACAGTTGATCCTTGAGCAACACGGGTTTCAACTAAACGGGTCCACTTATATACAGATTTCTTTCACTAAATACCTACTACAGTAGTACATGATCTGAGATGGGTTGAATCTGCAGGTGCAGAGCCATGGATACAGAGGCCCGACTGTAAAGTTCTTTGCGGATTTTCAGCTGCACAGGTGGTAGGTGGCCCTAACCCCTGTATTGTCCAAGGGTCAACTGTACTAACTCCAAAATGAAGAAAACTGTCACATCGACATGAGTAACTGCTTAGTTTAATGTAAAAATGTAACATTTTGTCACTTTATTATTAAATTTAGTATCCAAATAGTCAACACTTGAAAATAATTTGTAGTATGTATTTTCTCATTTTGAAAGGATTCCCAAGTGTGCATGATAGGTGAGAAATCTTGTCAATAGTTAATTGAGTGACTTGTAGCCTCATTTCAAAAACAAAATTATAAAAATCCTTTCAAGAGTCTTTTAAAGCAAGAAGTCAGTTTTTATGTGAGATGTAGATATATTTTAATATGGTTGGTATGATATGGGTGGAGGCCTCACCCACACATGCACACTCACAGAGTTCACCACTTCTGAATGCTATTGGGTAGGGCATATGGTTGGAGAAAAAGAAAACGTGCTATTTAAAGCTGTGTCTTCAATAGTCCAAAGACTGCAAAAGGCTTTAGGGTCCACCCTTAGTCATAGGACCATTGGGGAGGGTGTGATCCACCCCTTGCTACACCAGGAATGTGTTTAAGGGACTTGAGAGCCATAACTTCTGCTCTGCCTACATGCAGGTGAAACTGATGGAGAGCTTCTGCATCCAGTTGCACAGGCTGTGCATTGTGTAAGGGCCCCGCATTCCAAGGGGGCAATGTTCATACTGAGGACACTTACATTTAAATATTTATTATGACAGTGTTTTCACAGGTGGCCTTAAAGTGCTCTCTTCTAAGAAAAGCAGTGTGCTACCACACTTTTTTGAAAGCTGGAAATTATTGGGTCTCAAAGATGATGTAGTACCTTTAGCACCAGGGCACTGCTTGGGCTGCAGCCTGGACCGATGGAAAAGGCAGTGCTCCTACCTCTCCACTCATCTGTATCATCCCTTCACCGTAGGAAGTGGTGTCTTGACCTGAAGAGAACTGTTCCTCTCACAGGAGACTGTGCCCCTGCAGTGGTTCTCAATGCCCAGAAGCCATCGTGTCCTCTGCTGACCCTGTCCCTCCTCTGTGGGTCCCCAATTAGGCCCAGCAATCAGCCGAAAACATGGAATGGATCCACACAGAGAAACATTTCTGTGCCTCAGTCTCTGAAAAGGGGGAAAGAACAGTTGAGAGGCATTCTAATTCTCCACGGAGACTCTACTTCAATTAATTTCAGGAACTGTGTGTTCTCACCAACCTATTTTGGTCCCCGTCCTCCAGAGACCACTAGGCCCTCTGAGAGAGAGTCTATCCCACTGCATGGGTCACCCTGAATGCACACAGCTGCTTTCCCCATCTCCTTCCTCTTCCCCTACTGCCTCCCTAGGGACTGAACCCCAGGACCAGATTTAGATAGCGAAGAGCTCTGCTGTCAATCACCCTCACTGGCCCTGCCCCTGGGCTGCCTCTCTCTGCTGAGCCCAGAGCTTCGTGCAGTCCAGGACCTGGAGGAGGGTATCTGCTTCCGGGGATGCCCTTCCACCCGGGGATGCCCTTCCACCCGGGGATGCCCTTCCAGTTAACTCGTCTCTCAAGCCCCTTTGGGAAGGGCATCCTCCTGAGAATCCTTGATGTGATTCCAGACTATTTGACATGTTCCTTCTCCCTTGCTCTTAAAAGTGTTCAGTGGGAGTAAAGTCCTTTGAAGCGCACCCCTGCTATAGTCATATAAGGGATATATTTCTTGGTTTATCTTAACCAGTGTTTTCCAGCACGTGCTGCATGAAACGTCAGCCCCACGAGGTGCTACTTATAAACATGAGAAATATGCACCCTTCCCTGTCTTTAAAGTTTTACAGTGAAATGAGCATTTAGTTCTGAGAAATCCCGCAAAGGTAGAGAGAGACCAGTTTTACCATAATCTCCTACCTCTTCACAATAAACTTACAGCAATGGACTTGGTAAACTAACATACACTTATTTAGAAGTAAGGTTATTAATCTTTTCATCCAACTCTTTGTACGTAATTCCACGTGGAAGTTCGTCCACCGTAACTTAATTTTATCCTGAGCTTTCAATGGTCTCGTGTACTTGCTCCCTCTGGTATTTGAAGGACTTAGTTCTGGAATCTAAATGACGTTTGTACCCATGTAGGAGAAGTCTGTGTTCTGATAGAGCCCACAGTGTTTGCATGGAATTAACAAATGTCGTTAAGTACTTGCTCTGTGCCAGTCAGAGCCCTTGCCCTCCGGGGGCTCACAGATTAGAGGCAGTCAGCTGTCCCAACATCTAATGCAATAACCTGTGCTGAGTGTGTAATTGGTAGGGTTTCCTGTGGCAGCACAAAGAAGGGACTGGACACATTGACCTGGATAGTCGAAATAGCCTGAGTGTAGGGGGCTGGATGAAAAGAGTGCTGGGTATCTTCCATTTGCCCCAGGATGCCTCTCCACTCTCTCCCTACACTCTGTCCCTCAGGCTGACCTCTATGGACTGTATCAACTGGCTCATCTTCCCTCCTGATTTCAGTTGGGGTTGGACAATTGGGAGCACTACAGATATCAGGCAGCTGGAGGAGAATGGGGTCAGGAATTGATTTCTCTCCTTGATGGGTTCCTATGGGCTGGCAACATGTCTCTTCTGAAGGTCATGGCTCCTGCCAGGCAGCCCTCTCCACCCAGCTCTGTCTCTGGTTCCAGGAATGAGTCTGGGGGTCGGGTAATGCTCGCCCTGATGTTACTTGCCCTGGGGTACTGTACTGTCTGTTGTGCTCCCCTTCTCCACTGCCCACACCTGCGTAAATAGCACCTGTGTTTTGGTTTTTAAAATGTATTTATTTATTTATTTTTGGCTGTGCTGAGCCTTCGTTGCTGCACGCGGGCTTTCTCTAGTTGCGGCGAGCGGGGGCTACTCTTGGTTGCGGTACGCGGGCTTCTCATTGCGGTGGCTTCTCTTGTTGTGGAGCGCGGGCTCTAGGTGTATGGGCTTCAGTAGTTGCAGCGTGTGGGGCTCAGTAGTTGTGGATCGCGGTCTCTAGAGCGCAGGCTCAGTAGTTGTGGCACATGGGCTTAGTTGCTCTGCGGCATGTGGTATCTTCCTGAACCAGGGATCGAACCTGTGTCCCCTGCATTGGCATGTGGACTCTTAACCACTGCACCACCGGGAAAGCCCAGCACCTGCGTTAAACTCTCCTCAAATTGCTCAATTTGAGTGTGTCATCTATTCCTGTTGGGACTCTAATTGATATGAAGAGTATCCCCATCTATGTGAACTATGTGTGCCAGGATCTGAAGCTGCATGGTGCTTTAAGGAGGCTCTACCCAAATAGCAGTGTGTCCTGGCAGGAGGATAGAGGGAAATGCAGGAAGCAGCAGCTGGAGAGGTAACAATGCTAACAGCTGTTGCTGCTGTCCGTGCACTTCTCTGAATGTTTGGGGCTTCCCAAGGATCACCCCATGTAGTCCTCCCTGAATAAGAAGATTCAGTGTTATTACATTTCACAGGTGAAAGAGCTGGGCTTATTGAGTTTAAGTAACTTGGCCAAGGTCACTCAGCCAAGAAGGGGTGGAGCTGGGTGGGGACTCAGGCAGTCAGAATTCAGAGTCCATCCTCTCGTCCACGCAAAGGTGTTTGGACTTGATTCCGCGGCAGTGCACGTCTGCCTGCCTTTCCTGTCCACTCAGCTTTACCTTGTGCTGTAAACATCATCTCCCACAAAAGGACATCAACTTCTCCAATAGTTTCTCTCCACATAAGTATGTCTTATTAAATCAAAACTTTTTAAAAAGATAAATTAATGTGGCATGAGCTTTCTTTATACTTTCAGCAAAATTAAACCCAATCCTGAGTAAGGATGGACATCCTGGAAGGTTAAGTGCAGCCTTGAATATGTGATGTCTTTCAGTTGGGGTGGGTGCTTCTGTGTCCCTTGATAAATACTCATTTTCTCAGAGCCCATTTAGGGATGACTGCCTGATGACTTGACCTGACTTCCCAGGAAACAGCGAACTGGGTCATACATTAAGCCACAGATCTTTGAGAAAACTGATAATGACATGATATTTTAATGTTTACCTCTCCTCATGGTATTACCCATAGAATGGTGATGCAGCCTTACACAAATACTTCTTTTCTCTGGGTTTTGTTCTTCCTTTAAAACGAGTATCATTTTACAGCCGCTGTATATTTATTTAATGTTCCATGCCCAGATGTCCCATTTCTCCTGTTTTATGACATAGGAGCAGTAAGATTTTTTAATACCATCCAGGAAAAGATGCTGATTGAATCCAGAAGAGGAAACACAGAAGGTTTTAAGAAAGAGAAGCTTTGTTTAGTGAGATGTTTTATCTCCTGGGTTAGAGCTGTCACATCAGTTAGTATTTACTACTTTTTGTCTATAGTTGTAAAGGAATTGATTCTAAATCTTCCAAGGGTATTATATAGGCTTTTAAAAAAGCTTCAGTAAGGTGTCAACATACTTTAAAATTCAAAGCAGAACAAAAAGACAAGAAGATGCTTTACTTTTTGCTCTTCAGGGAGCAGTCTCATGGGACTCTGAAGGACAGCTGACAGTCAGTCTTCTCTTTATGTCTCAGCTTAACTGGAACACTCGGGGCTTAATATTTGCCAGCCCTAGCCCCTCAACCGTTTTTCTTCTTTGAAAATAATTAGAACCAGGAACAATTTACATCAAAGTTCTCAAGTGTCAAGATGGTAAACATAGGCACTTGTTGATTCCCAGACATAGGGTTCCCAAGTATTTGCTAGCTTAAGAGAGTGAACCTGTGATTCTTTCAATTTTACGTATTTTTCTTTTGGATCTTTGGTCCAAGTCCAAAGCCAATTTTTTTCTTTTAAGTGAACATCCTCAGAAATATGCCTGCCTTATGTTTCCTAACAAAACTTAAAATCTAATTGGGAAGGATCCTATTTTCCTCTGTAACACTTACCTAAAATAAAAGTACAGAAGCTTTTAGATAAAGCAGCAAAAGCCCCTGGGTTTGGGGTCCACCTTTGTTTGTTTTACAATTGTCCCAAATCTAGAATTTTTTAGGGAGCGTGAAACATACAGTTATATTTTGCTTTTTTAAAAAAATAAATATTCTTTAAATGATATGTCCATTTCCCTTTGGATTAAGTGAAAGTTCCAAAACCCAAAACAGTAATAGTGCTGTAATACCGTAGGACATTTCATAGTTGTTAGAGCACTTTCTTTTCTTTTTATACCATCTCATTTGATCCTTATGACTTCCCTGGTAAGACAGGCAAGGGAGGTGTTATTTAGTATGTGAGTTTTGAGGTTTAGACCAGGCTGAGATACTACAGGCCCCAGGAACAAGCAGCTCGCTGCTAAAGTTGACATATATTAACATTTATATATATGGTTGAAAAACTTTTGTCATCTTATTGTGACAGCCTCATGTTTTATATTTAAAACATGTATTTATATTTATATTTATTTTACCTGAAAGTGTGAGTTGCTCCATTCAAAGGATGAGGAAAGAGTGAACTTTGAGATTGGTATTAGAAAACAAGGCCTAGTTGAGCTCTGCTTAATTCTTATTGGTGAGCTGAGTAGGCTGCCTTAGAAATGCATTTAAAGTGCAAACTCACATAAGCCTTTTACCTCAGAGCAGCTCCAGCCAGCAGTGCCAGATATCAAAGAAGGGATCTGGGAGTGAACTCATCCATGTGAAAATACTAGGGGACAAACTTGCAGGCAGTTTTGTTCCATGTCTACCAGACCTTAACCAGCATGTCCAGAATGCTATTAAACTCCATCTTCAGTAGTTTATTTCTTGGGATGATGTAAATAAGGCTAATTTAAACATGTACTCAGTCATAAATACTACAGGGTTTTTTTCTTTTAAATAAAACAGCTTATGGAGCTCAATATCAAAAAAAGAAACAATCCAGTTAAAAAATGGGCGGAAGACCTAAATAGACATTTCACCAAGGAAGACATAGATGGCCAAGAGGCACATGCAAAGATGCTCAGCATCACTAATTATCAGAGAAGTGCAAATGAAAACTGCAATATGACCCAGCAATCCCAGTACTGGGCATATACCCTGAGAAAACCATAATTCAAAAAGAGGCATGTACCACAATGTTCATTGCAGAACTATTGACAATAGCCAGGACATAGAACCAACCTAAATGTCCATTGACAGGTGAATGGATAAAGAAGATGTGGCACATATATACAATGGAATATTACTCAGCCATAAAAAGAAACGAAATTGAGTTATTTGTAGTGAGGTGGATGGACCTAGAGTCTCATACAGAGTGAAGTAAGTCAGAAAGAGAAAAACAAATACCGTATCTAACGCATATATATGGAATCTAAAAAAAAAAATGGTACTGATGAACCTAGTTGCAGGGCAGGAATAAAGAGGTAGATATAGAGAATGGACTTGAGGACATAGGGTGGGAGGGCGAAGCTGGGGCGAAGTGAGAGTAGTAACATCGACATATATACACTACCAAGTGTAAAATAGATAGCTGGTGGGAAGCAGCCGCATAGCACAGGGAGATCAGCTCGGTGCTTTGCGATGACCTAGAGGGGTGGGATAGGGTGGATGGGAGGGAGGCTCAAGAGGAAGGAGGTATGTGGACATGTGTATGCATGTGGCTGATTCGCTTTGTTGTGCAACAGAAACTAACACAGTATTGTGAAGCAATTATACTCCAGTAAAGGTCTATTTAAAAATAAATAAATAAATGTTAAATGAAGCATAATGTATATTTAACAAGGCACATCTCATGCGTCGCTCAAGGACTTTTTACAAAGTGCACACACCCATGTAACTACCATTGTAGATCAAGAAACAGAACAGCATTCCTGAAGCTCCCTCGATCCTCATTCCAATCACTACCTCCCCCTCCTCCCCAGAGATAACCTCTATCCTGACTTCTGTCACCAATGACTAGCTTTTTTGGTTACTTTTTTCCAGCTTTATTGAGATATAATTGACAGATAAAACTGTAATATATTTAAAATATTCAATGTGATGATTTGATACTGATAGACATTGTGACATGATTATCACGATCAAGTTAATTAACTCATTCATCACCTCACATAGTTTTTTTAGTGAGAATTCTGCTTTCAGCAAATTTCAAGTACACAGTACATGTTAATAACTATAGTCACCGTGCTGTACATTAGATCTTCAGAACTTATTTATCTTTTAATTTTTTATTGAAGAATAGTTGATTTACAGTGCTGTGCCAATCTCTGCTGTACAGCAAAGTGACTCAGTTATACACATACAGATATCTTTAGAACTTGTTTATTTTATAAATGGAGATTTGTACCCTTTGACCACCATCTCCCCATTCCACCTCCCCACCCCAGTCCCTGGCAACCACCAATCTACTCTTCATTTCTATGAGTTCAGCTTTATTTTTTTTTTTTAGACTCCACATTTAAGTGATACCTTACAGTATTTGGTTTTCTCTGTCTGGCTTATTTCACTTAGCAGAATGCCCTCCAGTTTCATTCATGTTGTTGCAAATAGCAGAATTTCCTTCTTTTTTTATGGCTGAGTAATAGTCATTGTATTTATATACCACATCTTCTTTATCCATTTATCTGTCGTTGGACACGTAGGTTGTTTCTGTATCTTGGCTGTTGTGTATAATGATGCAATGAACATAGGAGTACAGATATCCTTTCGAGATCCTGTTTTCATTTCCTTTGGATAAATATCTAGAAGTGTGATTACTGGATCATATGATAGTTCTTTTTTAATTTTTTGAGGAGAGGACCTCCATGTTATTTTCCATAGTGACTGTACCAGTGTACATTCCCACCAACAGTGCACAAGTGTTCCCTTTTCTCCACATCCACACTGGCTCTCTTATCTCTTGTCTTTTTGATAATAGCCATTCTGTCAGGTTGGCTAAAAACCCAATAATAGGTGTGAGGTGATATCTCATTGTGGTTTTGATTTGCACTTCTCTGATGATTGGTGATGTTGAGCATCTTTTCATGTATCTCTTGGTCATTTGTGTGTCTTCTTCAGAAAAATTTATTTTCCTATTTAGACCCTTTAACCATTAAAAAAATTAGATTGTTTGTTTTCTTGCTATTGAGTTGTAAGCATTCCTTATATATTTTGGATATTAACCCCTTATTGGATATAGGGTTTGCAAATATTTTTTCCCATTCCATAGGTTGTCTTTTCATTTTGTGGGTTGTGAATATTCTCTTTCGTAAAGTGCCTAATCAAGATTTTTGCCCATGTTTTAAAGGTTATCTGCCTTTTTTATTGATTTGTAGGAGTTTTTACATATAAACTACGTATAAGTCTTTTGTTGGATATATGTGATGCAGATATCTCCTAATCTATGTAGACGGAGGCTTTTTAAAAAGGGACTGAGGGTTCAGTATGTAGAAAATAGAACCAAGAGGTGTGCTCAGCTCTTAAGAAAGTGGATGTTTGAAGATAAATTGAAGGAAGAGCGACCTGGGTCTTGTCCTTTTAAAATCTATTGGAACTTTCTTAAAGTAGAATTCCAAGAGTAGCTGATGCTGCCTCATGTACTCGATATAATTAGTCATTTTGTATTTGGCTGTTCTCTCGCAAGGTAAAAGAGAGTCATTAGTAACCGTTGGCATTACAGTAGAATATTGTCTCATACAATGATGTAGTACTGTATAATTAAGTTAGTATATATTTTAATACCTACTGTGGGCATGCACGGCGCTGGATGTGGGAGGTGCAAAGGTGGGTGTGCTAGCACCTCTACATGTAGTGAGCTTTTAGGGATCTTTCAGGATGCTTTTGTATCTGTTATCTTGTTTGAGCACATGAGGGTAAGGCGACCACCAGACTGGTAAAATAGAAATAATTTGTCCTTCTTCTTCTCCTCAGACTTTTGACTCTCATATATTCACTGCCCTAATTCTGTAAAATCTTTATTATCAAGAAATGCCTTTGTCTTATCCTGATAGCCCCACCAATTAATAGCTGGAGAAATTCTCCTTGCTCAAAATGACTAATTTAAATAAAACATGCAGAAATTACTTGATTATTTCTTAATATAATATAAGGAACCTACAATGAGAAAAGACCGTAAAATAGAGATACTTTTCCCCTTGCTATTCAACAATACTCCTTAAATAATAGATATTAGTCAACTGAAATCATACAGAATTTATTGAGGGCAAGTCTGACAAGGTATTATGTTATCCTAGACATTGAAGAGCTATCAAGGTATATAAGATGCAGCCCCTGCCCTCAAAGAACTAACACACTGGTGGTTGTAGTGGTAGTATCTGTGTGTGGAGGGAGAGTGTTAAGAAGGTAACAACATGTACAATGACAATGTGAACGTAAAAACCCCCTACCAAGAGAGGAAGCCTAGGGCAGGAAGGCTTACTTTGGATTGATAACGGCAATGAAAAAAGAATTGTATTTGTTACGGTAATGGAGCTGGTGCTACAGAGCTAATCCCAAAGTGTACAATGGCTCAAACATTGCAAGAGGTTATTTCTCAGCTATTAGAAGTTAAAAACAGGTGTTCCTGATTGGTGACTAATTCTGCTCCAAATGGTGATTCAGAGATCCAGATCTTCCAACTTGTAGGTCCTCCATCTTCAACATGTGGCTTCTAGGATTGCTGGGCTTGTCCACATTAGGCTGGCAGAAGGAGAAAGAGCATGGAGGACGGGAAATTGTAGTAACCAGATTTGAAAAGCGTGTGCATTGTCTCCACCAGAGTTCCGTTGGCTAGAACTCAGCGTGTGGCCACAGTGAACCTCGTGGGAGGTTGGGAAGTGTAGTCCAGCTGTGTGTCCAGGAAAAGATACTTTTGTTGACCACTAGCAGCCTTTGCCACAGGATTCATGATGGCAGGGCATTTAAGATAGGTTTTGAAGCAAAGCGAAGTATTTTGGGAGAGATTGGAAAGGAGGATTAATCCAGGTAATATGAAAAGCATAAGGAAGGACTCGTAAAAAACAACAACAAAAATGCAAGAGCATATTTAGAAAATAAGAGATGGTTCAGTTTTTAGGAGCATATGGGGAGTATCATGGGAGAAAGTATTGGCATAATAGGTTGAGGCTATTTCCAACCTGAAGCCACATTTTTAGAGGTTTTAAAATCCACACTAAGAAGCTTATATCCACCATGGTTTTTGTTGTTGTTGTTTTGTTTTGGCTACCAAGGCTCACTCCCATTTGCAGGAAAATTGTGGCCCAGATTCATTTTCTTTCTTTTCCTTCATATGCTGGTCTTTCCTAGAAAGTGAGTTTTGTTTGTCTCTGACACATGGTGGTGGTAGTCAAGGAGAGGGGTGCAGACCCTCAGCATGAGCAGCTTCATTTTTAGCTTTTGTACCAGAGACTCCACTGGGGCCTCCTGCCAAAAACCAGTCTAGAGCCTGGTATCTGCTGAATGCTATGGTTGGGATGGATCCCAAGTTCAGTAGAAGGAGAAGGGAGGGGCATTCCTTTCTGACTCTAGGACACATCAACTCATGCTCAGGATCCTGGAATTTAATTACCCATATTGTTATCTTAGCTTGTACAGCTGCAAATTGTGGCTCATAGTTATAAAAGTATCCGGTCCTTTAAAATCCAGCCTCAACCTTCAGCCTGATGACCTCCTGACAGTGATCAGCTGAGAAGGGTGGAGCTGGGGAAATCCTCTCCCCTCCTTTCAGTTCTGCCAACTTGGCTTTGAACCAACAAGAATGTTTTGGCCAGAGAATATATATCCCCACACCCTCTAGCCTCTCTCTTACCCTCACCTCTGCCCCATGTTGCATATTCTATTTCGTAATCTTATGCATTCATTTTAGCTAAATTAATTTTGACCCCGGCTTTATTATGCGCTGCCCTAGAAGGCTTCTATGTGAATGATTTTTCCTTCCTTGAGCTTCTGACCATAAATTAATGTCTGTGAAAGCTTACCTTTGCTCTCCAATTTGGAGAGGATTTATTTCATTATTCCTACCAGGATGTAAACATGATTGTTTATCTTTCTTAGACTACTGAGGAAAAGAGAACCTTTGATGTAACACCCAAGCATCCAAAAGGTGCTTGTTTTCAAAGCAAACATTTTTTTTAAGACATATATATTTTTTTAAGTTGAACCTTTATTTATTTATTTATTTATTTATTTATTTATTGCCTGCGTTGGGTCTTCATTGCTGCGTGCGGGCTTTCTCTAGTTGCAGCGAGCGGGGGCTACTCTTTGTTGCGGTGCGTGGGCTTCTCATTGCAGTGGCTTCTCTTGTTGTGGGCTCTGTGGGCTCTAGGCATGCGAGCTTCAGTAGCTGCAGCACGAGGGCTCAGTAGTTGTGGCTCGCGGGCTCTAGAGTGCAGACTCAGTAGTTGTGGCATATGGGCTTAGTTGCTCCACGGCATGTGGGATCTTCCCAGACCAGGGGTGGAACCCGTGTCCCCTGCATTGGCAGGTGGATTCTTAACCGGTGCGCCACCAGGGAAGTCCCTCAAAGCAAACTTGAAAGAGACTTGGCACACAGTTTTTTCAAGATTGTGAGCACATTAATTACATTTGGGTTCAATGGAAAGAGAAGTGTTATGTTCCTCTGGCAAGAGTTCTAGATATTTTTTCCTCTAGGTGGCCACAAAACAAACCTAAAGAAATCACTATTACATCGTGTCCTTTGTCCTATGTGTATTTTTCGTCCTCTTCTTCACCGAGATACCCTCACTGGTTCCTCTCCATGGTCACCTTCTGCACGTACAGTCATCAAAGAACTAAACCTTGCTGGTGGCAGGCATTTGATGTTTTTCTCTTTGCGTTGCTTCCATGTGGGGCTTATGAAATTCTTCAGGCCAGTGTCTTGGCAGCAGCTCATTCCCCAGCCAACTTTGAGGTTTGTATATGTTTTGAAGCACTAAAACATTTGGGGATACAGCATGGTGTAGAGGAATGGAACATGGACAGAAATTAAGCAGACTTGGGTCCAGAATCTAGCTTTGCCTCTTATCTCTGTGAGATCTTGAACAAAATACTTGACCTTCTGGGTCCTCTGAGCCTGAATTTTGACAGTAGAGCTTAGTTTTAGCTGTTTTTAAATTCTATCTAAATGGAACTGTATAGTGTATATTCCTTTGATACTGGTTTCTTTCATGTGATATTATGTTTGTGAGATTCATTCAAGTGGTTGCATGTAGCACTAGTTTGTTCAATGAAATTTATGTTATTGCATTATATATTGCAAATCATTTGTCCCTTCTACTTTGATGGACTTTTGTTTCAGTTATTACCAATTGTGATTCTATGATCATTTTTAAAAAAATCTTGTGTACATACTCTGTTGAGTAATGTCACATGCTGGGTTCCCCAGGAAGCAGCTCTGAGAGAGATTCGCTTGCAGGAACCTTATTCCTTTCTGCCATCAAGATCAAAGTTTCTTTCAAGAGCAATACCTATGGGGGAGTGAGGAAGGAGGATCAGACAGAGAAGTTGGAGCTGAAATGGCCCTACAGAGTTGTGCCAAATAGGGGCAAGAAGCCTAGACCCTTATACATCTCTCATTTGCCAGGCATTGGATGTGGATTGACCCAAGGAAGGGACCATTCCTAGAAGCCATCAACATTCCTAGAAGCTGGTAGAGTGAGTGTTCCAGTCCTAAAAGTCCTAAAATGTGTGTGTGTGTGTGCGTGCGTGTGCGTGTTGAAGGTGAAGCTGAGCAGTGCACCACAGTGTCTGCTACATCGTTAGTATTAATTTCTAGGAGTTGAATTGCTGGTTCATAGGATATGTGTATATTCATCTTTAGTAGATACTCTCAAACAATATTCCAAAGTGTTTGCACCCAAATACCACCTTAATTTAGATTCTGAGATTCCCCAACTGGGATCTTACCACCAAGATAAAGGAATATATATAGAAGTGAAACATAAATGTGAGAATATGCTATACATTAACTGAACATCTTCTATATTATGGGGAAAGCAAAATTGAGTACCATTGGAATAGGCTATTTATCATTCTCTACCTTATAGCTTGACATCTTGAAAACTGTCCACATTGTTCAGGGTGTTCTAAAATCTAGTTATGGCACTAACAGATCTTAAAAACTTCCTTATGTGCTGAGAAAAAAAAAAGGAAAGGAGAAATATGAATTAACTGTTGCCTCGAATTTCATTTTTCAGAGTGGCCAAATCAATGAAGGTCCCTGTGTATGAGACCCCAGCTGGATGGAGATTCTTCTCAAATTTGATGGACTCAGGCCGGTGCTCTCTGTGTGGAGAAGAGAGCTTTGGCACTGGTAGGCTTTATTGGGTTGGTGTTACTGGAGAGGGTGGCTGCAGAACTCTGTGACCCTAGTTTGGGGACCTGTGAGTCCACTGTGAATCAAAGGCTGGCGAAAGAGTTGGAGGCAAAAAAAAAAAATCAGAGAAACCTAGTGGGATATGTGCTATGACACCTTCACGTCTTCTGCCCATTTCTTCTTCTTTTTAGAGAGAGAGCGAGAGAGGAAATATATCAAATTCCCATGTGTTCATCACATAGTTTCAACCATCATCAACTCCTGGTCAATCTTACTTTATCTCTACCTTCATCCACAAGAGGAGCCCTCCCCTCTGATTGTTGTGAAGCAATCCTTAGTGTAAATCTTTAAGTATAAGGGGTACTGAGGGGAAAAATTTATATATATATATATATATATATATATAAATATATATATATAAATAACCATAGTACCATTATCACACCTAAAATGTTAAAAAATAATTTCTTCTTTCACTATTTTATAGATGTCACACCATTGTCTTCTGGCTTGCATAGTTTCCAAGAAATCGGCTCTAATTCTTACCACCATTGCTCTGTATTTAAATTTCGCCTACTTCCCACCTCTGGCTGGCTTCAACATTTTCTTTTTATCTTTTGTTTTTAACAGATTAATAATATGTATAGGTACATGTATTTTTTTTTTAAACCCTGCTTAGGGTTCTTCGGGATTCTTGGATCTGTTGTTTGTTATTTTTCATTAATTTTAGAAAATTCTCTGCCATTATCTCCTCATATATCTCTCTTTCCTTATTCTCTCCTCTCCTCTGAGACTCTAATTACATAATGTTAGATAATTTGTGACCATATGTTGTCTCAGAGCTCTTACATGCACTATTGGTTTTGTTTACTCTTTACTCTTTTTGTGTTTCAGTCAAGATAATCTCTATTGGCATATCATGAATTCTTTCCTGAGCTGTGTCCAGTCTTTTGCTGAGCCCGGTGAAGGATTTCTTCCTTTCTGATATTGTAGTTTTTATTTCTAGTATTTCTCTTTGACTCTTTTAAAATAATTTTCATCTCTTTGATGAAATTCCTAATCTGTTTATGTCTGTTGTTTATCTTTTCCATTAGATCATTTAACATATTAAACATAGTTATTATAAACTTTCTGTCTGATAGTTCCAATAACTGGTTATTTTCTAACTCTAGTTCTGTTGATTGCTTTGTCTCTTGATAAAGCAATGGTTTATTCTTTCTTGATTTTTGCATGTCATAATTTTTCATTGAATGCTGGACTGTATGTATGTGAGAACAGTAGAGACTCAGGTAAATAATATTTATACACAGAAATGGGCATACCTGTTCTTCTCTCAGGGCATTAGTGTGCAAGATTACATTAAATATAGTCAGGAGTTGAGCTGGGTTTGGATTTTATTGTTTCTGTTATAATCTTTAGTATATCAATGTATCACAAGCTTCAAATTCTTCCGGTAGTGGGATATTTTTACTATGTACTGAAAGTGATGATGGGGAGATGGACGAGATTTTTCAGTGTTTTTTGTTGCATTCACAGGTTTCAGCAGTTACTGCATGTCTGTGAGACAAAATAGACCTCTATTATTAGGTCCTTGACCCTTTTCTAGTGGCAGCAGTTGTCTGTTTAGTATTGGTGTAGGATTCTGGGCCCAAGCTTTCCTACTCTTTGTCCAGGGACAGAGAGTTTTTACTTCAACCCCTATTTCAGAAGCAGTGGACCTCTGCCTGGATCCTAGGGATGAGAAGGTTTGAAGTTCAGTCATCCAGGAGCTTAAGGCTTTTGTTTCCTATGAAAGAAATGTTTGGGGAGCTAGAAGGTTTTCAGGCTTATCTCTTGGCAGGAGTTGATCATTTCCTGCATGTCAGCACCACCAAGTCTCTCTCTCTCTTTTTCCAGTCTTTCTTGTGAGTACCCAGTGGAGCCTATGGGAAATAACTTGGAATGTGCCCTTCATATCTGGGACTCCAAGCAATTTAAAACTGTCATAATAGGCTATACTTGGCCTTTAAGAATGTTTAAAACTTTTGTGTGACTTCTTATTATTCACTTGTATGGAAGCATCCTCTTTCTCCTGTGCTCTGCTGAAGGTGAGACGGTTTGTGTCCTGTCTTGTCTTGAGACTCTTTGGAATTCACTTTATTTCCTGTGACCTCAGATCTTTTTTTTTTTTTTAAAGTTATGTTGTAGTTTCCTGGCCTTTTCTTATTACTGGGATGGGAGTGACATTCTCTTATAGATTTCCACATCCTAAACAGAAGTGCAGAAGTGAAACTCCAAAAATAATTTCTTAATAATTTCTCCTATTCTCAACAGTCCCCTCCTTGATAAATTTTTACAATTAGGATCCAAAAGATCTTACATTATAACTCGTTGATATCTCTTAAGTCTCTTTTAATCTGCATTTCTCCCCTCTACATTTTCTCTTTCTAATTTATTCATTGAAGAAACTGTGTCATATGTCCTATAGAGCTTTTAACAGCTTTGATTTTAATGTTAATATCTTCATTTTCCTTTCTAATTTGTTTACATAACATATAACAGATAAAGAAAAGCTCTTGATTAATATGCCTTTTCTCTGGTTCACAACCACCTTAACAGATTCTATCATTAATTATGACATTTTCTTTTCTAAAAAGTCTACATTTTTAGGTATACAGTCATATAATTTATGACTAAAGATTTTTTGTGTTTTCTAATATTTAGATCTTTTATTTCATATTCTTATGTCAGTAGCTACAATCTATAAAATAATATTAAATAACAATTGTGATAGTTCATGATTTTAATGGAAATCAATTCAGTATTTTACCATCTATTTTGATGATTGCTTTTTAATATTGGTAAAATCCCTATCATGCTTATGTAGTTTTTTTTCCTATTCTAATATTTCTTAGAATCATATTATAAATGGCTGATGGTAGGTGCCCTTTCAGAATCAAGTGATATATTAATGTTTTTTCTCCTTTATTATGTTAATGTAATGAAATATGATTGATTTGCTGATACCAAACCATCCTTGAATTCCTACGAATAAGTCTTATTTGGTCATGCTTAAACAGATTGCAGTAAAACCACTCTAACTAGTCATAATGACAGTTTTTCAGGCTATGTCAGGGTTCCTGAAGGAATTTTCTCCTGGGAAATTTTCTCCTTTTACCAAAATCAGCTAGACTCTAATAGCATTAATGGTGCAGAAGGGTTGGCAGGCACCTGTTTCTCCTTGGAAAAAGAGAGCTCATATCAAGCTCTCTCAATTACTACTGTTTGATCTCAGAACTTATGGATGGCAGGTCTGCTTGGGATAGTTGAAACTGTTATACTTTTTCTCTCCTGAGGCCCTAAAAATAGGTTCTGTGTATCCTTTTTGGTGTTTTGTGTGTCTAAACCAGTGACTGTGACTCAGAAAATCAGGGATTGTATATTGTATATAATAATTGTGCTTACAATAGACCATAAATTTATAGTCTTTAAAATTAAAGGATAAAATATTATATGTATAAACCATATTATACCATTAATAACAAATGTTTGCTGACTTCAATTTAATAAACAATTATTCGGGCTTCCCTGGTGGCGCAGTGGTTGCGCGTCTGCCTGCCGATAAATAAATAAATAAATAAATAAATAAATAAATAAATAAATAAATAAATAAATAAATAAATAAATAAATAAATAAATAAACAATTATTCAGTACTTACAGAGTACAAGGCATTGTATTGGATGGTATGCAGAATACAAAAAAGACCATACCCTTAAGAAATTCAAGATCTTTAGGGTACATAGTTAGAAAGATGCACAGGTGAGTTTTCTACAAAGCAGAAACTTTAAAGTTCCACAATAGAGGAATAGAAAAAGTGCTGTGGGAGATGAGAAAAGGAGAAAGTGGTTTGGAACTGGAGGCTCAAAGCAGACTTCCTGGAAGAGATGGAATTTGGGTAGTTCTTAAAGAATGGGAAGGATTTGCACACATAAAGACGAAAGGACAGAGCCTTGTCAGATGGGGGCAGCAATGTCAAGAAAGGGATAGAAGTGGGAGAGTAGGGGCCATGTGTTGTAAGTAGCCAGCTGTTCAGTTTGTCTAGAGAAGTATTTTCCAAATATGAATCAAGACTAATTTGGGGTCATGAGGTTGGTATAGTCGTGAACAGCTTTTTAAGAAAATATAATAGGCTAGAAACCATCAGAATGCATTGTATTCAGGAAAGGTAAATGTTATTTTGAGAAATATTTATATGTAAATATGTGCACAGGTATCTACGTGTTTGCTAGATCTCACAGTAAAATGTATTTATTGTGGGTCATGGCCAAAAGACTGAAAAAGGCTGGTCTATATCCGGGGTTGGCAAACTTTTTCTGTAAAGGGCCAGATAGTAAATATTTTATGCTTTGTGAACTGAGAGGCTATGTACAGTCTCTTCCACAATTACTCAACTCAGTAATTGTAACACAGAAGCAGCCATAGACAGTGCATAAATGAGTATGGCTGTGTGCCAATAAAAGTTTACTTACAAAAATAAGCCTAAGTCCAAGTTTGGCCCATGGCCTGTAGTTCACTAACCTCTGACGTATAGAGTAGGGTAGAGAAGGGAGTATCAAGAAACAGTCTTGGAAATACCAGTGGGGAGGGGCTCATTTCTGAAGCCCTTTGCCTGCCTAGCTTAGACGTTGAGACTTGACTCAACTGGAAGTAGGAAACCATGGTCTTCACAGGGGGGAGGTCTGCTTGCAGCCACTTTCCAGCAAGCTTTGCTTTCAGACTGTTATGCTGATTGCAACATGTAGGCTGGACTAGAAGGGACTTCTAAAAGCCTCTCACTGTTATATTTGCTTGCCATTTTCCTTTCAAGGAGCACAAGAGATTTTTCAATGTGTAGAGCTCTAAAGGTATTGCCCACCCCTGCCATTCTTCAGGTTCTAGTGACATTGGCCTGATTTGCCAGATGAAGCTCCTGAACCCAAGAAGTAGTTAAGTGACTCACCCAGGGCCCCAGAGCCTGGAAAAGGCCTCCACTTGAATTAAACTACAGTTGAACTAAAAGACAGGTCTCCTGCCCTGCGGTGTATGCTGCTTTCCACTGTGCTGATCAGTCTTTCCGATGAAAGCAATGGCTAATTCCATCTCTCCAGCACCCGACAGTGAATGACTGTTAGAAGGCCTGAGGAACTGGACCACTCAGTCTTGGAAGGAAAAAGTGGATTCATGCTGTTCCTTATTAATGCCAGTTCTTGGAGAGGCACTGAGCTGAATATGTAAGAATCACCTGGGAAGCTTGCTAAAAATATAGATTTTCTGTCCTACCCTTGCTTGGAATCCCTGGCAAGGTGGAGCCTGAGAGTCTGCATTTTAAATAAATATCCTCATGTAATTCTGATGTGCAGTCAGGAGTAGGAAACATTGCTCTAGTGAAAACCAGTATTTGTTTTTCATCAGGAATGGTAGAAAGAGTGTGTCTGAGATGCCACACCAAGTTCGGTTCAGGAAGTCTAGAGGCCTGGTATGTGAGGCTGATGATTACGTTCAAGACCCTCACCTGCCACCTACAGACAAGCCACATGGTCTCTCTGACCCCTTACAATTCCAGCCTGTAAAAGTCAGCTGATCACAGGAGCTCCCCATCTACCTTGGGATATAGTTCTCAAAATCAAGTGAGCTAATTAAGGAAGGAGAAAGCAGAGAGATGGAAAGATTTTAGACCTGAGACTAGGGAGACACTTCTAAAACTTATCAAAGCTTTCTCTAGTGGAGGCCTTTTTCAGTGCCCCTGGGGCATGGAGCTGTTTACCAACTAGGAAAGCATAGTTTAGTGCCAAGAAACCTTGAAAATATGGTCTGCCTCAGGCTGAGGAATGCCAAGCTTTTTGCCCAAGAGAAGAAGGCTATACCCTGAGTGGAAATTTCCCTTGCCGGCATCTTGAGCTCCCAGAACTTTCCAAGGTAGCAAGCTGGTGATAGGATCAGAGTTCAGGCTTCTCTCCTGTGGAAAGGTGCAGGTCCTGGACAATAGGAAGCCTATATTTATTGCTCTGTCAAAGAACCAAGGTCATTTCACAAACCAAATCATCTTTTGTGCTAGAACCAGATATTCATCCACTTCCTGGGAAGGACTTTGGAAAACTCTTTTCCGAAAGAAAGGAGAACATTTTACAAATCCTTAAACAGAAGAAAACTATTCATCTAAATGGCATTCTGGCTAATTTTCTCAAGTTCCAAATTGGAAGGAATCTGGACTTGTTTCCCATACATAAAAGGGGATTACTAAAATACTAAAACTAAGAGCTAAAAAACCAAAAACTTTGAGGTTTGGGGGCAATTTGTTGATGATGCTCTATTGGTTGCCATCATTGTCGTCAGTTTTGTAAGAAGTCATACCATCTGGGGAGTGTATGAATTATCACGCCAAAGCTTGTCCCTTTACAGGTAACATAAAGAATTGCTCTGTTTGTGAATGCCTGGAAGACTTCCAAGCTGACCACCATCTTGAGTATTACTACTACTTTTGTTATGTATTTTTAAAAAGTTAATGTCAATAGCCCTACAAATTTGCCAAATAAAATCAGGCAATACAACAATGTTTTCTCTTTCCAAGACAGTGCTCTCTGTTGAGTTCTTCACAATAATAACACTTATCTTTTTAAATGAGCACTTAGTATGTGCTGGGGGCATTGCTAAGCCTTTTGTATACATCCATCTCTTTCTGGAAATTTGGAATTGAATCCAGGTCTCCTGGCACCAACATGGCTTGTCCCTCATTGTCACACCAAATTTTTTCACTGTGAACTCTGGAGTATAGTCTGGTGCTCTTGACATTGGCTATTTTTATAACTCTCCAGTCTCTAGCACAAAAGGAAGAGGCCCAGAGTATGTATGTGTTTCATTCACAGGAAGTCTCAAGTATCTTTCCAGTCTTTTGAGATTTTTCTGTATCCCTTTGCTTGCCATGCAACTGTAAATGCCCTGAGGACAGGGACCATGTCTCTCTTGCTCAGCTCTATTTCTTATATATATGATAGGCTTTGAGTGATTGTGGGTTGGATGGAAAGATAGAAGGAAGGAAGGAAGGAAGGAAGGGAGGAAGGGAGGAAGGGAGGAAGGGAGAGAGGAAGGGAGGAAGGCTGGAAAGATGGATGGAAGGTAGATGGATGGAAGGAAAGAAGGGAGGAAGAAACAAAGAATTTCCATTTTGGTATTTCTTCTTTGCAATGTTAGTAGTTATATTTTTATCATTCTTGAGTGGCTGTATTTCTCGAAATCTGGGCATTAGAGTATCCCAAGATTTGGGAGAATTCATAAAAACAAAACCACATAAATATAGTCCAGTTGGAAGGTGGTGAGGAAGGATTTTATGAATGATATTAAAATTGGAATTATATGAAATTTTGAAATAAACTTTTGGTAGTTTCAATTATCACATCATTGTTAGCACAAATTAATAGCTAACAAAGTGCTTCTAGGAAAATTCATTCCCAAGACCTGTGTTAATGAACAGATTTAAAAATTTAAATCCTGTTAAGTATTTATAATTCATTTTATTAACATATTTATTTCCTGGAGGGGAGTGGAGGCTGCTGACAATTACCTGTAAATAGCCGTGTTCAATAGCGGCTAGGTTCCAGCTTTAGTGATCTTTTGTATATAAAGATCTTCTTACAGCCTTTAGCAGAGACATTCTCTGCTCTATTGTCTTATGGTTTATATTACTGACTTACCCTCCGGCTGCTTTGTGAATGGACGTTTTATTTTCCCTAACAGTTAAACAGTATATAACACTTTAAAGTTCCATACCTGCTTCTTCATCTGTATTTCACACATGAACTATGTACATCCTAACTCAAGATTAGGTTCACAGGAGTGCTGTTGAATATTGAATAGGTTTAACTGTCTCTTATTTATACAGTTATTTTTATTTAATACCAGATTTTTTTAAGGTACAATAAAGGAAAGCTTTAGTTCATTCCCTATTTAGATCATCATTAACTCTACATTTGGCAGTTTTCACATCTGTCCAGTCTCTAGGCCAGAGAAGGAGGCCCATATATCTGTGAATTTCAGATTATTGAGGTTCTACCACATTTCTATCTCTTATTTCTGGCTGATTTTTGTAAATTTGGCTGGGTAGCAGATGTGACGTGAGGAGGCTGTGATGACAGCATTATCAGCACTAGGAGAGCAATTTCTCTGCTGGGCAAGTTGAAACAGGCTGTGTGCACATGTGCGATTCAATCTAGGCTGGGCCAGAGCACAGAGGTGCTGTGATTGACACTCCCCAGGAGACTCCTTGTAAACTCTGAAAACTGAAACTCTCTTCTGGACCCTCTACAAACTCTCAACCCCTGTGCTGGGAAAGAGAGCTCCCACCTGGAGTGGAAAGAATGTCTCCATCAAAAACAAAACAAAACAAAACCTTTTCTTGGGGTCGCCACAGTTCCAGTTCCACTGACCCTTTCAATGATGAAAAGTGGCAAGAGGGGGTGTTGTGTGACACCCAAGTGTGGAGCAGGAAGAAAGGAATGGGGCCTCCCTCTGAGGCTGTGTCCACACTTACCAGTGCATCCTGGGACTGGGAATCCTGGGAAATCATTCTTCAATCTTCACGGATTGAAGAATTCCAAACAGACTAAGGGTTTCCTTCACAGTGTCTACTAGGGGACTTTTAACAAGGGGGCCCATCCCTTAGTATTTAAGATGCAGTCCCTAAAGTTGTGCTTTGAGGCTTCCCCTGCTGCTCTCTCCCAGGTACCAGGTAGCCCCACTGAGAACAAAGTACAATGCCTAAAGAGTGACAGGTCCTCAATCCTGTGGTGCAGGCTTTAAACCTGCTGGAGAGATTTCTGGTTCAGCTTATGACCAAGCAAGGAACAATTCCTAGAGAGTTGTGTTGCTCCCATCAGCACTGGAGACAAAGAAATGGGATGGGACATACGAGTCAGGAGGGCCCGTACCTTGGCTTTGCTCCTGTGAGGGACGAGCGTCAGCTGGCCAGCCCTGACGCAGTTAACGCTTTCTCCTCCTCTGGGATAGATGGGATAGATGGCCTGGCTGCTGTAGGGCCTGTGTTAATGAAACAGTGCTAATACTTGTTATTTACTGAGCATCTCTTGAGTGATAAGTACATTCTTAGGGCCTCCTATATGTCATTTCACTGAGACTTCTTGACTCTAAAATGAACTAGGTACCTTAATGACCACAGATAAGGTAATTGAGGCTTAGAGAGGAAAGTCGAGCCACTGGCCAAGTTCACATGGCAGAGCCAGGATTCCAACCCAGTCTTACTCTGCTGCTCCTGTTTTAGGACATGCCAAAGGTGTCCTTTTCTCCCATCTGGTTAATCCTTTTAGATGGGGATGGGATGCATGCCGGGGACGTGGGAGAATGGTGTCACGTAAGCAGCACAGCACCAGGAGATGACAGTCCCAGTTAGACCCTGTTAGACCTTGACTCCCCCTCTCCGTCATTGAACTTCCTTACACAGATCACTTCTCTGGGCCTCAGTTTCCTCATTTATAAGCTGAATCTGTTCAATGGGATCATCTATAAAGTTTTTTCCCATATATCTTTTCAGGTTGCTTCTAGCTTTTAGTGAGGAGTGAATCTGATGAATCACACTATGTACTAGAGTTTCACCTAATCATTCATTTACTCATTCAATGAAGGTTTACTGTGCACCTTCTATGAGCCAGGGCCAGGATAGAATGATGAGTCATTTCAGATATGGGTCCTTCCCTCATGGAGTTTACAGGGTGTTGCAACGGTCAGGATATTAGCCAAGAGCCCTGCTGCATTATTGTGTCAAACACTATTATTATTATTATCATCATCATCATCAAATTTATTGTTACATAGCATTGGGAGCCAGGATGCCAAAAGCGCAGCATGAGCTACACTGTCGGTTACTGCCATCCTACCTTTCTGAGCTGACAGCTGGCTCTGACCCGCTTACATGCAGGACAGCTTTGTTTTCCAATTGTAAACATTGTAGAGCATTAATTTTTTAAGAAGCATTTCTTTTTAAGCGTGGAAAAGTGACATTTTTTCCATAAGCCCTGCTTTTTGGCCAGATTTAAAGAGCTGAACATGAGCAGTTTGAGACATGGAAAAAAAACAACAAAAACAACAACCTGTCACAGTTCAATAGCATGTTCTCAAATCTCAGATTCCCTGCAAGGGGTGCCTCCCAGTGTTCCCTCATAACTTCACTATTTTGAAAAGACAAATTCTTGAGTGGATAAAAAGAGGATGGAAAGAATTTCACTGCAAATTAATGAAAACTTCATTTGTAAATGAAAAGGGTAAATCCATAGGAGAGGAGAAGTAAAGGGAAATTTGGCAACTTTTCCTGAATGTCTAGTGTGAGGAGGAAAAAATACCAATCCATCACCCAGATCTTCAGAAGGGTTGCCTCAGGTCTAACCACCTAGGGCATTTTATCTGCCTCACTGCAGCTCCTGAGGACCACTGGCGTTACTGGGCATTTCCAGCAGTGGTTATATCCACAGGCGTTGGAGCCAAACTGCCCAGGTGTGAATCCTCTTTTCACCACTTAGTGGCCATGTGACTTCATACAAATGACCTAACCTCAATCTCTTATCTGTAAAGAGAAGCTATCAAATTGTCAAAATTAGATAATAGATGTATAAAGTACTGAGTGAAGTGCCTGGTGCCTTGCTGTTATTTTTCCAAAAATGGAATTTATCTTGCTGTGTAATTCTGCATCAAGAGCAAGTATATAGATATATTTCCTATCGTTTCTGGCTCTAGGAAATGTGTGCTTAGGTATGTGCTGTATATGCACATATCCTGAAAACCATCAGGAACCTCTTTAAGCAAGTGGCCTTCCTTATCAGCTGGCCAGCCACCTTGGTATGCATGGGATGGAGAGGTTTCCTGGGATATTGTTCATTTCCTGCTAAAATGGGGAAAGTCCCAGGCACACCAGGATGAGTTGGTTACCCCAAATTCGGCAAGACCCTCACAAGATTTCCAGACAAAAGGGGTAGGGGAAAACCATGATACTGAAGCTGGCTCCAGTGAGAGGGCACCCCCCCGACTAGGGCCAGGGGCATCCATCGAACTAGAGACCAATGACCACTTTCCTTTAGTGCCAAATTTGAGCAAATAGAGGAAGAGGCCTAATTCCCTACCCCTAAGTAATCTGCCCCCGATATGGGACTGTTTTGAGTAGGCTTCTCTTAAAACAGTGGTTCTCAACTCTGGCTGCTCATAAAAATTACCCAAGGAATTAAAAAATATGTATACTGATGCCTGGGTCCCATTGCCAAAAATTCTGATTTTATTGTTCCGGGGGTGGGGCCTGAGCATTGATATTTTTAATAAGTTCTTTAGGAGATTCTAATGGGCAGCCTGGGTTGAGAACCACTAACTTATTTCTATCTTGGAGTTGGCAACAGGTGCATAATGACTTATATTTCCCCAAATGACCAATTCAGACTTTCCTGATCTGAGTTTCAGCTGAGATGACTTGATCTTTTAGTAACATGTGTTGTGTTTTATTGAGTTGATTTGCCCGTGCTGGCATTTCCATTTGAGGAAAATTCCTTTGAGATTGAGTACTCTCTTTTTTTCCCCCATTTCTTTCATGTCAGTATACTTACTGGTGTACTGCCTAGCTCAAAGTAATATGGTTTTAAAGCTTGAGAAAATTCAAAGTCTAGTTTTGGGGAATAGAAGAGTATGGATGTTCCTGATAAGAAAAAAATAGACCTGTTTTTGGTGTCAGTTTTTCCTGGAGTTGTGGCAGAGAGAGCTGAGCCCCTTCCTTCTGGTATCTGGGTGGGGATGACTGCTTTTCCAGGCTGGTCAAAGCAAGTCTGAGTGGGCTTCGGGCTGGGCTAGCCTGGATAGAGGAAGGACAGTTGAGTGGTACTTACAGGCTTTGGAAATATGGGTTAAAGCTTCTTGCAATGTTCGGAACCAGGTGGCAAGCTCTGGCTGCACCACCAGCCAGAAGTCCAGAGGAAGCAAACTTCAAAAATTGTACTGTATTATTCAATGCTAAGGAGAAATGAGCTATTAAGACGTGAAAAGACATGGAGGAACCTTAAATGCATATTACTAAGTGAAAGAAGCCAAACGAAAAAGTCCAATTATATGATAATCTGGAAAAGGCAAAACAATAAAGATAATAAAAGGATTAGTGGTTGCCAGGGGCTATGAGGAAGGGAAGGATGAATAGTCAGAACACAGAGGAGTTTTAGGGCAGTGAAACTGTTCTGTATGATACCGTAATGGTGGGTATATGTTTGTCAAAACCCATAGAATGTACAACACCATCAGTGAACCCTAACGTGAACTATGGACTTTGGGTGATGATGTGTCAGTGTAGGTTCATCATTTGTAACAAACATCCCACTCTGGTGCAGGATATTGATGGTGGGGAGATTGTGTTTGTGTGAAGACAGGGACTCTTTTGGGAACTCTCCGTTCTTTTCATTCAATTTTGCTATGAAGCTAAAACTGCTCTAAAAAATAAAATCTATTAAAAATTGTACAGGCAATAGTATGCATGTATAAATATTAGTGTCGATGAATTTTTTTCTGGAATCTCATGTTCTAAAGATGGAGCAGCTGTGAATATATGAAATGAGGAAGTAAAAGAGCTATTTTATTTGTTTTTTTCCCGAACAACTGTTTAACTGTTCACAGAGTGTAGAGATTTTGCCTGGGAAGATAGGGGGTGAAACACAGGCTGAGTGAGCTCCTCTTCGTGCCCGGTCAGCAATAGTAGAAATGCCCTAGGGGTCATTGGGATGAATCTAAAGCTTTGTCCTTGCTAGTGGAGTCTCTCTGTGAGGTGAACAAAACACATCCTCTAAGCCCAGCTTCCCCCAAGGCTAATGTTGACAGCTCAGCAGTGCACTGCCTTCCCTGTTCTCATTTTCTGTCAAGTCCCAAAGCCTTACAGGACATCCTGATCCTAATCCCAAAACCTGTGAGCCCCACGAGGGAGTCATATTCAGTCTCTATGCTCTAAATAGCTATTACTCAATCTAAGAAATGGGATGAGCAATAGTTCAAAATTCATCACTTGTTCATCAGCAGTGTTGATCCCTTTAATATCCCAGCTAACCCTTGGTAGATGGGATTTCATGTTTTCAAATGTGAATTTGTACACACCGTTGACAACATTAAAATTTTTATTTTTTTCTTATAATGAAAATAATATACATTTATTGTGGAAATACTGCAAAGGAAAAAGAAAACATCTGCAATTCTACTGCTTCAGAGATAACACTGTTAACAGCTGGGTGTGTATCCTGTTGATAACCTGTGCACACACATAAATACATATCTAAATGTGTTTTTCTACAAAAAAAATACCGAATACTCTTTTTTGGTAACCTGATTTTTTAACATTTATTAAAATTGGTTGAATATCATTTCATGTGTTACCAAAGATTCTTATTCAATATTTTATCTACACAAGTTTTTGTATGTATTTTCCACAATTTCCTATTCTTTAACAATTAGTATTAATTTTTCAACTTTCCCTCTTCTTTTAAAAACAATTTATTTTCCTTTTTATTATTTCTTCAACTTTCCCTCTTCTTTAAGCTGCTTTAGTGAACGTCCTTTTGACTAAAATTTAAGAAATAGAATAGCTGGGTCCAAAGCTGGTTGCTATTTTAAGGCTGTTGATTATTGTTGCCAAACTATTCCACCAAACTGTACACATTTACACTGGTACTTTGCTAGTACTAGGTGTTCCCCTGCCCCTAATGAACGCTTGCTAATTTGAAAGTCCCCAAATGGGATTCCATTTTATGGACTTTTCTTTGACCGAGGTGAGATTGAACATTTTTTCAAATGCTTTTGACCGTCAATGTTTTTCACTTGAAAATTGCTCATTTGTGCCTATCCACCCAGTTATCTATTGGGGTTCCTCTTTTTCTGATTAACTTATAAAAACATTTTAAATATAAAGTCTGTTAGTCCTGTCATATATAGTGTCAGCATTTCTCGCATCCATTTTCACTCTGTTTATAGTGGGGTTTTAGGAAACCATTTGATGCCTTTGTATTTTCTGCATTTCCTGTTGAATTTATCTGTCATGGATACGGCATTAGAGTTCATTTGCCTTAAAGTTATTAAAAGGAGAGTTGTTTCCCCAAAGCCCCCTCTAAAGCACATTATGAGAGTTCAGTGGAATCATGTGTGTATAACTGCAAGTCATCAGTGTCTCTATCCCCACCTCGAACAGTGGTAAAGAGCACAGTTAATTTTACTTGATCATTGGCCCCTTAGGAGTCTGGGCAATGTTTAACTTGTAGGTGAGAATATCCCAGCCAGTTCACAATTCACTGTGTGGTTGGCGACAAAGGGTTGAGGTGGGTTCGTGTGGGTTTTTTTTTTTTTTTTTTGATTCTGCTAAAATAACTTTATGTCTCTCTCCCCTAAATTATGACATCTTATCAGATGTCAGACTTATCATCTAATGGGTCTATCTCTAGGTAATGTAATCCAGCTGGAGATTCAAGGTATGCAAAGCCCATGTTTTAAAACAAAAAGGTATTTCTCTCCAGCCAATAAATAAAAGTGATTTTTTTTCACCTGTAAAAGGACAAAGGATTTTGAAATTATCCCACTGGGCAGGGCTTCGTAGACTTGTTTTTTTTGCACTAGGTCATGGAGCTAACCCAGCATCTTCCAAATTTCTTCCATTTTTGTAGCAGTGTGCAGAGTTCCTTGGATGGGACTAGAGTCACTCCATGCTGTGATGATTAAAAGCCCAGGGTGGGCTTCCCTGGTGGCACAGTGGTTGAGAGTCCGCCTGCCTATGCAGGGGACACGGGTTCGTGCCCCGGTCCGGGAAGATCCCACATGCCGCGGAGCGGCTAGGCCCGTGAGCCATGGCCGCTGAGCCTGCGCGCCCGGAGCCTGTGCTCCGTAACGGGAGGGGCCACCACAGTGAGAGGCCCGTGTACCGCAAAAAAAAAAAAAAAAAAAAAAAAAAGCCCAGGGTCTTCTCAGGCTAGAGACAGCCACAACCAGACATCTAAAAGTGTCATCAGCAGACCATTGATCAGTGTATGGAGGAGCCAGACTTGATCATTTCTCCTTTTAAGTATCTTCACTGCCCTCTCGAGGTTGTATGTTTTCCTTTTTGAGGAAAAACATGTAACATTTTAACACTGCAAATGTACCAAGAAGTATAAATGGTCCATAGCTTTGGCGAGAAGTTCTCAAAGTTGCCTAACTTAACTAAGGTATTGTTTCAGTCCATTGTCAAAGTTTAAACAGCTCTGTGTCATTGGGTCTTCCTTTCTGAGTTTCTGTGTTTCATAGCCCTGAAACCCAAGTACTGTTGTCCATTCTTATTGCTCTATTGCAAGAAGAAATGATCCAACCCCTGGTCCCAGTCTCCTGGTCTTAAGACATTGCTGTAGCTAGAGTCAGAGGATAAAATTAAATGAATGACTGAGAACAATTTGCCTCAAAGTACGTACTGAGGCATCAGCACCAGGTTGGTACTTTATGTGAATTACCAATAAGATCAACAACAAGACAACCACTTGTGACATGCCAGTCATTGATCTAAATACCTGGGCATATTTAGTTACTTCATCATGATAGTAACCCATGAGGTAGGGGCTATTATTTCCCTATGTTACAGATGAGGACAACAAGTCACACAAAGGTCAGTGGCTGAGCCAGAATTTGAATGTGAACAATCTGACTCCAGACCCTACCCAATGAGTGTGATTAAATTCATATGACAGCTCAACAAGATGGGTGATGGTGTCCCCATTTTACAGATGAGAAGCTGAGACTCAGAAAGGTTAACAACTTTGCGATAACTTCTCACATTCCAGGGAAGTAGAAGAGTTTAGTTTTAAACCCTAATTCCAAAGCCTTCCCCATGCTTTTTCCATTATATCACCTTTCTTACACTACAACACATTCCTTTGTATTCAGGACAGAGCTTACAGTTGGCCAATAGACAGATGCTTAAATGAGCCTCCAACATATTCCTCTGGGTTCTTTTTTACAGGAAGCTACCTGTTTAGCCTGCACACTTTATCGTGTAAATGCCACAATATGAGCTGCCTCTCTTTCTATGTAAATAGCTAGAGGAATAAGCTTCCCAGTTCCTTCCTGCCTCAGGGACTTTGTGCTTTGTCCCCAGATCTCTGCATGGCTGACTCCTTCTTCTCAGGTATCCGCTCACATATCATCACTTCAGTGGGGCTGACCCTGACTACCTGTATTCGTTTCCTAATGCTGCCATAACAGATTACCAAGAACTGGGTGGCTTAAAACAACAGAAATTAATTTTCTTCTAGTTGTGGAGGCCAGAAGTCTAAACTCAAGGTGTTGGCTGAGCCATGCTTCCTCTGAAGTCTTTAGGGGAGAATCCTTCCTTGCCTCTTTCAATTTCTGGTGTCTCCCTGCCTTCCTTGGCTTGTGGCAGCATAATTCTGATCTCCACTTCTGTCTTCACATAACCTGCTCCTTTGGATTTCTCCTCTCTGTGTCTTCTCTTCTCAGAATACTTGTCATTGGATTTTGGGCCCACCTGGGTAATCCAAGCTGATCTCACCCCAACATCCTTAACTTAATTATATCTGCAGGACTATTTCCCCAGAGAAGGTCACATTCACGGGTTCTGGGTGGCCATGTCTTCGGCGGGTGCAGTGGGGTTGGGGAGTACCATTCAACCCCACCCTAGGTAAGCTGCGCTGCCCTAGTAAAGAAGTCTTTGCTGATATCATGTTCTGTGACATTATTACCCAGTTTAATTTTTTTCATAGCTCTTGTCCTTATTTGACACATGTTGTTCTTTCATCTACTTTTCTGTTGCCTCCCTGCCTACTTGAATTCAAACTTGATGAATAAAGAGCTATCTTGTTCACTGCCATATCCCTAGTACCTAGACCAATGCTTGCTGTACTGTCAGGATCACCAAATATTTACTGAATGAACGATACCATTAGTCAAATGTGAGGTCAACTTGGCTCTTGGATCCTTTCAACAACTTCCAGGATTTTATTTTACTTTTTGATATTGTTTTATGTTATTTGAATTTCGGTTGCATATTTTTAGAAATGCAAGTTTATTGTGGGACATGTTTTTAACACAATAGATACATATATCCTACCATTTCAATGTAACACTCAAGTGCTAACTGGTCTTCATAGTTCATTTAGCTTTAACTTTTTCCCCGTGAACAAATCTTCAGCAGACTATTCCTTTCTCCCATAGGCTCTGATCACCTCCGGGAAAAAGATGGCCTCTGGGCTGTCTTGGTCTGGCTCTCCATTATCGCTGCCCGGAAGCAGAGTGTGGAGGAAATTGTCCGAGATCACTGGGCCAAATTTGGCCGCCACTACTACTGCAGGTGAGAAGGGCAAGGGTCTCCGTATGGACCCTGGGAAACTGCTCTTAGAGAAAGTTTTTTTTAAAAAAGTGGGCTAGAACCTTAGGAGGGAGGCATCTTTCAGGAAGATCTGAGGAGCACAGACGCTAGAGCCAGATAACCCTGAGAGGTGGTAGGAGTGGTGTCAAGAGTACCCCTCCCCTGGTGACACCCCTCTGTCATCTTTTCATCCTGTCTGTACGGTGGGCGGCCATCCGCAGAGGGAATCTGCACTGCAGAACCTTGAAAGGTCCTTTGGTGGCCATGTAAGTTGTACAGTCAGACCGGGGGCTTTCCTTGTTGGCTTTCCACCCGTAATTATCAAGGAAAGGGAGGCAAAGACAGAAGCTCCCACTAATGGTCCAAACCGTGACCAAGATGCCTGAGCTGGCATCCTCTGAAGGGACCTCATGGCTCAGGAGCCCCAGATTTTGCTAAAGTTTTGTCCCCATGAAAGGAGTTACAGAAAAAAGAAATATTACCCTGGGAAGGAGGGAGGGGAAAAGTCAGTGGCAAAGAGCTTACGGTTGGGGGTTTCTACTGCTTTCCTGTTGTTGAAGCAAGCGATGGGGGCAGAGTCTTCTGGCTGTGTGGCTGCCTGCTAGATATGCTAGTACCAAGCCATGGTTTAGGGGGAGCAGTGGTCGGAAAGGATGTTAACCGTGGAGAATGTGGGATTAGGGCAGGGGATCCTTGGGTAGTCTCAGCGGCTCTCTGTGTATTAAAAACAGAGATGGTGCCTCATTTGCTTTGCTTAGGAATAGTTAACTACTTTGGATGTTTGGTTGCGTTTCAAGAGCTTAAGGGACAGAAAGAAAGCTTTAGACTTCCCTTATAAGGTGATTGTTTCTTCTCTTAAGAGGTCATTTACTTAGATAAATATCAGAGAATAAGGAAGCCTGTGATAGTTTTCAGTAAAATCAAAGAGACTGCAGTGCTCTGGGAAATGTAGACAGCGCCATCATATTCTTGGTTCCTGTTTAGTTAAGAAGGCTGAGGATGTGACAGCCAGGAAATCACCTCAAATTATTCATTGTGTTATAAAATAAGGACTCTCAAGGCAGGTGGGAACTTGTTTTATTCACTAGTATTTCTAACAAGTGCCAAAAATCCTGATTCTTGTGGGCTTTTTTGGCATACCAAAGGGACCAATTGGCACGGCAAATCCTTTTATTGCCTGAAACTGCTCCAAAACATCCAACCTGACAAAATATATTATGACTGCCAACCTCTGGCTTAGTGAGATCGCTTTGAGTCAGGGATGTGTTCCTCATAATTTGTGGAATGATTATCTAGCTTTCTGCCAGCATTTTGAAGACATGGTATTATGATAAGTGTATTTATAATCTAGTTCATTTTTTTGTGGCCAAGAGGTTACATGACAATTACTTTTTTCATAGCAAATACCTTATTAGAGAATATAATGCAGTGGATATATAAATTCTTGTAGGACTTTGAGTTATGTTTCAGATTTCTGTACAAGGAGATCACAGAGGTAAAGAAAAAGGGAGGAGGGAAAAGGTAGAATGAAAGTAAACATTTCCTTCAGCCTCTGGGAAAGGTAGGTTAGAAGTGCTTGTGAAAGAAAATGATTTCTAGCCTGACTGTTTTCTTGGTGGGGAGGAGATAGTTAAACGGTTTTGGTTTAACTAATAGTGAGCCTGAAGTTGTATCTGAGAACCCAGATGATTTTCGTTGTATGAGTGGACCCCAGAAGGAATTCTCCATTTTGAAATTTCTTTCCTCAAAAGTGTGTTGGCGGTGGTGATGGTCAGAGGGTGTTTTTTGGGGTAGCGAGGGGAAGGTAGTGCTAGAACCGGCGTGTGTATGAAGATGAGCATTTGGGCAGCTGGTCTGATGATCTCAGCCATAGACTGGATGTGACCTGTCACATTAGTGTATTTTCTCAACTTCTAAATCTCTTTCAGTGCCTCTCTGTCTCCTGCTACACCCTCTTATCCCAACCTCCTGCCCCTTTCTGCTTGGCTGGGTTTTACCTTCCCAAAAAGTTATCTTTTTTTTTTTTTTTTTTTTTTTTGCGTTATTGGGCCTCTCACTGT